>NW_023270739.1:24046075-24400870 GCF_011800145.1 Mirounga leonina
CCTTCCTTCCTTCCTTCCTTCCTTCCTTCCTTCCTTCCTTCCTTCCTCAACAAATATTTATTGAGCACTGTTTTAGTTATTGAGGATACAGCAGTAAACAAGAATGAAGGTCCTTATAGTCAGGGAACTTACATTCTTGTTGGAGAAACATAAATAGACAAACAAGAAAAGTCAGAAATGATAGTTTTCTCTGCTATGCAGAGAATTAAAATGGGTGATGTGATAGATTGGAGACGACATTAGATGAGGTGTCTCATGAAGATATCTCTGAGGATGAGGTTTTTTTTTTTTAAGTTTATTTATTTATTTTTTTAGTAATCCCTACACCCAATGTGGGGCTCGAACTCATGACCCCAAGATCAAGAGTCACATGCTCTTCTTTTTTTTTTAAAGATTCCATTTATTTATTTGACAGAGAGAGGGAGAGAGACAGCGAGAGAGGGAACATAAGAAGGGGGTGTGGGAGAGGGAGAAGCAGGCTCTCTGCCGAGCAAGGAGCCCAATGTGGGGCTTGATCCCAGGACCCTGGGATCATGACCTGAGCCGAAGGCAGATGCTTAACGACTGAGCCACCCAGGTGCCCCAAGTCACATGCTCTTCTGACTGAGCCAGCTAGGTGCCTCTGAGGAGACTTCTGAGGTACAACATGAATGCCATGAAATTAACCACAAAGGCTCAGGCAACAATATTTCCTTTTTTTTTTTTTTAATAAGTTGTCTTTTATTTCAGGTGATTTTTAAAAAAAATTTAAATTCAACTAATTAACATGATGTATTATTTGTTTTACAGGTACAGGTCTGTGATTCAGCAGTCTTATTTAATATCCAGTGCTCATTACAATACATACCCTCCCCGATGTCCATCACCCAGATACCCCACCCCTCCACCCCTCACCCCTCCAGCAACCCTCAGTTTGTTTCCTATGATTAAGAGTCTCTTATGGTTTGTCTCCCTCTCTGGTTTCATCTTCTTTCATTTTTTCCTATCTTCCCCTATGATCCTCTGCCTTCTTTCTTTCTTTTTTTTTTTTTAAAGATTTTATTTATTTATTTGAGAGAGAGTGAGAGAGAGCATGAGAGGGGAGAGGGTCAGAGGGAGAAGCAGACTCCCCACTGAGCGGGGAGCCCAATGTGGGACTCGATCCTGGGACTCCAGGATCACGACCTGAGCTGAAGGCAGTTACTTAACCAACTGAGCCACCCAGGTGCCCCTTCTGCCTTATTTCTTAAATTCCACATATGAGTGAGATCATAGGATAATTGTCTTTCTCTGATTGACTTATTTCAGTTAGCATAATACCCTCCAGTTCCATCCATGTCATTGCAAACAGCAAGATTTCATTTTTTTGATGGCTGAGTAGTATTTCATTGTATATATATATATATATATACAATGAAATATGATATATATATATATATCACATCTTCTTTATCCATTCATCTGTCGATGGACATCTGGGCTCTTTCCATAGTTTGGCTATTTTGGACATTGCTGCTATAAACATTGGGGTGCAGGTGCCCCTTTGGATCACTACATTTGTATCTTTGGGGAAATACCCAGTAGTGCAATTGCTGGGTCATAGGGTAGCTTTATTTTCAACTTTTTGAGGAACTTCCATACTGTTTTCCAGAGTGGCTGCACCAGCTTGCATTCCCACCAACAGTGTAGGAGGTTTTCCCTTTCTTTGCATCCTCACCAACATCTGTCATTTCCTGATTTGTTAATTTTAGCCATTCTGACTGGTGTGAGGTGGAATCTCATTGTGGTTTTGATTTGTATTTCCCTGGTGCCAAGGGATGTTGAGCACTTTTTCATGTCTCTGTTGGCCATTTGTGTCTTCTTTGGGGAAATGTCTGTTCATGTCTTCTACCCATTTCTTGATTGGATTATTTGTTCTTTGGGTGTGGAGTTTGATAAGTTCTTTATAGATTTTGGATATTAGCTCTTTATCTGAGATGTCATTTGCAAGTATCTTCTCCCATTCTGTTGGTTGTCTTTGATTTTGTCGACTGTTTCCTTTGTTGTGCAAAAGCTTTTTATCTTTATGAAGTCCCAAGAGTTCATTTTTGCCTTTGTTTCCTTTGCCTTTGGAGATGTGTCTAGCAAGAAGTTGCTGTGGCTGAGGTCACAGAGCTTGCTGCCTGTGTTCTCCTCTAGGATTTTGATAGATTCATGTCTCACATTTAGGTCTTTCATCCATTTTGAGTCTATTTTTGTGTGTGGTGTAAGGAAATGGTCCAGTTTCATTCTTCTGCATGTGGCCGTCCAATTTTCCCAACACCAGTTTTTGAAGAGACTCTTTTTTCCATTGGATATTCTTTCCTGCTTTGTCGAAGATTAGTTGACCATAGAATTGAGGGTCCATTTCTGGGTTTTCTATTCTGTTCCATTGATCTATGTGTCTGTTTTTTGTGCCAGTACCATACTGTCTTTTTTTTTTTTTTTTAAGATTTTATTTATTTATTTGACAGAGAGAGACACAGCGAGAGAGGGAACACAAGCAGGGGGAGTGGGAGAGGGAGAAGCAGGCTCCCCGCAGAGCAGGGAGCCCGATGCAGGACTTGATCCCAGGACCCTGGGATCATGACCTGAGCTGAAGGCAGTCGCTTAACCAACTGAGCCACCCAGGCGCTCAGTACCATACTATCTTGATGATACGGCTTTGTAATAGAGTTTAATGTCTGGAATTATGATGCCACCAGTTTTGGTTTTCTTTTTCAACATTCCTGTGGCTATTTGGAGTCTTTTCTGGTTCTGTACAAATTTTAGGATGATTTCTTCCATTTCTTTGAAAAAAGTTGATGGTAATTTTTAAAAAATATTTTATTTATTCATTTATTTGAGAGAAAAAGAGAGAGAGAGAAACAGCATGAGAGGGGAGAGGGTCAGAGGGAGAAGCAGGCTCCCTGCTGAGCTGGAAGCCCGATGTGGGACTCGGTCCCAGGACCCTGGGATCATGACCTGAGCCGAAGGCAGACGCTTAACCAACTGAGCCACCCAGGCGCCCCAAAAGTTGATGGTATTTTGATAGGAATTGCATTAAATGTGTAGATTGCTCTAGGTAGCATAGACATTTTCACAATATTTTTTCTTCCAATCCATGAGCGTGGAATGTTTTTCCATTTCTTTGTGTCTTCCTCAATTTCTTTCATGAGTAGTCTGTAGTTTTTTGAGTACAGATCCTTTGCCTCTTTGGTTGGGTTTATTCCTAGGTATTTTATGGTTTTGGGTGCAATTGTAAATGGGATCGACTCCTTAAGGGAACACTATTTCCTAAATACGAACTAGTTGGCACAAAGGCAGGAATGACCTTAGTGCAACTGAGGAATAAAAGTTCATTGAGGCTGAGACATAGTAAACCAACGGGAGAGTGTTATAAATGGAAGGCAGAGAAGTGGGCAGGGCCAGATCAACAAGGTGTGTGAGCCAGGATAAAGTATTTGGATTTTATTGTGATTGTGATGGGAAGCTTCAATTAAGGAGGACAGTGATATTATTTGATTTACATTTTTAAAAGTTGTTCTTTGCTGCTGTATAGTTTATGGATTATAGGGAAGCCAAAGTAGAAATAGGGAGACCAACTGGGAAACTCTTAATGGTGGTCTGGACAGGAGATGAAGGTACTATGGACCAGGGGGATAATGGAAAGAAGTGGCAGATTTAGGATATGCTTTGGGGGAAGACCTATCAGGATTTTCTGGTGGATTGGCTGGAAGAAGGGGAAGTGATAAGATAAAGAGAGAAATCAAAGATAACTCCAAGATTTTTGGTTTAATCCTACTAAGTTCCTGGTGGTAGTATATACTGAGACAGGAAAACTGGCAGAGAAGCAATTTTGAAAATAAAAATGAAACAGCTTTGTTTGGGCCATGTTAAGTTAGAGATGCTCATTAGATCTCCAAGGAGAACTATGTAGATGGTTTGTTGTGCAGGTCTGGAAATCTGGGGAGAGGTCAATGCAGATGATACAGGCTTGGGGGTCTTGGGCAGACAGTTGAGATTTAAAGCCAGGAGACTGGTTGAGATCACCTCTAGGCTGTGGGGGACAGATAAAAAGAGGGACCCTAGAACAAAGCAGGGGCACTCTAACATTAAGTTATGCAGTAGAAAAGTCAAAGGGGTCTGAGAAGGAATGATCATTGAGGAGAAAAGCCAGGAAGTGTATTGTCAAGGAAGCCAAGAGAATAAAATAATTTGAGGAGAGAATGGTCAACTGTTCTCAATGTAAACAAGAGTCAAATAAAGTCAAAGCAATAAAGTTGTTCGTGGATTAGGCAACAAGTGGGTCATTAACATTAACCTGAGCAGTCTCATTGGAGTAGGTGAGGAGGCTTTTTTTTTTTTTTTGAGAAGGAGGCTTGATTGCTTGATTGGAGTGGCCTAAGAAGAAAAGGCAAGGCAAGACAGTGAAAGCACCCCAGATGTAGAAGCCATTTTGGACAAAGAAAGAGCAGAGAAGAGAAAGCAGACCAGGCAAGGGAAACAGGGTTGCTGCAGGCAGTGGGGAGTGCCTCTCTGAGCGCTGCGCTATTAGGGTGAGGTGAGCGCGGTAGCCCCCGCTGCACGTGTGGGCCTCTAGCGCCCTTCCCCTGCTCCGGTGTGGCACACGGTGGGTGCTTCGGGTTCTGCCACATGAAAACAATGGACAAAGAAGAGAAAGGGGAAGAAGTTAAGCATATTCATAAGATGGGGAGCTATAAAGTTGGATCATGGACTTTAAGTTAGATTTTGATGGAAATGAGGATCTAGAAATGATTGACAGTAAGAAGGTGAGAGGAGCCAATGGGCTGGAGATCTTGATGGAGTAAAAGAATTAATGGAATATGAATGTAAGAGAGCTGAATAGACAGGGATTAGTGGCCAGGCAGGGTAAGCAGAGCAGTTATGTGTGGGAGCTGCTAAATTAGAGACATTATTATGTCTCACCCATTGCTTATTTACTTTTGAGCAATTAAGCTCTCTAGGGTCTTATCCCAGTCATATCATAAGCTGCAGGGGAGCATGCAAGCCTTTGAATAACCCATCTAGCTGAACAGATTGAGAGTGTCTTACATGATTAGGCAAAAAATTCCACAGGAGAACTCCAATGTAGAAGGCTTTAGCATGTGACATTAATAAGCAGCTTTAAACTAAATTAACTTTTGAATAATAAAAAAAAGAAACAAATATCACTTTAAATGGGAAAAAAGAAAACCTGTTTCCTTTCTCTATTTACAACACACCTTTTTTTAGGATTTTTTTTTCATTTTTAAGTAATCTCTACATCCAACGTGGGGCTCAACCCACAACCCCAAGATGAAGAGTCACCTGCTTTACTGACTGAGCTGGCAGGTGCCCCTACGTATAACATTTCTAACACCTAATGTGTGGGGTTTTATTCTATACCAAGTGATTTGCCAATTCTCTGGACTCCAATTGGGTGTCCTACAATTAAATTCAATTCTGATACTAACTACCTGGAGTTAGTGCAGACCCTCCAAGTTCAGGGCTCAGTCCTACAGGATTGCCCCCCACCCCCCAACTTCAGACACCAGTCACAAGTTCCAGGTTGTCACCTTTGCTTTGGACCAACTGGCTATAGTTCCCACAACACCCTTCTCAGGTTTGATAATTCGCTGTAACAGCTCACAGAACTTAGGGAAACACTTTACTTACCATGACTGGTTTGTTATAAAAGATGCAAGTCAGGAGCAGCCAAGTGGAAGGGATGCATAGGGCAAGATATGGGGGAAGGGGAACAGGATCTTCCCTGTTCTCTTCTGGCACATCATCCTTCTAGTATCTTGATGTGTTCACTGACCTGGAAGCTCTCCAAATCTCATAGTTTAGGTTTTTTATGGAGGTTCTATTACATAGCCAGGATTGTTGAAATCAGTGACCATTAGTGATTAACTGTTCCAGCCTTTCTTCCGTCCTGGAGGTGGGGGGATGGTCAGCATGAAAATTGCAACCTTCTAATCATGCCATGATCTTTCTGGAGATTAGACTCCATTCTAAAACTATCTAGTGACCCCCAACCAGTTGCCTCATTAGCATACAGACACTCTTATCCCTGTGGCTGTTCCAAGGGTCTTAGAAGCTTTGGCGTCAGGAATCAGGGTCAAAGATTAAATATTAGAACAAAAGATGCTCCTAGCACCCTTTCAGTCAGGAAATTACAAGGGTCTTAGGAACTCTGTGTCAGGACCTTGGTACAGAGACCAATATTATATTTATTATGCCACATAGTTTTATCACCCTACGTTGGTCAAAGTATTTCCCATGTTGTCTGAAAATAAAGCACCTGTCTCTGGAAAGATGGAAAGTGTGTGCTTTGCTATGTTTGTCTGGAAATATTTAAATGCATCGTTATCAATAGTGATTAATAATGTATTAGTTGTAGGTACTACTATTTTGCTGCACTATGGACACACACACAAAAAACAGAACATGTCTAGAATAGAAACATATTACACCATATAATACTTTATGAAACATTTTACATTAACTCATTTGAAAATATTTGCTGCACCTTTTCAAACGATATGGAAGAAAGCACTCCATTCATGCTTGGGTAGCTCTCCCAGCAAGGTCAATTGCATTATTCCGTTTCTTTCCTTATTTAAACAATATTAAAGTTTTCTCTCTTCCTCCCAGGGTAAAACGCCTGAACCTCAAAACCTGTGAATGCTAGCAGAAGGGTGGGACTTCCCAGCTGTGACTTTTTTTTTTTTTTTTTTAAGATTTATTTATTTTAGAGAGAGGGAGAGTAGCTCACACCACCCGGAGATCACAGACCTAAGCCGGAGATCCAGAGTCCCACGCTTAACTGACTGAGTCACCCAGGCGCCCCCAGAGCTGTGATTTTTGAGTTTAAATAATGACGTGGTGCCTGGAAGTCAATTTGAAGTCCACGTCCTGTTTATCTGTGACCTTATTATTATTTTTTTTTATGAAACAGACGCATTAATGTTGATTCACTTTTTATGACTATTATCAGAATAGGACTTAATATTCCTTAGGGGAATGGGCCACGCAAGGGCTTTAGAAAGAGAAAAGTGTAACATGTTAGCGACATCAGTCAATTAAATATTGATGCTATGGTCCAAAAAGGACAACCCTAAACTTCTCTTGCCAACTCAAATTCCAGTTTCTTCCCTATTCTTTCTTCTGATTCTTTACTTTCTCTTTGGCTGAAATTAGAAGCAAGGGAGCAAAGAAACCGACGGTTGAACAAAGAGGAGGGAAGCCCAACAGGTTAATCGTGGCTGCGATTCTATCCTTTGCTTTCACCCAGGGTCTAAGCGCTCCCAGCAGAAATGAGGATCCCGTCCAGGCTAGGTCAAGACCAGGGTCATGGTGACAAATTTTACAAAGCAGACTGAGCTGCTGCCTCAGGTACCCACCCCCCGAACCCCTCCTCCCGCCGAGGTCAGGGACATCCCCAGGCCTGGACCTGGTCTCCCCACCCGCCTCCCCGGCGGGCTCGCGGCCGGCGCGCGGGCACGGCCTCTGACGGAGCGCGGGCGTGCGCTCGGCCGCCGCGGCGTCCCCTTGCCCGCCGGAAGGAGCGGCGGCGCCAGCGTCCTGCCGCCTGTCCGTCACGCAGCCGCCCACGCCGCCGCCGCTTCCGATTGGTCGCAGTTCCGGGCCAGGCCCCTTGAGGCCCCGCCCCTCGCGGATGGACAGACCGGGAGGGCGTGGCGGCGGTGGGCGGGTCCGCCCAGCTGTCAGTTACGGGGGCGGCCCGGCCGGCGGGCGGGCGCTCGCAGGCTACCTCGTCGCTTGCTGGCGCGCGCTGCCTCTCACCGCCTGTGGGGAAGTCGGGGCCGCCCGAGCGGCTCCCGCCACCGTCTAGCCCCGACCTCCTCCCCCGTCCCTTCCCGACTCCGTCTCTCCCGCTCGCGCTCCCCGGAGTAGTGAGTGGTCCCGCGTAGGGTCCGGAGAGTCACCGCGGCGGCCCGGGTGGTGTTTAAACCATGTTTAGGAGGATTTTGCAGAGGGTAAGAGAGTGAAACCGTCTTTCCGGCAGCACGTGAGCCGGAGAGCCCGAGCCGGGGCTGCGGGCGCCGCCGCCGCGCTGAGGAGCCGAGGCGGCGGCCCGGGTGCCGCTCCTTGGCGCGGGCTCCTTCCTTCTGTAGGCCCCGCAGCCCGGGAGGTGGTTAGGCCTCGGCCGTCCGGCCCGGGGGCGGGCCGCGGGGGCAGGGAGGGCGGGTGGGGCAGGCAGGCCGGAGCCCGCGCGGGCGCCGAGTCCCCGGGCGGCCCCGCGCGCCCAGGCCCGGCGTCGTGCTCCCGCGCGGGGCTGTCAGTGAGAGGGGCGGCGGGGCGGGAGGGTGTGGTGCCGGCGCGTTCCTTCCAGCTCCGGGAATGGCAGTGCGAATGGAGAGTTAGTGCCTCCAGCCGGGTGGAGAGCGCCCCGCGGGAGATTGCGGGAGGCTTGCTCAGCCTCTCCCCCTCCCCGCCCACCGCGCCCCCCAACTTTGCTCGCACCTGCCACATTCGGCTGCGGTTTTGCAGGGTAATGTGGTGAAAGCCGGCCTAGCTCAGGCCCAACCGTGGTACCGACACTTACTGGCAAAATCAGCTGAGAAGGAAGATATTACTCACTGTTGGAAACTTTTCCCCCCCCAATTAAAAATGCGTTTCGCCCTTTCAGCCCAGTACCTTTTTTGAGCTCTCCAAGAATAAATTCGCAGGAAGCTTCATCCAGTGACAGACACTTAACTCCTTCACTTTCTGCCAGTGCTCTTATCCCTATTCGATAGCTGGAAAAACCTTAAGATATAAAGACAAGAGCATTGGAAAGCTGTATGTGTATTGTTTAGAAATCAGTCCCTAGGATAATAGAGTATCATTTCCTACAAGAGTTGCTGTACTCAAGTTTTTGTTTTGGGTAGCCTTTTATTTTTAAACTGATAGGGTGCAACAAAATGTAAATGATTGCAAAGTTGGGCCAAACTCAGTTGGTTACTGAGGGAGTAGAATAACCAGTTCAAAGGACAAAAGAAATGAGTGAATTTGTAGTATTCAGTCAAGGAATGTGCCAAAGACAGTTGAGTCATCCACTGTATAGAAAGGGAGTGTTCTTGGATCCTGCGTAGCTTTGTGAAATGTTCAAGTCATGTGAAACTTGGTCATATATCAGGGGGAGAAATAGGTAACTTTTGTGTCTACCACCCTGTATTGACATCTGATGATTTTTTGCAGTGGTTTTTTAAAATCTCGATGAGCTGATGATTTTGGCAATAGCAAGGGCATGCCCTTTACTCTTGCCGTCAGTTCCTGTGTTCAACAGTAAAGACATCTGTGCATGATTTACTTGTTGTACTTGGAGATTTTTCTTCTGTCGGACCTGGAGGAACTGATTACCTCATGCCTCAGACTGTCTTTCTCTCATAGTTCCACATCTGAAAATTAGTTTGCCTATGGTTTGCTTTAAAGTTTATGAATAAAATGAAGTGTTTACTGACTTAAGCGTAGCTTCTGGTAGGGGTGCCTGGCTGGCTCAGTCCCGGGAGCATGCGACTCTTGACCTTGGGGTCATGAGTTCAATCCTCATGTTGGGTGTAGAGATTATTTAAAAAAACAAAACAACAACAAAAAAACTTTGAATAAAAGAATAGCTTCTGGTAGTTATAGATTAATTTTCAGAAATACGGGATGCTTTCCAATACTCTTGGTTTAATGTTGTTAAGCATTACCATTGTATAAGGATCATTTTTATATAAAGACCATGTGTTGGTGCATACACAACTGTTACAGAAGTTTCTATTGAAATTGCAAAATTGAAATTCTGATTATTGCTGAGATGTGATGTGGGATCATCACATGTGAATAAGTCACTTGACAACTGACTTTCTTAACCAAGGTACTATTGACGTGTGTGACTGGATAATTCTTTGTTGTTGGTGGGGGGGCTGTTCTTTTGCATTCTAAGATGTTCAGCAGCATCCCTCTGGCTTCTACTCACTTCATGCCAGTACACCCTCTCCCCCATCCCTTTCCTCTTTTGTGACAACCAAAATTATCTTCATGCTTTACCATATGTTTCCTAAGGACAAAATTGCCCCTGATTGAGAACCACTGTGTTAAATGTGTATACTCTTTTAATAGGAAAATTTGAATTGTTTCTCACAGTTACTTTTATACCCCTGTATATTTATAGTGAGTGTCAGGAAACACCAAACTTATGCAAGGGACTGGGAAACAGTTAAGAAGGTATGGGTCCTGCCTTTAAAACTCACAGCCAGGTAGGGGAAGTGGACATCTAAAAGTGATTACAATGCTCTGTAATAGAAGAATGAAGAGTGCCCTGAGTGCTACTCTGTGTGAGGGTGTTGGGACCATCAGGACAAGCTTCTGGGAGGAGGTCATATTCTCAGCTCCAAAGAAGGAAGAGCATGTCAGGCAGAGGGAGCAGCAAATGCCAAGGCATGAAGTCATGAAAGGGGCAGGTAATAGGAGGAGGAGTGTGAACAATTAAGTTTAGGAAGTGAAATGATGTGCAGGGATTAGTGGGAGATGAAGCTGCATGGGTAGCTACAGACTAGATCCCTAGAGGATCTAGAGTCCTTTCAGAGGAGTTCAGCATTTATCTTGCAGATGGGTCAGTGTTAAATCTCAGCATGTAATAGGGGCATTTTGATAAAAGCCTTAAAGAAATCTGGTGATTTGTATTACTAGTTTAGAACCTACCATATACATTTTATTAAGTCCACAGGTGGTATTTACTAGCAAGTATAACTAGAATCTTTACATTATGTAACGTGACAACCATTTTATTTTACCCCACACTGATAATCTTGTTTCTCAGCAGAGGTAATAAAATACAAGATTAAGATGAAAGTTGCTAATTTAGAGATTCGTTTGAAATGGTCTCCATGCTTTGAAATTATATTGCATTCTTTTAACGTTCTGTTTTTAGATGACCTTTTCCTTTTAACTGTTGTTATTTTCTTCTGAATAGTGTCCTTTAAAAAAGCATTTTTGAAAGAAGATAGAGACAATGTGCTTACAATCAGTTGTAACTCAGAGTGTTTGAATATCACCAGTAAGGTCCCAAGGGTACTTTACAGAAAATTTGTTTCTGGTTTTTCTCCTCCTCTTCCTTCTTCTTTTTTTTTTCCATTAGCTTATTAAAAGTTGTCTTTTTGAGGCTTGAAAGGGTCTGAATTAGAAAAGAAAAATTTTAAGGTAGTTCCAGTATGTATGTGTTAACTATTTTGCTTAATGGTCCTTTGAAGAGAACTATGAATTTGAAGTGCTTGATGACCATGGTGCACCCGGCTGGCTCATCCTGGAGCATGTGACTCTTGATCTCAGGGTTTTAGGTTCCAGCCCCACATTGGATGTGGAGATTACTTAAAAATAAAATCTTTAAAAGAAAGAAAAAATAAAGTGCTTGATGACCAGACAGAATAAATGATCAGTATTTAGTACTTTAGGCAGTTTGTAAACTTTATTGCTATTTCTTTCTTAAGAAATTTACTCTTAGTGTATTAGATTTCCTTTCACTGGTATATATCAATAACATTGCCAAAGAAAACAATGGATTTAATTATTATAGAATTGTAGAAATAAAAGGCTTTTTTTTTTTATGGTCAGCAGGTCTGATTTTAAAAACGAGGAAGTAAAAACAGATTAACTGATATCTAAGGCAACACAGTTAGTAGATGTCAAAACTGAGACAAGAGCCAAATTTTCCCAGCACAATCCATTTCCCTTTTTCTGGCACCTTGTTACCCTTTCCTCCACTACTCAAATTGATAATGGTTAGCACTGTGCTAATCACTGTGGAAGATAGGGGGAAAATACGAGACCTAACTTCTTCCTCAAGGATATGATTAAGTGCCAAAGAAAATGATATAGACAATGAAGGCTGTAGTAATACAGGGGAGGAAAGATCGGAACCAGCCTGTGTGAGCGGGGAGTCTTGGAGAAAATGAGCATGAGACAGGGTTTTGAAGAATGTGTGTGTTTAGGAGAGGTCTTAGAGAGGAAGGTTTCTTTTTAGGAAGGAGGAACAGTATAAGCAAGACACAGAAATGGGAATAAGTTCATTCTTCCTGCCCTCCCTTTTTCCTTTGCATATAGCCTTTTAATAAACAGATATTTATAACACTTGCTTTGTGCTAGAAACTGGGGATACAGCAGTGAATAGGATACAGTCCTTACCCTCAAGTAGCTTAAACCAAGTGACTTTTAGAGATAAGAGATATGTTTAGAGCAGAAAGAAATTGAGAAAGACATTTGCAAAGATAATGTGGCACCCCATTGTGGAGATTCTTGATTGTCTAGCTCAGCCCTGTTCAGTGCAAATGTGAGTTACATACATAATTTAAAGTCTCTCTCTCTCAAATAAATAATCTTTAAAAACGACAACAAAAAAGGGGCGCATGGGTGGCTCAGTCTGTTAAGCATCCAACTCTTGGTTTCTGCTCAGGTCATGATCTCAGGTTCTTGGGATCAAGCCCTACTTTGGGCTCTGTACTCAGCGGGAAGTCTGCTTGGGATTCTCTCTCTCCCTCTCCCTCTGCCCCTACCCTCGCTCGTGAACTCTCTCTCTTAAGTAAATAAATAAATCTTAAAAAAAAAATAAAGTTTCTAGTAGCCACATTTAAAGTAAAAAGTGAAATTAATTTTTAAAATATATTTCTTTTGACCCAATATATTTAAAATATTCAACATGTAATCAGTATAAAAATTATTATTCAGATATCTTACATTCCTTTTTTTTTTTTTTTGACTAAGTCTTTGAAATCTGGTGTGTATTTTGCATGAGCAGCATGTCTCAATTTGGACTAACCATATTTCAACTACTCTACAGCCCCATGTCAATAATGGCTATTGTATTGGATGGTGCAGGTCTAGTTGAGTTCATATATAACTTTTAACTTTTTATTTGGAACTAGTTTCAAATTTATAAAAAGTTGCAAGAATAAAATAATACAAGGGACACTTTCTTCTCTCTTCTCTTACTCTCTGTCATTTTTTTTTTTTTTTCTGATTGATTTGAAGATCAGTTATGGTCTTTTACATCTGAATACTTCAATGAAGAATAGTATATTCATTTACATAACCACAGTATAGTGGTTAACTTAATTAATTTATATTGGTTCACTTGCTATCTATAATTCCAGTTTTGCCAGTTGATCTGGTAATGTCCTTTGTAGCATTTCCCCTTCACCAGTTTAGGGTCTAGTTACGATTAGATATTATATTTAGTTGTTATATTGGTATAGCCTCTTTTCATCACAACATGTCTTTGTATTTTTGAAGAGTACAGATCCTCTCCAGCTTTTTTTCACCTATACTATTCTTCATGTTATTTTTACCTGGTATTTTCTTGTGATTAGATTGAAATTATGCATTCTGGGCCAGAGTGTTGCCTAGAAGATGTGTCCTTCTCAGGTTATCACATCTGGAGGCCCATGATGTCTTTCTGTCCTTCGTAGGTGCTGTTAGTTTTGATTATCTTGTCAAAGGTTAAGGTGTAGTCCAACTTTTTGACTGTATAATATTTTTTCTTCTTTTTGCAGTAAATAGACATCTGCTTATAAGATCATGCAAATATCTTGCTCCTTATCAAAAATTTCCCCTAAATTTAGCATTCATTGTTCATTCTTGCTTCATCTAGTCTTCACCGTAGTGACTGCAAAATGATTTTCCCACTCCAGCATTCCCTTCTTTTTTTTAATTTTTATTATTTATTTATTTATTCATTTGAGACACAAAGATACAGAGAGAGAGAGCATGAGCAGGGGGAGAGGCACAGGGAGAGGGAGAAGCAGGCTCCCTGCTCTGCCAGGAGCCCAATTTGGGGCTTGATTCTAGGACCCTGGGATCATGATCTGAGCTGAAGGCAGACGCTTAACCATCTGAGCCACCCAGGTGCCCCAGCATTCCCTTCTTCTTTACCAGTTGGTCATTGGCTTTCCTGTTTTTCCTTCCCTCTCTCCATCCATCTCTCCTCCTCCTCAGCTTCCTTTTTTTTGCTTTCCTGTTGTTATGGACTCATAATTTCAGTTTTTAAAAATGGTTTATAACTCATCACTGTACTTAATTATTTTGGTGGTCAAACTGTGTCAGATTTGAACAGTGAGAGCCCCTTTCGTGTGGCCCCTATGTTGTTTTGTCATGGTTCTATAATTTTTTTTTTCTTTTTTTTTTTAGCTCTTCCTTACTTTCTGGCATAACAATGTATTCTAAGTTCATCCATTACTCTCTCCCAGCCCTGAAATTGGCCATTTCTCTGAGGAGCCCTATTTCTTTTAGTGGGGAATGGGATTAGAAACCCAGGTCTGGGGTGGCTTTCCTTCTCATTTATTTCAGCAGACAAATTTGACATTTTGAACTTTATTCTTTAGGCATTAGGAAATCATAAGATTTTATTTTTTTTCCATAATTTTTTTAAGGATTTTTATTTATTTATCGAGAGAGAGAGAATGATAGAGAGAGAGCATGAGAGCGAGGAGGGTCAGAGAGGGAGAAGCAGGCTCCCTGCTGAGCAGGGAGCCCGATGAGGGACTCGATCCCGGGACTCCAGGATCATGACCTGAGCCGAAGGCAGTCGCTTAACCAACTGAGCCACCCAGGCGCCCCAGGAAATCATAAGATTTTATTAAGCAGTGAAATATATTTGGTATGTAGGAGAGGCAGAATTTCTCTTTACCTTCTTTGGTGTCTGGCTAGGCCTTACTTGGAATTAAACTGACATGAGGCAGATTAACAGGAGAAAAGGATACAAATTTTATTAAGTTTTTACATATGTATGGGCAGCTTCACAAGAGAATGAGGACCCAAGTAAGTGACAGAACAGGTGTTTACACCTTTTAGACAAAGAAACAATGCATTTGTGAAGAATTAACAAGACAGAGGGGTTTGTGTTGGGGGGTAGTAAATGGTGAAGAAGTAGCCAAGAAGATAAGGGTTAGTTTAACAAGGTTTGTTTATACAGATTTCTCAGCCCCAAATTCTCTGTCTCTGGTGATGAGAATGTCTTTTCTCCTCCCGCTACAGTGAGGATGCCTTTCACATGAGAGTTTTATCTCCTGCTTTCAGGAAGAAAAGAGGGTCAGAGTGTTCTTGTGTACCTGCTGTTTTAGTGCCTTTAATTAAAAATAATCAGTATGCCAAAGTGGCATATTTTGGGGTGACATCCTGGTTTTCTTCAGGCACAAAGTAGGAGTTAATAATATTTATTGAATGTGTATTGAAAAGGAATGTTTTAGGAAGATTTATTTGTCAGTGTTGCATGTGATATATTAAAACCATAGGGGAGTCTAGGCAGAGATCACATAGGAGAGATTTTAATATTTTAGGCACTAAGAAATTATGATTTGCATTAGCGTGATGACAATGTGAGCAGAAAAAAAGGTAATGAATAGGGAAGAAGACCTTTTTTTTTTTTTTTTTTAAAGATTTATTTATTTGAGAGAGAGATTGCGTGGGCATGAGCAGGGGGAAGGACAGAGGGAGAGAAAGAGAAATCCTCACGCTGACTCCATGCTGAGTGAGGAGCCTGACGTGGGGTTCAGTCTCATGACCCTGAGGTCATGACCTGAGCCCAGATCAAGAGTCAGATGCTCAACTGACTGAGCTACCCAGACGCCCGAGGAAGACCTTTTGAACATATCTATTCTTCAGATGTCTAGTATGGGCCCACTGTGTGCTGTGGACACACTGATGAGTAAAAGAGACACGGACCTCTGTGGAGCTTAGTGAAAGAGGAATTTCAAAGAATCCCATAGCTTTTTCGTCACATGGATGAGTCTTAGGAAGGAAAAGCACAGGGAGCCCCAAGAGCGTACAGCAAGAGGGCCCTGATCTAAACTGAGATGTTAGGGAAGGCTTCTCAGATTGGTTACACATTTAAGTTTGATGCAGTTACTACTAATTTATTAAACAAATTTTAAAAAGTGGAATTATTTTCTGTCTGTGTAGATTTACTTTTAGTGTGTTAAGAATAGAGATTGAGGGGTGCCTGGGTGGCTCAGTTGTTAAGCGTGTACCTTCGGCTTAGGTCATGGTCCCAGAGTCCTGGGATCGAGCCCCTCATCGGGCTCTCTGCTCTGCAGGAGGCCTGCTTCTCCCTCTCCCACTCCCCCCTGCTTGTGTTCCCTCTCTCGCTGTGTCTCTGTCAAATAAATAAATACAAAAATCTTAAAAAAAAAAAAAAGAATAGAAATTGAGATTTAAAAGAACCAGGGCTAGAAATGAGTTTTTTCTTCTTATCCTGGTGGTCTTTTGCTTGTGCTAAAGAGACAGTGTGATTCGTGGTTAACAGGCTGAACTCTGGGGCCAGACTGCCTGGGGTGATATTTGTATCCCATTTACTAGCTGAGTAGCTTTGGGCAAGTTATTGATTTCTCTGTGTCTCACTAAAATGGTCATAATGGTATCTGTCTCATAGGACTATTGTAAGGTCTAACTGAATTAATATACGTAAAGGACTTTGACAGTATCTGGCACATACCTCTCTGTAAATGTTAGCTGATGCTAATGTTGGTATTTTGTTGTTGTTGTTGTTATTATTATATACTCCAAATTTCTTCAAGGAAAACTTTTCTTATCACCCCCCCCGCCCTTTTTTAAATCGTGTGGGTGTGGGTGTGTAGACATTCATCATACTATTGGGCATTTATTCTGTGCTAATTACTTTGCTGGGCTTGGGGATTAAAAACTCCTAAGGAGTTTTAGTGGGGGAAACAGATATGTAAATAATTACAAAGTAATGTGGTAAGTGTTAATAGATACATAGAGGAAGAGTTTGTGAGAACAAAAGAAAAAGTAACTAGTCCTGTGAAGGAAGGATTGAGGGGAGACAAGGAATGGGATTGTTGAAGGTCTTGCAGAGGCTAGAAGTGATAGGCAAAGAGGAGCAAGGGAGAGAAGCCATCTTTAGAGACAGGGACCAAGCAAATGCAAGAGCATAAACAGCCTAGCACAGCATTATGGGAGTTGTGAGCTTTTCTGCATGTGAATGGGTGTCGTTGTAAGAGATGAGACTGGAAAGGGTTTTGGACTTTATACTGTAGACAATAAGGAGCCATGGAAAGTTTTTAAATGATCGAATTTGTAATAAGGAAAACCCTCCAAAAATATTTTTCCTGGGTAATCTTTATAGAAAGTTAATTGGTAAATCACTCATCTTTCTAAAATATGTTGGTAATTAATCAGTGCCCATAGGAGATGTCCAAACTCTTTACCTTGGCACACAAGGCCCATAATGCTCTGGTTCTTTTATACGATTTCAGGCTCATCTCCACCTACCTCTGCACATGGCCTTGACCTTGCCATTCTCACTAATTGTGTTTTTCACAACTTACCCTCTTCTCTCATCCCTTCATAACTCTGTATAAGTGCTTTATTCTGCTCAGACTGTCCTACCATCACTTGTAGACAGTGCTCAGTTCAAGTGACACTGGGAGTTATTTGCTTACCTTTTTTTTCCCCCTTCTTCTCCCCAAACATCCCATACTAATTAGGAGAACAGGCTTTTGGTATTAGACCATCATTTAAGCCCTGGGCTCCTCCACTCATGAGGGTGAGATCTTATACAAAATTTCAAGCTCTCTGAGACCCAGTTGCTTCATCTGTAAATTGATGATATTATATATCCCAAAGTGTTGTGGAAGGATTAAATGAAATAATGTTCATGAAGTACTCACCACAGTATCCAGCATTCAATAAACATCTGTTACATAGTAGCTATTACAATTTAGATCTCTAGAAAATTTTTGTAATTTGTTTACCTGACTATTTCCCTACTAGACTTGAGATCCCTTAGGGTAGGGATTTTGTTTTCTTTTTTTTTAGTGTGTAGGATCTAACTTCGTGTTTGATGCTTGGTGGTTTTTCAATAATATATGTTGGTGGCTGTGTAGAGAGGATGGCTCCATTAGGGGAGAGACTGGCTAGAAAATAATAACTTTTTAGTTCTAAAATTGTTACACATTCGAATCATTTGGAATTCTTAAAAAAAAAAAAAAAAAAAGATTCCCAAGCCCCTCTATTGTATCAAAATTTCTGGATCTCTAGTTTTCAGTTCAGGAGATGATGAAAGCTTGAATTTAGACATTGGCTTTGGGGATAAAGAAAGAATGACTTTCAAGAAAATTAAGGTGTAAAATTGATAGGGCTTATTGACTTGTGAGTAGTTTGGGTAGCTGAGAGGATAGTGGAATGGACTAAGGTAAAGAATAGAGGAGGAAGAAGAGCAGATTTGGGGAGGAAGATGAATGTGAATTAGAGGTGTGGCCATCCCAGTGGAGATGTTCATAAGGCAGGTGGAAATACAGGTCCAGCACACAGGAGACAAGTGGAGGCAAGTATTAGATATGTACAAATACATATCTTGAAGAGAAGTCAAGTCAAGTAAGTACTGAGAAGTGTCCACTGAATGGAACAGTTGAGTCATACCTAGTTCAGTTTCAGGAGAGTCATAAGGACAAATTGGGAAGTAAGGAATTGGAATCAGGGAGCATAGACTACTTGCTGAGGAATATGGATTAGAGGAAGCAGAAACTAATTAAATATTAAATGCATGAATGAATCTGTCATCCTTGGACAATGTTCTAATAAATGATTTTTTATTTTCAAGGATTAGAAACTTCCTCAAATCAGTTTAAGTTGAAAGGGGGATTTATTGGAAAGCTTCAAAGTGATCCATGAAGAAGAATTGGCTATACAGTTAGGCCTCATGATAATGGTGTCAGGGATGGAGGCAGTTCTTCTTGTCTTTGTCTTTCATGGACCACTGGCATCTTGTCTCTCTGTCTTTGTGTCCATCCTCCTTGTTGCTGTTTTCTCAGTGTGTTCAAGACCCCAAATGGTCTTCTGACCACTCAATTCTATGTACTTTTCACCTTAGCTTTGTGTAATCAACTGGCCCAGTGTCTCAATTCCCAAATACAAGAGAAGACTTAAAATGTCCTCTGCATCTTTTTTCATTGGGTCATGCATAGGTCTCTGGCTGGCCAAAGGTGTTCATTGATGGTTTAGTCAACTGAAGTTGGAAGTGGAGTGTGGTCATATAATACTTAGGACTATTCCTTCTAGGAGTTGTGGTACCATGAAACACACAATTTACACATCATTCTTCTAGAATGAGCTTTACCATGGCTCTAAAATAGTGATAATAGTTATGATTAAATTCATTTGGTTCTAGGAATAAAGGATCCATCAGGTTAGCTCAAAAATAGCGTAGTAGTGGTTATAAAGATGCACTCAGCGATAAGAAAGATGGAATTTTACGGAAATTCAAAATCAAACATTTAGTATGGGGCTGAGCCTCTCATTTTTACTGGAAGGCTTTGAAGGCTCCAAGGTAGTGTTATTAGGGACTTTCATGACAGGGCTTTATAGATTTTCACTGTAGAGTTGAGCTGTTAAAGAACTCAGTGACTCTTTATCTGTGTCCCCTGTATCTATATACTTTTGTTTCCGCTCTCAGCTAATTTTCTTACCCTCTATTCTAGTTTTTTTCTTCATGGCTTCTGCATACTCAGAGTCTATGATCTTTTGAAACTTTGGTTGGGTTATAGCTTTGATTTGCTGGGGTGTTCCATGTACTCTTACTTTACCACATGACTACACTGTTATTCTTTTTAGTGCCAGTTTGTGTGGCTAATTAATCATTTCTCTTTATAGTTTGCAATTTAAAGGCCTAAGCGTGGAACCTAGCAGTAGTTCGTTCTTGGCTTTGGGCACTTCTTTTTTTTTTCTTTTTTGCCACTGGGCCATGTTATTATTGGCTGCTAGCTAGCTTGTGAATATCTGCTGTTTGATCCAGGTGATCACATCTTTGGTCAATTGGTCAGTAGACACAGGGTCATATAACCTGGCTGTCTTGGACTATGTTCTCAACATGGACTATGGTAGGATAGCTTACTTTAGGATAGAAGCATGACTATTACCTGCATTATGATTGATTGACAGATTAAATACAAGAACATGAATAATTTAGTTGCATTGACATCTGTTTAAGTGTTGCATAGACTAGAGCAGTAGTTGAAATTTAAAACCACCCTTTAGTCTCATTTCAGTCTTTAATATCAGACTCTGGCTAAGTTTTACATAAGTATGCTAATATAAAAGTTTTTAGAGTCTCAGTGATACTTTATTTGGACTTTAATATTTGGAAAATGTTTTAAGAATTTTTGTCTTTATACAGTGCTATGCCAAAATACATTGTCATGTGGGGTAGATTAAGTGGTAAATCATATTGAGTTAGATATCTGATAAGGACATATGAATTTATTTTGTTCTGTGGGATGTTTATTTTTTGATATAACCTCATATCTCTGCAGCTTTTAAATATTTTAAGGAATAATATAGTTTTAAAATAAAAATATTTGAAAATAATAAAATAATATGTTTCTGGTTATGAAAATAAACCATCTACATCACAGAAATTTGAGTAGTTCAGAAAAGGAAAATTGAGAAGAAGCACAGGCTGTATGGTTAACATTAAGAACACAAGCTTTGAAGTCAGATTGAATCCCAGCTTTGTGTGTTACATTTGTAATCTTAGCTAACAATTTATTTAGCTTCTTTAACCGTATTTCCCCCTCCTTGGCTACATGGGAGCAATCCCTTTGATTTATTCAAAGGATTGTCATAAGCATTAAATGACATAATGTAGACAAAGTGCTTGGCTTCATGCCTGTCATAGAGGTTATATGTTAGCTATTATTGTTAATAGAAAGATAGACTATTTCATTTAGCCAGACTACCAATTGACATTTCTTTAACTAGTATAAAACTCAAGTTTCTTATGTTCATGATTTTGAAAATGCAAATGATCCAGAAGAAGTTGGTATTGAGCTTTAAAATAAGATTCATGCCTCAGGGTTATTTTGATTTTATTAAGTTTTTGAGTATAAAGTCACCAGAGCAAGTAGAGAAATCACTGAATTTGGAAACAAGAGACTTGAGTTCATGTTCTTAGGCAAATCATTGAGTTTTTCTTGGCTTCACTTTCCTTCTCTGTCCACTGAGCACACCACCTAGGTGATTTCTAAGGTGCTCTTAGGGTAAAGCTCTTATTTGAAAACCAAGAAAGTACCAAGATTTTGAGTCTGCAGATCATTTGCCACCCTAAAGTAGCATTTTAAATGTGTTATATAACAAGTCCAAATAACTTTTACCCTGTTTTCTAGCATCTTTGCTGAGAAAAAACTGTCTTAGGAAGTAAGGATTCAGTGATAAATTTGAGAACTCATGTAAGATGACTGTCACAGCGCCTGCCATCCATGTAGTAGGTTCCAGAAGATAGTTCTCCTCCTTCTCTACTGAGATATCCCCCCCCCCTCCCGTGTATAGCCCTTTATGAGTATCTCAAATGCAAGTAAGGTACATTTGTTGCAGTGGATGCTTTGATGTGGCACTTAGATCTTCCTTCAGGACAGAGACACATTGTCCTAGCTGCCTAGAGTCATGGAGCTGATGGCTCATAGCTGTGTCCTTCTCTGGGAGTTGCCCTAATAGAAAGAAGCTTCCTCACCCAAGATTATATCCCTTTCCAGAAGCAGCCTCATTACTGGCTGATGTGGGGAATACAAAGAAATCATCCTCTTGCCTTGATTCGGGACTTCTGTGAAGGGCCATCTAGCTTCAGGACTCTTGGTAGGATTAGCTGAGGTTGCTGTTGCAACTGTGCTACTGATCAGTACTGTTTATCTTCTCCCTCTGCCCAGTCATGCTTCCCCTGTGCCCACACAGGTGTTCTTGAGAGCACTCCCCAGTAAACCTGCTTGTAGATTTCAGAGTGTCAGAGTTTATTTCCTTGGGAACTCAAATGACAAATCATCTGGTATTTGGATAGCCTGACGGATTCATAAAAGATGATTATATTCAGGATGGATTTTAATTTTATGAACTTTGTGTTCCACTTCTTTGAAACTGATACTCTACATATCTCTTATAACAGGAATCCATAGCCAGTAGATTAGAATTTCTGTTAGATTCTTAAGTACTGTGTAAGACCATTTGCTGGGATTATGAGCATGGCCCATTGATGCTCTGTTCAGGAAGTTTTATTATCAGCACCATTCACAGTTCTCTCAAGAGATTTTAAGACTTAAAAAATGAAAAGTGGCTTCTTCCCAAAAGTAGAGTATGAACTCTTATTTTGGTATATTTTTGTGTCTGGCTATCCATAGTTGTTGAAACAAAACACATGATACTCGGGGTGCCTGGGTGGCTCAGTTGGTTAAGTGTCTGCCTTCTGCTCAGGTCATGATCCCAGGATCCTGGGATGTAGGCCCACATCAGGCTCCCTGCTCAGTGGGGAGTCTGCTTCTCCCTCTCCCTCTACCCCTCCCCCCTGCTCTCGTGCTTTCTCTCTCTCAAATAAATAAATAAAATCTTAAAAAAATAATACTCTAAATTTGCTTCAAATATGTAGCTCAATTTTAATTATATGTTAGATATTTAATTATATGTTAGTTTTTTTTAAAGATTTATTTATTTATTTGTCAGAGAGAGGGGGAGAGTGAGAGCGAGCATGCACATACAAGCAGGGGGAGCTGCAGGCAGAAGGAGAAGCAGGCTCCCTGCTGAGCAAGGAGCCTGATGCAGGACTCAGTCCCAGGACCCTGGGATCATGACCTGAGCCAAAGGCAGACGCTTAACCAACTAAGCTACCCAGGCGTCCCTATGTTAGATATTTTTAAAATATGTTAAATATTAAAAAAACTTTTACTCTTTTGCTTAATATTGACTTAATTGTGTGATGTCTACAAACCCAATTTAGTTACTAATAACTTATCTATAATTAGTTTTAATAATCTCAATTTCTTATTGACTTGGCTGCCTTTTTCTTTTTTTTTTTTTGGTTTCTTTTGAGAGGTAAATTACTTTCATGTAACCGTTAATAACTGATAAAAGTTTTAGAGTTTTGAACATGTCCATAAGAAAGCAAAGTATATATAGAAATTGGAAATATAGTTGACTATTTCTATGGACATGCTTTTAAGGTAGCCAGTTTAGGACCCAAATGAATCATAGAATAAGAATTTTAGAGTTAGAAGGATCCATGATCATGATCCATCATCCGTCCCTATAATTTATCATTGAAGAAATTGAGATTAGAGAAATTGTCTTGATGGGTACCAGACAGATGACCAAGAAATATTTTGGTTAGTAGAGAGAATATTGAATTGGGACCTGGGAAACCTAAGTTTTAATTGCAACTTTACCATTAGATAGCAGAGTGATGTCAGGTAAGCCAGTTATACTTTCTAGAGCTTAGTTTCATTGTCTATGAAGTGATACAATTGGAACATAATTTTTGAGATGCTCTCCAACTTTTAAAGTTTGATTCAAGTCTTAATGTTATGAGTGACTGTTATTTATAGTATATTATCAAATGCTAGGCACTGGTTTAAACATTTTAAATGTATTATTTCATCTAATCCTTACAACAGTTCTGTGAGGCTGACATTGTTAGTTCCACTTTACAAATGGGAATTTGGGCTTAGAGAAGTTAATAAATCTGCAAGACTTCTAAGTGGTAAACTGGAAGTTGAATGCAAGTCTGTGTGACTCCAACTTCTATACTCTGAATCACTCTTCCTAGATTTAGGTGGACTTTTGTGTTTGGAACACTTGACAGACCCTACTGAAAACAAGAGCCAGTTGCATTCGGTAAGAATATGCTTCTGACCCCTTCTTTGGCATTGTGTAGTATTGTGTGTCAGTGGGTTAGCAGGAAGGACTTACGATGCAGAAGTATGTTTTGTGTTAGCACTTGAGAAATTTTGGAGAGTGTTGGAATTAGATGCAACAGGAGGCATAGCCTCTTAGAAGCCACTTGGGAAAACGACTTGAATAGGGATTGCACTCAATTTAGTATCAATAATTTAACAACATGGGTGACTGTATTTGCTTGCTCATTAAAGTTGTAGGATGGCTCTAGTTTAGATGGAATTGCTCACATTTCAGAAAATAGGAATTGTTCTCAGCTGAAAGCTAATATAAATAAGTTAGAGTTAACTGTGATATATCGGCAAATTTATCTATCTATCTATCTATCTATCTATCTATCTATCTATCTATCTGTCTGTCTGTCTGTCTGTCTATCTATCTATCTATCTATCTATCTATCTATCTATCTATCTATCTATCTATCTATCTATTTATTTATTTTAAGTAACCCTACCCAGTGTGGGGCTTGAACTCAGGACTCGGAGATCAAGAGTTGCACACTCTACCTGTTGTGCCAGCCAGGTGCCCAAGAAGCGTACTATTATTGTATATAGTTGTATGATGGATAGAGAAGCATCTGTGGTGTTATTTGGTACTATAAGTTTTCTAAGTCATATTATTGCAAAAATCTGAGTAAGCCTTCTACTTCAGGATTTAATATGGATCAGGATATATTCAATTTTTTTATATGTATATATTTTAATTTATTCAGCAGAGAGAGAGAACGCGAGAGAGGGGGGAGTGGGAGAGGGAGAAGCAGGCTTCCCGCAGAGCAGGGAGCCCAATGCTGGGCTGGATCCCAGGACCCTGGGACCATGACCTGAGCCGAAGGCAGACGCTTAACAACTGAGCCACCCCGGCGCCCCAGGATATATTCAGTTTTAAGAGGGCAGAGAAATAAGAACGAATTCTGAGGACAAAAAAAAGTAATTAGCAAAAATGAATTATGAGACAAGTTTAAAGGTGGTAGAATTGTTATGAAGATTAGAATGAAGAGTATTAGTGACCATTTTCAAAGTTGAAGATTTAGAGCAAGCAGGCAGGACTTAAGAGTCAAATTTTATATGAAGTTTGAGACTGACAGTCAGGAGTTAGAATTAGGAGTACAGAAGGTATAAAATGAAAAGTAGAAGGTCCCTTCTCCAGTAATCATTGCTGATAGTTTCTTTGTGTTTTTCCACAATTTTCTGATGCATATATCCATTAATATTATAAAAATACGATCATTCTTCATATGAGTTTGAATTTTTTTCACGTAGTATAGTTTGGAGATCTTTAAGTACCACCACTTTCAGAACTTCTTTTTTTTTTTGATAGAGTGAGTGCCTGCGAGCATGCAGGTGGGGTGGGGGGGGGGGTAGAGGCTCAGAAGGAGAGGGAGAGAGAGAATCTTAAGCAGGCTTCATGCCCAGTGTGGAGCCCTATGTGGTGCTCGATCTCAACGACTCTGAGATCATGACCTGAGCCAAAATCAAGAGTTGGACACTTAAATGACTGAGCCACCCAGGTGCCCCAGAACTACTTCTTTTATTATTTGTTTATTTTTAAGAGCTATATTATATTCTATGGATTATCAAAATTTAACTATTCCCCTGTTGAAGGACATTTAGTTTTGTTTCCAGTTTTGCTATTATAAACAATACTGCAGTGAACATGCTTGTACATATATAGGTGGTACCACTGAGTAATTTCCTGAGCACAAAGTCAGAGAGTATGTACATTTTTTGCATTTAATTATACTCTCACTAACCGTGTATGAGAGGGTTGGTTTTCCAGTATTCTTTCCACCAATGCCTATTGTTATTGAATAAAAACATCTTGATTTTACTCAAATACCCTGAAAACTAGATTGGCAGTTGTCATTTAGTCTTCCAGTTTCTTGTTTAACTTAAACAGTTAAAAAAGAAAAGATGGAAAACAGAATGATGTAATGGAGTAGTTACATTAATCCTTTTTTTTTAATGTGTTAAAACTATGGTGTGTCCCATTAAATTCAGGTGGACACTTTTATTGTGTCCTTACTAGGAATTGTGGTGAATACCTCATTCTGTTTAGGGTTCCCAGCCTCAAAAAGGTTCCTTTTCTTTTTTGTGGAGAAGATACCACATTGCATCTACTATATCTAATTGTATCTATTGCATAATAAACCATCCCCAAACTTTGGCTTTGACTTAAAACAACCACCATTTTGTTTGCTGTAGATTTTGTGGATCAGCAGTTTGGGCTAGGCTTGGCTGAGTGGTTCTTCTGGTGGACTCTCTTGAAGTTACTCATATAGCTGGGGTTATTTGTCAGTTTGATTGGAATGGACAGTCTAAGGTACTTAGATTGCTGATTATATTCGTTGGGCCACATAAGTCTAAGGCTAGCCTGGGCTTATATTGTAGCAGAAGAGTCTCCATCAATAACAGAGCAAATCCCATTGTGCAAGCACTTTTCAAGTCTCTGCTTGTATCTCATTTGCTACTCTACCATTAGCCATGTCAAGTCTCATGGCCAGTCCAGAGCCCACGTGGGAGAGGATTACACAGAAAATTACAAGAGCATTAAAACATAGGGGAGATTCATTGAGGGTCATTACTGAAACAATTTAACACAGACATCACTTTCTTCTTCCTTATATTACGATTAAGTGTTGCAAGAGTATAAATAAGAGACCTGATATAATTTAAAGGACAGAAAGATTTCTTATTTGAAGGGGGAGATTCAGGAAAGGTTTTATGTCTTTTAAGTTGAGAAGACTGATTTTATCAACAGTTGCAAAATGGTGATTTTCTAAATCTTTCATTCCTTCTGCATACATTAACTGACATTTTTCTGTGAAGAACTTTCAACATCAAGTGGGCTGTTTGGTTGCCATGAATTTCAGCGCATACTGGAAGGGCAAAGTAAATGCTTAAATCTTTTTCTTTAATTGCTAATTTTTAGAATAAGAGTTGGTACATACTCTAGCAGTGATGAATGAGCTTTGCTTGTCTTTTGACTTTTTCTGTCCTTGAAGAAAGAGAACTCGTGGATTTTTTTTTTTTAAAGATTTTATTTATTTATTTGAGAGAGAGAATGAGATAGAGAGAGCATGAGAGGGGGGAGGGTCAGAGGGAGATGCAGACTCCCCGTCGAGCAGGGAGCCCGATGCGGGACTCGATCCCGGGACTCCAGGATCATGACCTGAGCCGAAGGCAGTTGCTTAACCAACTGAGCCACCCAGGCACCCCGAACTCGTGGATTTTTAAATATATTTTATGAACTCACAGATTTATATATGTTTAGTAGGTTTCAATCAATTGAAGTCAGTGGGATTTTTTGATGTGTAAATTGCCCCAGCTTTAGCTAATGGAAGTGCCTTCAAAGTGACTTGTCATTTTGACAGGACCTGATTAGTGTTTGCTAGCTTCTTTGCTTTTGGCACAACAGTATGTCCCAGGTTCATCTTGTAATATTTCTCCTTCAGGCTGAAATCAGCCATTTCTCCAAAAAGCCCTGGTTCCTTTCAGTGGGGAATGCGATTTAGAAAGAATTGTTTGGGCACTAAAGGTGCTCATTGCTTCTGGGTTGTCACTGCTTTTAAGCTTTTAAGTGATAAGAACTAGGGAGTATTTCTATCCCTTTATATATGGCAAAACAAAACATGAGTTCAAATTTAAGAGTATAAAATGGTTTTTGGGCGCCTGGGTGGCTCAGTTGGTTAAGCAACTGCCTTCGGCTCAGGTCATGATCCTGGAGTCCCTGGATCGAGTCCCACATTGGGCTCCCTGCTTGGCAGGGAGTCTGCTTCTCCCTCTGACCCTCCCCCCTTTCATGTGTTCTCTCTCATTCTCTCTCTCTCAAATAAATAAATAAAATCTTAAAAAAAAAAGTATAAAATGGTTTTTACTATGAGTTTGTATCTTTTTTGTCTTATACTAAATATCTTGGTTCCTAACATTAACATAGGTTTTTTTCCTGAAAATATATATAAATAGCTTTAACGTAATAGTACTAATATTACCATTTATAAGACTACTGAATGAATTTTACTGTTTTTTTTAAAAGCAGTTATTTTTGTCCTTATGCTATATTTCACTAAGTCTATGTACTTTTTAAAAAATACTTTATTTATTTCAGAGAAAGAGAGAGAGAGAGAGGGCATGAGCAGGGAGAGGGGCAGACTCCCCACTGAGCAGGGAGCCCGATGCGGGGCTCGATCCCAGGACTCTGGGATCATGACCTGAGCTGAAGGCAGACGCTTAACCGACTGAGCCACCCAGGCACCCCCTATGTAGTTCTTAAATCACTTGAAATAATTATTTTCTAGGTGGTTGGTTTAACACCAACTTGAGATTCAGTTAGGTTTTTAAAAAAGTTTTTAAATTTTGAAAATAGTGGTGACATAAAATTTGCCATTTTAAAAGCAAAAAAAAAAAAATTATGTGATTTGAAGAGAAACCAGAGTATAAAATTTTCCATTTTAAAATGTACAGTTCAGGGCGCCTGGGTGGCTCAGTTGGTTAAGCCACTGCCTTTGGCTCAGGTCATGATCCTGGAGTCCCGGGATCGAGTCCCATATCGGGCTCCCTGCTCAGCAGGGGGTCTGCTTCTCCCTCTGCCCTCTTCTCTCTCGTGCTGTCTCTCATTCTCTCTCTCTCAAATAAATAAATAAAATCTTTAAAAATAAATAAATAAAATGTACAGTTCAGTGGCATTACATACATTCATATTTTTGTGCATCCATCAGAACTGTCTCTAGGTTTCATCATCCCACACTGAAACTGTACCATTCAACAATAACTTCTTATTTCCTGTACCTTCTAGCCTCTGGTAACTACTATTCTACTTCTGTCTGTATGAATTTGGTTATTATAGGTACCTCATATAAATGAAGCCATACATACTAGTCCATTTGTGTCTGGCTTATTTCACTTAGCATAAAACCTGTCTTCCTAGGTTTATCCGTATTGTACGTAGCATGTATTGGAATTTCCTTCCTTTTAAATGTTGGTAATACTCCATTGTATGTGTATACCACATTTTGTTTATCTATTTACCCATCAGTGAACATTGGGGTGTTTCCATCTTTTAGCTATTGTGAATAATGCTGCTATGAACATTGGTGTACAAATTTCTATTCCGGTTCAGTTAGATTTTAACTGAGGTTTTAAATAAAAGGATTATTATTAACTAAGGTAGAGAACATAGGAGGAAAAGAAAACTTTTCCTCTGGGATGGTAAAGGGTTGAAATAAATGAAGGGTTTGATTTTGGATATGATTCATTTGAGGTGTTTAGGGAAAGCAATTAGAAAGCACTTGGAAATGTGGGTATAGAAATATAGAGTGCTAAATTAGATCTCTCTTTTATAGTCTAGGTGAGAGATGATGGCACCTTGAACTAAAGTAATGGCAAAGGAGATGGAGAAAGGATAGATTCAGAATTTATGTAGATGATTGGATATGAAGGTTAAGGAAGAGAGAAGTTAAGAGTAATAAGGCTTTGGATTTAGGCAAGATGGGTGTGTGATGTTTCTGTTATTTGAGGTAGAGAATGCAGATGGGTGGTAGGTTTATGAAAAAAGATAATTTGGTTTTGAATAAACTAGCTTTGGGGTGCTTTCAAGGCATTCAGGTAGAGATATTTATGGGACAGGAAAATACGAATTTGAAGTTCAGCAGAGATCTGGATTAGATTTACAGGTTTTTTTTTGAGAGAGAGAGCATGAGCAGGGGTGGGGGGGCGGGGGGAGAGGGAGAGAGAGAATCTTAAGCAGGCTCCATGCCTAACATGGAGCCCGATGTGGGCCTCAATCTCATGGCCCTGAGATCATGACCTGAACCGAAATCAAGAGTCAGATGCTCAACTGACTGAGCCACCCAGGCGCCCCTAGAGCTTTATTTTTTGTTAGCACTGGGGTAATTAAAATTAAGGGGAGTAGATGATACCACCTAGAGAGTATATGGTAAACTAAGAGGTTGAGCCTGAAAACTCCCTGTGAAGCCTTGGAATGCTTTCCATGAAATTAAAAAAATATTTTTAAGGATATAGTAATAGGAATAGTAGTGAGGGACCTAAGATATAATTTGGTTATCCAATTACAGCACAAGGATCAGATAATGTATTTAAAGCATCCTTGTCAAGGTGGTGTGCATGTTTGCAGCTGGCTTTTCAAACTTTGAATTTGTGAAAATCTTCCTAATTTGTTTTTATGGTAGACGGAGGGTGAAACAGAGTAACACAATCAATGCTGAAAGTTACATATTATAAGAAATTTTTCTAGAGGTCTCATAAATCCCCAAGATTTTGAGGTTGTCTGTCATTTAATTTCTAATACTAGTATCCTTTCCAGTTTCAGAACTAATTTGGTAAGTATGAAGTGTGTACAGTATCCTATAGCAATGTTTTCTTCAAATATTTTTGCAAAAGCAAACATTTATTTTTAGTCAACTCAACTTTTTCTGTAGATTAATCTGTTATTAACTCAGCTTTTGCTGGTTTGCCTTCTTTTTTACCTAGTTTTAGCTAGAGTGGTGTGGGCTCCACATTTGCTTATTAAACATTTATTACGTCTCTTCTACGTGCAAAGACTGTTCTACTTAAAATTTTAGTCAGTTTTAGTGCTTTGCAGGTGGGTAGGATTTAGAGGTGAGGTCCTTTATCTTTAGTAGGAATTAGATTGTGAACCTGATTTATTTTACCAATGAAATTTTTGCTCTCTTCCTGCTTGATCTTAGAGTAAAATCAAATGTAGAGCTGGTGGGGTGGGGAGAGTATATTGAGAGTTTCGAAACTCTGACTTGGCATATCACCAGATATTAGGGAAACTTTTGTTATTCATCTAAAAAATAGTTGTTTCAGGGCACCTGGGTGGCTCAGTCAGTTAAGCCTCTGCCTTTGGCTCAGGTCATGATCCCGGGGTCCTGGGATCGAGCCCTGCATCGGGCTCCCTGCTCAGTGGAAAGCCTGCTTCTCTCTCTCCCCCTGCTGCTCCCCCTGCTTGTGTGTTCACTCTCTCTCTCTGTCAAATAAATAAATAAAATCTTAAAAAAATAAGAAAAAAAAGTTGTTTCTTATGTGCTACTAGATGCTGGTTTTGATTCTGTTTTTCTTTGCTATTAGATAAAGATTTTTAGTCACAATTGGAAGATACAGCTGCTGGTTGCTTTGTATTACAGCAGTGCAATTATAATTTTCACATAGATTATTTAAATTGCATTCCATAAGCGACTGGTCTGAAATCAAATATGTATTTCAAAGAAACTTCATATTGTTAAAACTTCTAGGAAAGTGACACTTTCTTCCAAGGTATTGTATACAGTAAACAATGATAACTTTTTCTTTCTCCAATGAAGTTCTGTTCTTTCATCAAAAACCTGTATTTAATTCTTCTGTAGCAGTTTTTGCAGAGATTAATGCTGTTTTATATTGATCTTATAATTTTTGGTAGTAGAAATCTGTTTTTATACTACCAATAATTTAGGGTAGCCTATATATTGCAGGCCTCTACTCTTACTTTACTTGGTTGAAGTATATAAACTTTCCCCCCATATTTTCAAATATTGATCTCTTTGGCCAAAGCAACTAAACATTAGTGATGGGTGTTTGATTATAATTATCTGGATCTTTTTGCAGCCCCAGATATTTTTTTAAATTTAATTTTTTTAAAATTTGAGAAATTTAATAGTATGACAAAACTAATGAAATATTTTTTGGGGGAGGTGGGCTGGTGCTTAACAAAATCCATCAATACAAATCTCGTCCTTTTAATTAATTAATTTTAAAAAAGATTATTTTAGAGAGGGAGAGAGTGGGGGGAGGGGCAGAGGGAGAGGGAGAGAGAGAATCTCAAGCAGACTCCCCACTGAGCAGGGAGCCCATCATGGGCCTTGATCTCATGACTCTGAGATCATGACCTGAACTGAGATCAAGAGTCAGATACTTAACCAGCTGGGCCACCCAGGTGCCCCATTATCCTTTTAATTACATAGGGAAAAAATAGTAACAACAACAAAAATAGCCCTAACATAAAACTCATCAGTTTTATATGACTTTTCAATTTCTTTGTGTTTATATTTTTATATAATCTAAGTCATAATATATCCAAACTTTGTCCGTTGTCTCTTACAAACTCAGCATTATATCACATGCATTATCATTTTTCTAATAAATCTCATATTTTTAATTGTTAAGGTTTTAATTGTCAAATTTGCTGAGTGGTTATGTCATAATTTAGTTAACCGTTTCTTTGTTTTGAACATACAGATTACTTATAATTTTTCACTTTCATAAATAATGCTTTGCTTAGAATGCCTATTCATCCCTGCCTATAAAAGTTTTGATCAGACATCAAGCCCAGATACAGGGCTTGGTGGAATTTACACCCTTGAAAAATTTTCTGTTCATGGCAAGGGCAGGGGCTTTGCTTAACTTTCTGAGTTCCTGTATTGGGCCAGGCTTCTTGATGCCGAAAACATGTAGGGCATCTTGGTCCCCATTATCCTGTAAGAATTTGGTTGCCTCTACCTATTTTAGGTCCCAGAACTCTATACTCTATACTCTGTGTGTTTCTGTTTTATTTTTTGTCTACTGAGATACTTACCTTGTTTTTGAACATGGTTCTACCTCTTTAATATTTTAAAATTCTTTATCTGTTATTGATCTTTGGAACTGAGGCAGCTTGGTGTCTATGTTAACTGCAAAAGCTATCTGGACCGGAGTTGTGGCCATTCTCTGTTTACCATGGCATATTTCAATGTTTTATATCTCCTACTCATTCTATATTATCAGTTTAACCTATTTAATACCTGTTTTGTGTGTGTGTGTGTGTGTGTGTATAACTTTCTGTCCAACACATTTATTTTCCTTAAAAACAGTGTTCTTATTGGAGTGCCTGGGTGGCTCAGTCAGTTGAGCGTCCGACACTTGACACTTGATTTCAGCTCAGGTCATGATCTCAGGGTTGTGAGATTGAGCCCCCATGGCGGGTTTCCTGCTCAGCGGGGAGTCTGCTTGCGATTCTCTCTCCCTGTCTCCCCACCCCCCTTCTCTTTCTCTAAAATAAATAAATCTTTAAAAAAATACAGTGTTCTTATTTCTGTATTCTCAGCTTTTGTGTATTTTTTGATTTCATCTAGTTGGAATGATTGTCACTGAAGTAAATTTAACTTTTCCTTCAAGGAATGGACTTTTTTTTCAAATATCAGAACTGACATTGATCTATTTTTTTTTTTTTTTAAGATTTTATTTATTTATTTGACAGAGACACAGCAAGAGAGGGAACACAAGCGGGGGGAGTGGAGAGGGAGAAGCAGGCTTCCCGCTGAGCAGAGAGCCCGATGTGGGGCTCGATCCCAGGACCCCGGGATCACGACCTGAGCTGAAGGCAGATGCTTAATGACTGAGCCGCCCAGGCGCCCCAGCATTGATCTCTTTTTTTCTCTGTTTGCATTCAGAGCTCTTTGATTTAGCATTTAATTTTTTTCAAGTTGTTTCCTACCTCCTTTTGTTTACATTAGTTTCGTTTCTCCAGCCAGGTTATAGTCTACCTCAAGGCATGGTCCTTATTTCTCTTATGCTGTCCCCATTCCTTTTGACATCCAGAGCCTTACGGAATGTTCGATACTTCATGGGAGATGAGCAGATGTGTTACGTACTTTTTGGTTACTGTAAAAGATACCTAAATTTAGGTAATACTTTTCTATAAAAGCATAATTTGGAAGATACTTATCTCTCTATTACTTTAAATTTTTAGCATAAATTATTATTATTATTATTTTTAAAGATTTTATTTATTTATTACACAGAGAGAGAGAGAGATAGCAAGAGAGCACAAGCAGGGGGAGTGGCAGAGGGAGAGGGAGAAGTAGGCTCCCCGCTAAGCTTGCTGCTGAGTGGCGAGCCCCATCCCAGGACCCTGGGCTCAGGATCTGAGCTGAAGATAGACTCTTAACTAACTGAGCCACCCAGGCGCCCCTAGCAGAAATTATTCTTATTCTTATCCTGTTGTTTCCACAAAGTAAAACTTTTATAAGTAGAAAAGTTAGAATGCTTTATATTGTTTCTTCAGGATCATTACTGTAATTGGACTTCTCATTAAAATAATGGGATTTTGGCGACCTAAGAACAGAACAAGAAGTTATTAGACAGTTTAACAATAATCAGGGGGAATGTGTTTAAAATACGGTTATGAAAAAGCATCGATAGTTTCTCTCTTGTTTTTCCCTTTACTCTTCATGCCTCTTGGGCTTACTTAGGTCTGTTTATTAGGACTATTTTAGGCAAATTTGAGAAAAGGTATTTTTGGTGGCGGTAATAGGATTATGTAGATATATCTCTGAATTCCTTACTTCACAGGGAAGGTAAATCTCAGATGAAAAGCCACCTGCCCTCTGGAAAAGTAAATGATACGGAAATGGGGAAAATATAATTCTTGGGAGGTACAGCTTTAGTTTCCAGTGCTTTTGAGGATGGGGTTACTAGTTTTAAAAACCATGGTGGTGTGAAGCTATTGAAATGTTGATGGGTCAAAAATGAATTTCTAATTTTATACAATTCTTTATATTAAGTATATAATTTAAAGGGTCTTTAACTTTTTCACCATCGAGCTACCTTTTTTGCCAGATGCACGAGTATCATCAAATCTAGATAGCTGGCTTTTCTTTCTTTATAAATTCATGTCTCAAGCATACCGTTTTGGGAAAGAATCTTGCTTTGTTTTTTAGAGGAGGGTAGCTGATAGGAGAGTTAAAACATGAGAATTTTATGGATTTTAAAGGAACACAATAAAGTCATACTCTGGATAAGTTTACAAAGTTTTAGAAGGTTACGTTTTGGGAAAGTATGACAGGAATGTGGATCATCCAATTTGGAGACGTCTGCTTATTTTTTTTTCTTTCTTATTTTTAATAACAAGAAAAATTTCAGTGTAAAAGTAATTGAACTATGGATCTAGAATTCTAAAAAAAAAATGAGCAAAACCAAAACCTGAAAAACTAAAAACCAAAATATCCACAACTGTGTCTTGCTATGAAATCATTTGTATTTTGGGATATATATCCTTTGAATCTCTTATATAAATAGTTTTTATACATAATTATAGTGTGTATGTTTTGTCATTTTCTGTGCAGCTTTTTAAAAGATTTTCTTTATTTGACAGAGAGAAAGAGCATAAGTAGGGGGAGCGGCAGAGAGAGAGGGAGAAGCAGACTTCCTGCTGAGCGGGAGCCTGATGCGGGGCTCTATCCCAAGACCCTGAGATCAAGATCTGAGCTGCAGGCAGATGCTTAACTGACTGAGCCATCCAGGCGCCCCTCTATGCAGCTTTTATAATCATTTTAATTAATGAATTTCAAAGTAGTATCATTTCCTCCTATTTAGCATTTATGTTGAATAATAGTGATGAATAGGATGTTTGCGTGTTGAGTTAAGTACAGCGATTTGCTCTCAGTCTTGAGTGCTTGAGGTGGTGCATCTCAGCGGAGATGTCCAGCAGAGAAGCAGTATGGTTTAGTGATGATGAGCTAGACTACTCAAGTTAAAAACCTTTCTCCCATTGATTAGCCATGTGATTTTGGGCAAATTAGTTTCCACACCTCAGTTCTCTGTTGTGTGAAGTGAGAATAATGATAGTATGTACCATAAATCTTTTTTGCTAAGGATTATTAAGTTAGTTGTTGTGTTCTGAATCTTTCTTCTTGCCCAGTGTTTTACTAGATTTTTAGTTCCTTTAAGGTAACACCTAGGTATTAATGAATGATAATGTTAGAGGATAAATGTTGCAAGAGAAAAAGAAAAAGACCTTTAACCCTCCAAACTGTATGTATTTTTGGTGATGGAATATCAAGTATTGGAGACAGATTGGTAATGATTGGCATGAATGGGCTGTATTGGTCTTTTTAGCTACCCTCAAATTATTGTAGTTTAGTTGGTGTGGTAGAGAGAGCAAGGCAAGAGGAATTAGAAGATCAACATTTTAGTTCTTTCTGATTTTTGTTAACAGCACAATCTTGAGAAGTCTTTTAGCCATTTTGAATCTGTTTTCTCATCTATAGAGGTAACATGTACCCTGCTTCTCTCAGAGATGTCATTATAATTAAATAAAATGTTCTGTGAAAGTGAGTTGAAGACTATAGGCACTTTATATACAAAAATAAGCTTTTTATCAATTTAAAAAGACTAAAAATGAGAGAATGCGTACAGAGATCTTGATACAGTATTAGGCACAGTCTTCAATAAAGGATAGCTGCTAGTACTGTTATTTTTATTGCAAGGACACCTACTTTTATATGTAAGGCTAGCCCTGATTACTGTTTAGGTTGTTAAATAGTTTATGAATATATTGTTAATATCTATTTTGATTTTTTTTTTCTCTCTGTGTTTCAGACTCCTGGGAGAGTTGGCTCTCAAGGTTCTGATTTAGATTCATCAGCAGCTCCTATAAACACAGTGGATGTCAATAATGAAAGCTCTTCAGAGGTATGGAAATAATAATTTGGCAATAAAATTTGGTATTATTTAAGGGAAAATGAGCAGATGTTTGGAGTAATGGTCAGTAATTTAAACTTTTGTAGGAAAGGTTGTCTTTCTTCTTACAAACTGGAATGTGACTTTTGAATCACACTTGTAAAAAAATCCTGGTGTTTAGTTGTAAGACTGAGAAAGTGTTTATTAAGACTGAAAATTAATATTGTTAATTTGTCTTCAATGCTAATGTCATCTCAACTTATGGAAGAGTTTAAAATCTGTTTGTAAAAATTACCAATTAGTGTTTACGCTGTCATGAACTGCTGAGCTAATGAAAAATTAGGTTATCTATAAAGTTTATACATTATTTGCTATCTTCATTTACAACTTTGTAAGAACTTTTATCTTTCATAGTTGATTAAAAATTAATGGGGAAAGTAGATAAATCTAAGAAAGAACTCAAATTTTTGGAGAAGTCAGCCTTAGTAGTTGCTTTATTATTATAATTTTTAACAAACAATATTTGCTCATTATAGAAAAAGGGGAAAAGGAAAGAGAAGGGCATAAAAACCACCAATAATATTGTCCCTAAGATATTGACGTACTCACATTCTGCTCTGACAGTTTCTGTCAGTTGCCCCTTTCTGGGTCCAATTGTATTGCCTTTCCACCAGTCCTCTTTACTGTGTTCCCCCTTCTGCACCTCTTGGTGAGTCTCTGTCTTGTGTATTTCTGGATTTGTCTCTCTATCCATTCATCTCCCTGTTTTGTCTCTTTCTGGCCATCTGATTTCATGTATATGGATATTAACCATGACAAGATCTAACAAGACTATCCATGAGAGTGAGGAGAAAAGTATCAGTTGAACTTTATTAAGAGCAAGTTTTACTGTTGTCCTTAGACAAAAAAAAAAAAAAAAAAAAAAATCCAATGGGTAGTGAGACTGCTCAGTGTCTGGTAATCCTGCTGTATTTTCTTATTAGCATCATTTTCCTACTCTCTGATACAGTTTTACTCTCTTCTTTATCCTCAAATCTCTCATGTGTCTTACCCTATCCCACCTTCCCTCAGGCACCTTCTGTATCACTGAGAAAATAGGAGCTATTAGGCGAATGTCTTCGTTTTGATACCAAAGCTATTTGCACCTTTATTCTCTTACTTTAATACATGGAAGACATTTCCCTTTTCCTATCAGATTTCAGTCCTTTCTCTTGTGCTCTGGATTCCCTTCTCGTCCACATTCTTGTCTTATTCTCTCTCCCTCCTGCCACTTTAGTTTTTACGTATGTCATGAATTATTCCTATTGGCATACAAATACTGCTCTAGACATTCATATGCCCACTGCTAGGGTACATACTTGTCGGTGTCTTGGATGATATCTCTGTCTGTCTGTCAGTCTCTCAGGTTTGTTTCCCTTTTACTTTAAGTTTGGCATCCCACTTTGAACAAATTCTAGCTTTGAACTTTGTCCCCTTAGCAGCTGTCTGTGTGGAATTTGAAATATGGTCTGCATGACTTTATTTTTTTTTAAATTAATTTATTTTTTAAGGCTTGAACTCATTACCCTGAGATCAAGACCTGAGCTGAGATCAAGAGTCAGGTGATTAACTGACTGAGCCACCCAGGCACCCTGGTGTCTACGACTTTAAAGAAATAGAAGTTAAAGCAATACCTTGGTTTATTTATGTCATATTTTATATTTTGTTATATATAATAATATATATAATATTGTCTTAGTATGGGCTGTTGTAACAAAAGTACTATAGACTGAGTGACAAACATTTCTCGGAGCTCTAGAGGCTGGGAAGTCCAAGATCAAGGCAGATTCTGTTCTGGTGAGGGCCTGCTTCCTGGCTTATAGAAGGCCATCCTCATATGGCTGAAGGGGCAAGAGAGCTGTCTGAGATTTCTTTTATAAGGGCACTAATCTCATTCATGAGGGCTCCACCCTTATGACCTCATCACCCCCCAAAGCCCCACCTCCTAATACCATTACTTTGAGGGTTAGGATTTCAATGTAAGAGTTTTGAGGATACATGTTCAGTTTATACCAAACATATAATATGTATAATACATAATGTAATAATGATATATATATATATATATATTTAAGATTTATTTATTGGGGCACCTGGGTGGCTCAGTCAGTTAAGCATCTGACTCTCGGTCTCAGGTCGTGATCTCAGGTTCCTGGGATTGAGCTCCATGTCAGGCTCCTTGCTCAGTGCAGAGTCTGCTTATCCGCCTCCCAACCCCCTCTACCCTCCCCCTTTAGCTGCCCCCCAACCTCGCACTCTCTCATTCTCTCTCTGAAATAAATAAAATCTTTAAAAAAATATTTTTAAAAAGATTTATTTATTTGAAAAAGAGAGAGAGAGGGAACACAGTGGGGGGAGGGGCAGAGGGAGATGGAGAGAGAGAATATCAAGCAGACTCCCCTCTGAGCGCTTAGCCTGATGTGGGGGGCTGGATCTCAGGACTCTGAGATCATGACCTGAGCCAAAATCAAGAGTCTGACACTTAACCGACTGAACCACTGAGGGGCCCCCATGTTTTTATATTCTTTAGTTGTTGTCATCAGGGCGGTTGTTCAGACTATTTAGTATAATGTATTGCCAGCAGCAAACATCTTTGTTCACTTTTTATTCCTTTCTAGTCTGTGTTCCGTTCTTAGTACCCACTGAAACTACTCAATGATAACCTGCATTTTCCTGGTCCTTTGGGTAGAGAGGGCAGGCTTTTTTTTCTAAGTGCTCACTGAAGGTTTGCCAGCTTCTCCAATATCCAGTCTGGAATATATGAGGCAAAAGAAAACCTGAAGTATTTATCACTGTGTCAGTCCTTGGATCCTGAGATGCTTAGCTGGTCTGCCTTCTCGTCAGCTTTCAGAATTTTCTTGTGTTTGTTTTATATATAATGTCTAGGGATGTTAGGTGTACTTAGGAGAAATTGGGAAAAGTGTATCTATTCCATTTTGTCTGTAACTGGAAATCTGACCATTTAAAAAGTTGGATTGTTTATCTTTTTATTACTGAACTGTAAGAGTTTTTTTTTTTATCTAATCTGGGTACAAGTCCTTTGTTAGTATTTTGATTGCCTCCTATTTACTCTATTGGTTAAGGAAGGATTCCTGTCTTTAGGCTTAAAGGGATGGCTGAATATAAAATTAACCTGACACTGGACAGGTTGAAATCAGTAGCAGTTTGTTAGTCCCATATAGTCATGGCCCAGGAGGACACTGTATGCCTTGAAGGGCCATATGAGGATTGAACTTGGGAACAAAACGAACAACCATGGACTGTGAGAGGCAGGGTTTATGGTTATCAAGAGGGTGAGGTGCCCGCCCCTTGGTTCCTGTAGGAGATTATGATTGGCTTGTTTGAATTATTCTATGGGCTGGCAGGGAACTGAAACCTGCTACTAAGGGATAAGCAGGCCCTGTGAAGAGGAGGGTTTTTTGTTTTTGTTTTTTTTTTTAAGATTTTTTTTCTTTTAAAGATTTTATTTATTTATTTGACAGAGAGACAGTGAGAGAGGGAACATGAGCAGGGGGAGTGTGAGAGGGAGAAGCAGGCTTCCCACTGAGCAGGAAGCCCGATGTGGGGCTCGATCCCAGGACCCTGGGATCATGACCTGAGCCCAAGGCAGACGCTTAACGACTGAGCCACTCAGGCACCCCAAGATTTTATTTTTTAACTAATCTCTACATCTGACTTGGGGCTGGAACTCACAACCCTGAGATCAAGAGTCGTGTGCTCTATGGACCGAGCCAGTCAGGCGCTCCAGGAGGAGGGTTGTTTGAGTAGAGGATGCTGTCTGTGGGAGCAGAGTGGGAAGGGAACTTGCAGTTAGGCCATCTGAAGTTCTCCCATCACCAGTTGACAAAGCGGTGTGTAATATTGGGCCTTAATTTTTGATTTTACACCACAATCAGATATATGTGATATGTATATTTTTTCTCAGTCTGTGGCTTGCTTTTCATTTTGTTAATGGTGTCTTTCAAAGAGAAGTTTTTAATTTTGTTAAAGTCCAGTTTGTCAGCCTTTTCTCTTATGGTTAGTGCTTTTTGGGTCCTTCTACAATGTTTTTTGCCTACCCCAAGATTGCAAAGACTTTCTACTATGCTTACCTCTGATGTTAAAAACAAAATCATTTTAGTGTGTATATTTAAGTCTATGATTTATTTTAAAATATTGTGTATGGTATGAGATAGTGGTTGAGGTTCATTTTTTTTCATATGGTTATGGAAACCAGTTCTGTATATGGTTGTTTCAGTACCATTTGTTGAAAATGTTACCTTTCCCCATTGAATTAAATTTTCCCTTTTGTGATAAATCAATTGACCATAGTATATATGTATTGTATTTCTTTATGCTCTTTGATCCAGGCATACAGAACTCCTGCTTTTAGGGTGTGCCAAGTTTGTTCTTATCTCTGGACTTCTGTATGCTGATCCCCATGCCTTACCTGCTCTTTTACTTTTTTGCCTGGTTAACATCAGATTATCCTTTAGGTCTCATTACAGATAATTACTTTTTCAGTAAACTTTACTTGACTCACGTGTGGAATACAATTTTCTTCCATGTGCTTCTGGGGAATTATATTTTCTATCCTTTTGGTAATGATTATTATTCTGAGACTCATTAATTTATCCAATATGTATTGTTGTCAGACACTGTTCTGTTTGCTGGAGATATGGCAGTCAGTAAAATAGTAAAAAATTTTTGTCATGGTAGAGCTTATATTCTAGTAGGTGGAAATAGGCAAAAAACCCAAAATGTCTAAAAATGGACAGAGGGAAACAGTTGGTGTTATTGAGAAAAATAAAGTAGGGAAGAAGCATAGAAAGTGTTCTGGGTGGTTGCAATTTCAAATAGGATTGTCAGGGAAGACCTCTTTGAGAAGGGAATAGCTCAGGAAGAACTGAAGGAAGTGAGGAAATGAATCATGTGGGTTTCTGGAACAACTGTCTTCTATTAATGTGGAACAAGTAGAAAGTCTCTGAGGTGGGAGCCTTCCTAGTGAGTGGAAAAGCAGCAGGGAGGCTAGTGTGGCTCCAGTGCCGTGAGTGAGGAGAGATTGGATCTGTGAGGTGATCAGGCCTACCTCATGCAGGGCCTTATAGGCCTGCCTTATAGGCCTTTGCGCAGACTTGGGTTTTTTACTCCTGGTGAGATGGGAAGCCCTTGGAGAGTTTTGACTAAGGAAGTGACAAAATTTATTTACATTTTATAGGATACATTCTTGCTGTATGGAAAATAAACTGTTAGTGGGGGTAAGGCTAGAAGCAGAGAGACTGTTGGAAGGCTAGTGCAGTGATCCATGTGCAGTGTGGGAGTGGCTTGGATCAGAGTGGTAACAGTGAGGTCTTAGGGTTCTAAATATATTTCGAAGTTCTAATAGGATTTTCTTTAATGATTTTTTTTTTTAAGATTTTATTTATTTATTCATGAGAGACAGAGAGAGAGACAGAGGCAGAGGGAGAAGCAGGCTCCCCGCGGAGCAGGGAGCCCGATGCGGGACTCGATCCCAGGACCCTGGGATCATGACCTGAGCCGAAGGCAGACGCTTAACTGACTGAGCCACCCAGGCGTCCCAAGGATTTTCTGATTAGTGGTCTAAAATGTAATTATTTTCTTTCATAACTTTTTCAAGAAGCCTGTAAGCTTCCTGAGGATGGGATTTTGCCTTATTTTACCATTGTGATCTTAGCACCAGAGCATAATGGCTGGAACACAGTAATCACACTCAGTACATACTTTTTGAATGAATGATTAAATAATTATATGTGGAAGCTTACAGTGAAGAAACCAGAAAAGTGAGAGGCAGCATAAAGCTATCATGGTAAAAAAATGCAATAATGCATTCTTTTAAGTAATTATTATTCTGTAATTATTATTCTGTAGTTCCAGCACTTTGGACTGTGGTTGCCTGAACATAATTCTTTCATCAGTAAAACAAAAAGAATTTATGTTTCTCACTTTCATCCCCTGAGTAATCTCCTTTAAAGGTTAACAAAAGGAATAATGATATTAATGATAACTAACATGTATTGAATGTTTTATTTGTATCAGATGCTATGATAAACACTTTGCATCTATTATCTCACTTAATTCTCAGGAGGACCCCCCTCCCCCGCCTTGTGAAGGTGTTACTGTTACCCCATTTCACAGATGAGGAAACTGAAGGTCCTATAAGCTACTAAGAGTGGTGTGAATCTAGGATTCAAGCCCAAGCCTAGCTCTTTTTTTTTTTTTTTTAAAGATTTTATTTATTTATTTGAGAGAGAGAATGAGATAGAGAGAGCATGAGAGGCGGGAGGGTCAGAGGGAGAAGCAGACTCCCTGCTGAGCAGGGAGCCCGATGCGGGACTCGATCCCGGGACTCCAGGATCATGACCTGAGCCAAAGGCAGTCGCTTAACCGACTGAGCCACCCAGGCGCCCCCAAGCCTAGCTCTTAACTGCTACTCTGCCTTGCCTCCCACTTTGGGACTTTCTTTATGGTCATTGTCTCCTTTGCTGTTATCCTAAGTGACATGAGTGGACTCAAGGAACATCTAGCCTCCCAGTTCTTAATGTTTGCAATGCCAGTGATCTTTATTAATTCTTTTCTAGCTTTTCAAGTTCATGGCAGTACCTTCCACCTTATTATTGGGCAAAATAGTTTGACTTGAGATGTTAAAACCAAATGTTCCCATTCCTTACCACACTACCTATCCTCTCAAAAACTTTCTCATATTCTTACTACTTCTTTGGCCTTGCTGAATATTTCAGATTTTTAATTCCTGTCTTTTCTTCTAGTCTTTCAGCCTTTCCTGGCTTCATTTTCTTTCCTCTCTAACCATATCTCTAATGACAGAATATTTACTGAACACTTACAGGCACTACACTAAGCCTCTTATGCACTGCACAATAACTCTAGAGGAGTAGGTGCTAACATTAGCCCCATTTCATAGATGAGGAAATCGACATTTAGCGAAGTAAAGCGATTTCCTTAAGGTCATATAGTCAGCACTGGTTGAATCTCAAATCCACATCTGTTTTTGACACAAAAACTCAAGGCGTTTATAACCTATTGTCCTTCACTACAGTTTTCATTTTATTTACTTTAAACCATAGATCAGTGTGACAGCCCACATTTTAAAATATAGATATTGTTAGGTATAGGAAATTAGGGAGATTGATTTAAAATGGTTTTATTTGGTTCATGAATTTAGAAGGAAGTGTCCCCTATTGGGAATTATGGGTGTGGGCAAAAATGGGATCTTAGGCTAGTGGAATATGGTGAAGATTAAAAATTGCTTTCATTATAAGAACTTTTTTTGTTGAGAATATTAAGTCACATAAAACTATTTGTTGTAACTGTCAGTCATTTCTTCATCTAAAATAAAAGCTAACTTGCCAGTAATGGCTCTCAGATAAATAAGGACAAAGTGTCCTAAACAAAAAGAGTAATATTCCAACTAAAGCAACTGGTAACTATAATAAAATTGAACCAATAGGAATTTCCAGCATAAGGATGGAAGCTACTTTTATTTTATTTTTTTAAAGATTTTATTTATTTATTTGAGAGAGAATGAGAGACAGAGAGAACGAAAGGGAAGAGGGCAGAGGGAGAAGCAGATCCCCCACTGAGCAGGGAGCCCGATGCGGGACTCGATCCTGGGACTCCAGGATCATGACCTGAGTCGAAGGCAGTCGCTTAACCAACTGAGCCACCCAGGCGCCTGGAAGCTACTTTTAGTCTTTGGATAGATCTTTCCCTTTTGTATATAGTTACTACATGAAATTTCCCTTACATATACTAAAAAGAGATATATTAATTATTTTCCCATTGTGTTGTCTTTATTTTGATTTATAAATAACTTTTTATGTATATCCTCCTAAAAGTTGTTATTTCACAGGGTTTCATCTGTCCATTATGTATGAAAAGATGTATAACTGCTATTGATTTGTCAGAGCATTACCAGCAAGTGCACGCTGAAAATGAAACAAGGGGACATGAACTTCTTAATGACTCCAGTGTTTCTGTGGGTCCTGTATATTTTGCTTTAGCAGCTTGGTTATGGGTTGCTCAAAATAGCTTTGTTTTTCCTTTCCTCGGTGTTGCTTAACTTTTTATGCTACAAAGGGAATATGGATTGCTTTAATTACGCATGCTTAAAAGAAGGTTCAATAAGAAAAACAGGCTCTTGGGAAGTGGGGTTGGTTGCTGTTACCCTCTGCAGCTGTCTTTTTGTGAATCTGTAAACAAATATAAAAGTTTAAGTTAATATTTTTGTATAAATTTTGCTATGAAATTTGAAATATAAAGTGAATGATATTTGATTTCAACATCTGTAAGTTATATCTTTATTGTTTAGTTAATGCTAATGAATGTTTTAAAATGCTTTAGGTTACAATGCTTTACTCTTATATAGAAAAAGGACTTTGCATATTAATTGTTACTCTCTTTATTTGAGAATATATAGGGCATTAGAACCTGGATCTACCATTGTTTCAGTCTGTTTTGACACCCTGGACTTGAGGAAGGTGACAGAATGGCACATACTCATCATTAGTAGTGGATCACCCAAATGTTTCTCTGTAGTGTGTTGGAGTGTGTATATCTAAGGCTAAGGGTGGAAGCCGGTGAGGGGACCTATTGCCCATTTGCAGGCTGGGAAAAGTTTCTTAGATGATCTAGATATATCTGTTTTCTTGAAAATTACTGCAATATTCTAAAAACAAAAAGAAATGTGTCTTTCCCCCCCATTCTTTTGCAAATCCTACAAAAGAAGGAAACTTTTTATACCCAGAAAGAAAAAAAAAGATGTTTGTTTTTCTGTCTGGCAATTATATATATAAGAAAAGGATTTCACCAAACATTCACTTATTTAGCATATTAATAGAGTATTTCTTATGCACCATGTATTTTGGTAAGTAAAGGAGATAAAAAGGTAAATAAGATACCATCTCTATCCCAGGAAATTTCTGTGATAAATACTATTTGCAAAAAGAGTGCAGTGGTGACTTAAGTTGAGGGGAACCCCAGAAAAACTTCACTGGGAAACAGTTAAACCAGACATTTTCTAGGGTGATAGGGAAAATGGGTGCATTATAGGAGGACACCAGTTAAACTAGCTGACTGGTGCAAGCAAGAAAGGTATAAAAGATTCTTAGAGCTCTCCTTAACATTTTACCAGTTGTCTTCCTTTCAGAACATCTGTGTGAACTTTTCTTCTTTATGGGTTAACCCAAATGAAAAGACCCAATATCACCTACTTGTCACTTAAATAAGAACGTTCTTTTTAATTGAAAGAACACTTGGTATAACAGGTATACCATAAGTATCAAGTTAAGGTAAATTCTTAGCTGCAGTGTATCTGAGAAAGGATTAGAAATAACTGAAATCTAAGAGTAAGAGACTTACTGTTTTTATTTATTTATTTTTAAATTTTATTTTATTTTATTATGTTATGTTAGTCACCATACAGTACATCATTAGTTTTTGATGTGGTGTTCCATGATTCATTGTTTTTGTATAACACCCAGTGCTCCATGCAATACATGCCCTCCTAATACCCATCACTGGGCTAACCCAGCCCTCCACCCCCCTCCCCTCTAAAACCCTCAGTTTGTTTCTCAGAGTCTATAGTCTCTCATGGCTCGACTCCCCCTCCGACTTCTCCCCCTTCATTTTTCCCTTCCTTCTCCTAATGTCCTCCAGGCTATTCCTTATGTTCCACAAATAAGTGAAACGATATGATAATTGACTTTCTCTGTTTGACTTATTTCACATAGCATGATCTCCTCCAGTCCCATTCATGTTGAAGTAAAAGTATATTCATCCTTTCTGATGGCTGAGTAATATTCCATTGTATATATGGACCACATCTTTAATCCATTCTTCTGTTGAAGGGCATCTTGGCTCTTTCCACAGTTTGGCTATTGCAGACATTGCTGCTATGAACATTGGGGTGCTTATGGCCCTTCTTTTCACTACATCTGTGTCTTTGGGGTAAATACCTAATAGTGCAATTGCTGGGTCATAGGGTAGCTCTATTTTTAATTTTTTGAGGAAACTCCACACTGTTTTCCAAAGTGGCTGTAAGAGGGTTCCCCTTTCTCCACAACCTGTCCAACATTTGTTGTTTCTTGCCTTGTCAATTTTTGCCATTCTAACTGGTATAAGGTGGTATCTCAGTGTGGTTTTGATTTGAATTTCCCTGATGGCTAATGATGATGAACATTTTTTCATGTGTCAATTAGCCATTTGTATGTCTCCTTTTCAGAAGTGTCTGTTCATGTCTTCTGCCCATTTTTTGACTTGATTATTTGTTTTTTGGATGTTGAGTTTGAGAAGTTCTTTATAGATCTTGGATATCAGCCCTTTGTCTGTAGTGTCATTTGCACTTACTGTTTTTAATCTTAAGTACACTGTGTGTTTGTGTTTGTGTGTCTGTGTGTGTGTATGTGTTTGGAAGTTGGTGAGAAATTTGGAATGATTAAGGGAAATAAATGTAGCTGGCTGTTTTTAGTGTTGTATTGTTTACCAACAACATTTTTGTGGAAGTTATTGGTCTAGTTTACTTTGTTGAGAAAAAATAGAGAAACCAGTCTCTTACTATCCAGAATTGGTATTACAAGGTCCATGAACCAAAGATCATGTACTCTATTCATGAGGCATTCCTCATATATTCACTCTGAGCTTATGTTACTATCGTTTTAAATGGGTGATGTGGTTTTAATAAACTTTTTTCTTTATCCTTCCCATCTATATCAGGCTAGCATTATTAGATATAGCACATGAATAGTTTTAAGAAATGACTGTGGAAAGTCAAAACAGGATGTAGGAAAAAACTATAAAATGTGGGTACGGAAATTAAAGAGGCTAGAATTAGTAGAGTAGAACTCACCCATTCAGTGATGAATACTTACGCCTATGAGACATCAAATGATAGTTTAATATCATCTATTTAAGAAGATGAGAAAGTATATGTATTTTAGAAAGATTTATTTTTATCAGAAATGTCCCCAAATTAAAGTGTTATTTAAGCATGGGAAATTCACTTAGGTGAATCATATGGAGAATTCACTTAGGTGAAGTATTTCTATAATTAAATATATATTACTGAATTTCTTAAAAATTTCTCTTTAGGGATGATTCAGTTCTTTCTAGAGTATTAACCTGGTAGTATTTAGAAGCTTTAAGAAGGTATGGCATACCTTAATGTGATCATTAGCTTTCTTGAATCCTTAGGTATCTAGAGCCAAAATCTGGAAGTAGAGACAGTAGTCAATAAGCCAAAGTTGTAAAGATTAAATAGTGTAATTGGTATGTGGATTCTCTGAGGAACATTCTATAATTTGCCTTCTAGTTACTAGTAGAAGCTGAGACGCAAAAGAGACATGACAGGCTAACTAGTATAGGGGTTGATGTACTATTGCACTAAAGGCACGTTGATTATAAGTTACTGGGTAGAAGTTATAAGAATGCCAAATTAAGCATAATGTGGAGCCATTATGAAACATGATGGTAGATAATAGATGGTTTTGAAGAAAGAGCATAACATCAACTAGATTAGCACATAGGCTGGGAACATTTATTCATTTAAAAGACAGTGCTGAGCATCAAGTATCTCTGCAGCCTAATGGCATCATTCAGATGTCCCAAGGTACATCATTAGTACTACTATCTTGGTTCATTTCAGGAGTTTCATAGGAGATCATTGAATTCATTTACCTGTGCCCCTGCCCTTCACTCTGGCTCTGTGATCAGGACACACCTCTGTTTCCCAAATGCAGCATGACTGGGTTTCAAACCTCTTTCCATACCTTTGTTAGAATGCCTTTATTTCTGATAAGTAACTGCTACTCATTCTTTAGTACCTAATTCCAGTGTCCAATGTCTAGTGTATATATACATATACATAATATATATGAGTATATCTGTGTATTTTTTGTAAAGCCTTAACTCCTGCCACAGGCAGAGTTAGATTCCTCTTTTCATGTGTTCCTGTAGTTCTTTATATCTACTTGTATTATACCATTGTCTGGTAATGTTTATCTACATATCAGTATACCCAGTACTCAACGAGCCTTGATTTTGCCACACAGTGTACATAAATGAGAAGTGATGATATGCTGTTTGGGTAGCACCCAGCGAAGGAGGAGTTTTTATTTATTTTTTAGTTTTTACTTTTTAAGAGTATTTATTACTTCACTCAGGCTATCCCTTGGAAAGTTTTATAATCTGCAAGCTGTTAAAGCTCTTCTGTTTTTTTTTTTAATAAAGATTTTTATTTTTTATTTTTTTTTAAGATTTTTTATTTATTTATTTGACAGAGAGAGACAGCGAGAGAGGGAACACAAGCAGGGGGAGTGGGAGAGGGAGAAGCGGGCTTCCTGCTGAGGAACCTGATGCGGGGCTCAATCCCAGGACCCTGGGATCATGACCTGAGCCGAAGGCAGATGCTTAATGACTGAGCCACTCAGGTGCCCCAATAAAGATTTTTATTTATTTGAGAGAGAGAGGGAGAGAGAACGAGCAGGGATGAGGGGCAAAGGGAGAGGGAGAAGCTGACTCAGGGAGCCTGCTGTGGGACTTGAGCCCAAGATTCTGGGATCATGACCTGAGCCGAAGGCAGACGCTTAACCTAATGAGCCACCCAGGCACCCCGTTTCCGTTTTTTTTTTTTTTTTTTTTTGCCAAATTCTGCCCTGTCGGGTTCACTCATATTTTTATTATTTATTTATTTTTAAAGTAGGCTCCATACCCAATGTGGGGCTTGAACTCATGACCCTGAGTTCAAGAGTTGCATGCTCTAATGTTTGAGCCAGCTGGTTGTTATTTTATTTTATTTTAGTCATATTTTATTAAATAAATAATCAATATAGAAAATATAGAGTATGTTCAAAAATACTACACTAGCCATTAGGGAAACATGGATGAAAAGCTTCAGTGTATTGTGTATTATAGTGAATGTAGAAACTTGACAAGCTACTAAGATTGTGCTGGAGGGAAAAAGCAGTATATGCAAAGGCCCAGAAATGTGGATACCATGGTGTGTTCAGGGACATAGGTAAGTTGGAGTAGTTGAAAATGTCAGTAGAGTTGTATAGAGTGAGAGGTGTCCAGGCATCAGAGTGACTAGGCCATTGAGGGAATATTCATGCAGGACCTCTATGCCATAGCCATATAATTCTAAGATTATTTATAAGTATTTAGTATTTTATGAGACTATTAACTTTAGGCTTTTACAGTATTAATCAGATTAAGTTAGCAAGGAATTTACTGACTACAATACTTCTTAATCATTGTAGATATTCCATGGTAATTACAAGTTATTTACTATATTACCTTTTTCCTCACTGATCATAATACTTTATGTTTTTAATTTTTTTGTTATCATTCCTATGAAATAGATTGGGATAGATATTATTTTACTAAGGGGGATATCTAGAAAGAGAGAGAGGGTATGATGGAGGATCTTCTCAAGTAGTTTTCTAGATCAGAACTAACTTCTCAGATTAGAATTCTGTACTCTAGCCATACATTTATTCAACCTAAAAGATGATTGTAAGGGCTTTCTTTATATTTTGTAAACTTCAACCAGAATAGATGGTGATGTACCTTTACACAATACCAGAATTTGGGCTTAACGTCATAAATTATGGTCTACTAATGGCACCATTGGTGTAACATTTGACTGTATTTCATAATGTACAAATTGCTGTCTTACGGTATTAAACACAATTTTGTAACCTTTTTCTGCCTCTTTCTATAGGGTTTCATATGTCCCCAGTGTATGAAATCCCTTGGATCTGCTGATGAACTTTTCAAACACTATGAGGTAGTTCATGATGCTGGTAATGACTCAGGTCATGGAGGAGAGGCTCTTGCTCTGAAGCGGTACAGTACAATCACTCTGAAGTATATACTGTTATGAATGCACGTGATATTATCTCTTTCCTGTGTTAGGGCTTTGAGTAGTGTGCTCACCATTCTTTGTCAGACTGACTCTTAGGTAAGGAGAGTAGAATGTGAGGAGGTTTGGCAGGACTCAAGGGACAGAAAGAAGCCAGTGTTGGGGTGCCTGGGTGGCTCAGTCGTTAAGCGTCTGCCTTCGGCTCAGGTCATGATCCCAGGGTCCTGGGGTCGAGCCCCACGTCTGGCTCCCTGCTCTGTGGGAAGCCTGCTTCTCCCTCTCCCTCTCCCCCTGCTTGTGTTCCCTCTCTCGTTGTTGTCTCTCTCTGTCAAATAAATCAATTAAATCTTTAAAAAAAAAAAAGAAAGAAGCCAGTGTTGCCTGAGCTGGGTGCATGAGGAGGAGAGTGTTAAGGCAGGGACTATACTGTACAGATTGTATAATCCTTGTTAATGAGTTCAGATTTTATGCTAACTGCAGTAGGAAGCTATTGATCCTTATTATTGATAAATTAATGTGAGATACTTTGTTTCTGGCTCAGGCACTTGATTATATCATTTCTGTGATAAGGCATTTTTCCATTTATAAACAGTGAGCTTTCAGAATATAATTATTTTTCTAAGGGTTATACATAAAATTTTATATGTAAAATTCTAAAGCGTTTTTTTTTAATTGAGAAAACTAGAATATTAATATACAGTCACTAGCCATGATTTATTGAGACCAGGTTGTTAGAGGACATTAACTATTAATTCCTTTTTTCCCCAATTTATGTTTAGAGATGATATAACACTACTTAGACAAGAGGTCCAAGACCTTCAGGCTTCACTTAAGGTAACAATAAAAATGATTATATTTGTTTATTTTCAATGTTTCAGATAATAAATCTTTTGAAATTTACTAAATAAAAAAATTTTTTTTCCTTAGGAAGAAAAATGGTACTCAGAAGAATTAAAGAAAGAATTAGAAAAATTTCAAGGGCTGCAGCAGCAAGTAAATGCTTTTAAATACTTGAAGTGTGTGTATTGTTTATTTTCATTGTTGAAAATAAGCATTTTGTAAGTAAGTGGCCTGAAATAAATAACTTCTTCTAATTTGTTTACCTGTATTTAATCGCCTATAGTGTATATCCTTTGTAATTCTAATGAATGCAAATAAATAATTGGGAAGCTAATATGTAATTTCTTAAAGATGCTCCATTAAGAATCAGTTACCTGTGGATTGTTTTTTTATACCAGGCTGCATTATTCTAATTTTCTGACAATATACCTAAATTGTTAAAAACTATAGGTTCAGATAGTAGTGAAACTCTTCAGACCATTTGTGTTGTGACAAACCGGAAATCACTAAATTGTCTACTAGTAGGGAAAGAACTATTATTAACTTTTTTGTTTACATTAATGCAGAGTGTGAAAATGTGGGGGAATGGTTGTATTTAACAATTTTAGGGTATTTTTTTAAGCCAATATTAGGTTTTAAAAAACAGAATAAAAATATTTATGTACATGTGTACACACACATACACAGTTTTATATAAAAATAATACATAGAAAAAAACCCAAAAGCATTGGTATGAAAAGTGGTTACTTTGGAGTGAGATTCTGTTGATACATAGTTCAATGTATTTTCTAAATAAATGTCTTAACCAATTATGATTTCTATATTAAAATTATACTGGCTTTTGGGGCACCTGGGTGGCTCATTCGGTTAAGTGTCAGCTTTGGGCTTGGGTCATGATCCCAGGGTCCTGGGTTCAAGTCCCGCATCAGGCTCCCTGCTCAAGGGGAACCTTCTTCTCCCTCAAACCCTTCCTCCTACTTGTGATCTCTCTTTCTCTCTCTCAAATAAATAAATAAAATCTTAAAAAAAATAAGATAATATTGGCTTTTGTGAATGAATTTTACCAAATAGTTTTCATTTGTAAGAATAAAGTTGATATCCTTCAACAATAGTTCTAATATTTTTATAAAGTAATTAGTGATCCCTTTGCATATTAGTACATTGTGACTCTCAGTCTTTTTTTTTTTTTTTTAAAGATTTTATTAAGAGAGAGAGAGCACAAGCAGGGGGAGCAGCAAAGGGAGAGGGAGAAGCAGACTTCCCACTGGGTAGGGAGCCTGATGCGGGTCTTGATCCTCAGGACTCTGACATCGTGACCTGAGCCGGGCAGCCGCTTAACTGACTGAGCCACCCAGGTGACCCCTTTTTGCCTTTTTGTTTTTTCACCAAAAATTGTCATTTGGACTAGAAAAAAACCCAAATAAATTGATAGTAAGATATCAGTCTTATTACTACTCAGCTTCTGAATTTGAGGTAGGAAAGAAATTTTTAGTAATCTACAATATTTACAGTTCATTTACTCATGTTTTACATACATGCCATTAATAATTCATGAAACATGTGCTATATTATTTTTTGTACCTGAAAATAGAGGAAACTGTTTCCTACATTTGAGATGACTGTTTCACATTTAATAAATTAAATAATTTCTCCACAGTGCAAGGTGAAATTGCCTTGCTGTAGGAAATTTACTTTTGGGGAAAATGTATTTAAAATATTGATGATTCTTAGCAACCAGTATGTCTAAATCTAATGTATAGGAAAATAAATCAGATATACTATGAGATGTCTTATTAAACTCTTTCAGATATGTATAGTTTTTTAGAATGTGAAAACGACTAGGCAGTATAGTGTTTTATTCCTAATGCACATAATAAATTAAACCTTATGGAATATATTCTTTATTTCTGCTTTTTAAGAAGATGATTTATAATTCTGAATTAAAAATTTGTGCTTTTAATGCCAAACTTTTTAGTAATGATAGCTCCATGGCATATTTTAGCTTATGCAAATTTTTATATGTTATAGGATTGAATCTTTTTTACTTTTTTGAAGATTTATTTATTTATTTTAGAGAGAGAGAGAGAGAAAGAGAGAGTGAGCAGGAGTTGGGAGGAGGGGCAGAGGGAAAATCTTGAGCTGACTCCCTGCTGAGCAAGGAGCCTGACATGGGGCCCTGAGATCATGAGCTGAGCCAAAACCAAGAGTCCGACGCTTAACTGACTGGGCCATCTAGGTGCCTCTAGAAGATTATGAATTTTATCTGCTGACTCAAGTATTGGCTTTAGAATCTATGTTTATAATTATAATGATTTATGTTATTTTTAAATCTTTCCTGGTGTGTCTGGGTGGCTCAGTTGGTTAAGTATCCAACTCTTGATCTCAGCTCAGGTCTTGATCTCAGGGTCGTGAGTTCAAGCCCAGAGTGGAGCCCACATTAAAAAAATATATATATTTACTGAATTTATGGAATTTAAGATGCTATCTAAGACCCGTAATAACTTTATATTAACATAAAAAAATTCTTAGAACCAATAACGGCAGTTAGATCGTTATGCCAGTCTGCCTAAGGGTACTTTAGAGATCTGGAAGATTGTGAACAGGCCAAAATTTTATCAAAATCTTGCTACTTCCCTCATAGAATGTGGCTTTTTGAACTTTTTTTCACTTTGGCAATGGTAATAGAATTGTCTTTTCCTTTTAATGTGTTTGTTTATGTCTTGTTTTCACTGAGGAGTCTAAACCTGATGGATTGGTGGCTGACTCATCAGCAGGTAACTTTACTTAAAGCAGATTATTTTTTCATTTTTCTTTTTCTCCTTGCTCATTCTTCTTTTTTACTTTTTACCTTTTCTCTGATGTCTGCTACATAAATTTGTGTTGTGGTTATACTTTCTGGCTCTAAAACAGTGATGATAATAGTCATATTTTAGGTTTAGAGTATTACCTGTGAACTTCATAATTTAATCAGTCAACAAAAAATCTTAGTGTTTTCATAGTTCATTATATTCTGTAGTTATAAATAAGCTTCTGGAATATTACATGAATACAGTTTAATGAAAAGTTAAACCTATTTTAAAGAGTGATGTACTCTTTCTAACTCTTGGAATAAAATGATGAAACTAACATCTTTGTAATTGACCTTAACTGGAGGAATGCTCAATGAATAATCAAGATTATATTTTGAAGTTAGCCGTTCTATTTACTTTCCCTCTGAAATCTATTTATGAGAATAAAGTATTAGGAGTTGACTACATATTTTAATTGATTCTTTATTTTATATAAGACCTTGATTTTAAACCATTTCTAACTTCATTTCTCATTATAATACATTTTATTTAGAGAGGCAGAATATATTCCTTTTTGGTTAGTTGATGGTTATAGGAAAATAACTGAAACGTGACATCAAAATAATCTTGAAACAAATATTTATGGATTATTTGGACATGATGCTAAATATTCCTTTCATTTGTTTTATGTGCTTATAAATTATGACTTGTGGCTTAAATGAATTAGATATGCTTAATTCTTGAAATGTTGGCATACTCTATTTGTAACTGGTTGGTAGACTCATGTTGATTGTCTTTTTTTCATGTTGATTTTCTTTACTATAATGATTAGGATATAAGTAATAACAATTTAGGAAATGTAATTAGCATTAATTATGTATTTGAATAACTGTGATACTTTTTTATAGAACTACAGTCTTTGGAACAACAATTAGAAGAGGCCCAAACAGAAAATTTTAATATTAAGCAAATGAAAGACTTATTTGAACAGAAAGCAGCCCAACTTGCCACTGAAATTGCAGGTGAATTGAATCAGATTTTTTTAGCTAGTGTATGTCTTGTTACCTTTTTGCCATTATATATCCTAGAAATAAGGCATTGACTGTATTTTAGTGTATTGTATTTTAGTGTGATAAGACATTTGTTATAGACTATGGTGGTGATTACTGGAACTTAATAATAGAGTTGCTGTATAAATTATTTTGTTTGTCCTCTTACCTCCTTTCAAAGGACTGATTTTCTCTGTAGAATTCTTGAAATTTAGAGAAGATGAATTTTTTGGGGGGTATGCTTATGGAATAACAACATTTGGAAAAAGTTACAATATAGTATAGTATAGATTTAACATTTGGTTATGCTGTCAATTACTTTTTTAAAAAATTACATGCTTTTAGGTAAAATATATGATTAAGTGTACATTAACATGCTAATTAGTAGTGCTATGCTGTATGGAATTTATGTAGACAAAAACATTTGATTATTTTAAGTTCATCATTTCATGTAATCAGAAGTTAAAGTGTATTGTATTTATTTATGATTATCTAAGGAATGAATTTGAATGAATGATATGTAGATATGCATTGTGTAACATATAGGAATCTATAAAGCTGTATAATATATGGGAATTTATAAAACTGTCCTTTCCTAGAGTTAATGTCATAAAACTAATATTTATATAACTATCTTCAATTAGATATAAAGTCAAAATATGATGAAGAAAGGAGTCTTCGAGAAGCTGCTGAACAAAAAGTAACACATCTGACAGAAGAATTAAACAAAGAAACAACTATAATTCAAGATCTGAAGACTGAACTGGTAATTTAGAAACCATTTATTGGAATGTACTTTTATAATTTTCTAAATTAAAAATGAAATATATACTCTGATGAAAAAATTTTGAAAGTATAGCTTGCCTAAAATGGAGGAAATAAAAATTTCCTATAGTTCTATCTTCTACACATACACTAATAGAATTTTTTTTACATAGAAATGGAATCTAGGATGCAAAATTTATTACCTTAATATTTTTGTGTTTCTATCTTAATATTTATCTTTTGTTTAACATTTTTGTTGTTTCTATCTTAATATTATCTGTCTTTTTGCTTTTCATATCTGCATCTCTGATCCTGACCTTTCCCTGTACTATGGTTTTATAAATCCACCTACTTTTAGGATAGTTCTGATTGCATTTCTGGCTTTCATTTCAAATTCAAGTGTAACATCAGGTCATCATATTTCCTCCTCAGCTGTGTTTCTGTTATTGGTATTATACATCTTCAACAGTCTCCTAAGGTGTAACAACCTTGAATCTGTCCTTGACTCCTTTCTGTCCTTTATTTAGCACTCAATAAATATATCAATAAAATCAACCATATCCAGCCTGCAACAAACCCTAATTATGCTTACATCTGCTCCTTTACTTTTATTACCAGTTTCCTAGGATAGAAAATTTATGCTACAAAATGTGACATTTATCAAGTGATTGTTATGACCATTGGGTGTAGTTTGTGAAGGAAAGGAAAGCAAATAAAGCGCCAAGGATAATTGTGAATTTGCTATTTTGTGCCTTGAGTGGTAATACTATTAAATAGGACATATAAGGAAGAGGAGAGGCTTGTTGGGGGAAAGATACCAGTGGTCAATGTTTGCAGTCCAATAATTGATATCAAAGATTATTTTCATTTTGATTTCTTTGTAGTAAAACCATATAAAAATGTGTATTCTTTTAGTTTTTCACTGTAACTTTTAATGAAAATGTGCTCTACAGCTTCAGAGACCTGGTATAGAAGATGTTGCTGTGCTAAAGAAAGAACTGGTGCAAGTTCAAACACTAATGGATAACATGACCTTGGAACGTGAGAAAGAATCTGAAAAACTCAAAGATGAGTGCAAAAAGTTACAGGCAGAATATGCTAACTCAGAGGTAAATAAGTTCAGTATGCCTAAATGTGATTGTTGTTAACTTGTTTATTGTATACTATGATTAAAGCCAACCTGTGAGATTTTTCTGAGTGATCTATCAAAACAGTATTTGACTCTCATTTGCTCCAAATGGTATTTGTATATAGTCAGTCTAATTTGAGAGACAATATTTAACTTCGCTTTACGAAGCTGGACATTTAGAGAAGAATGTTTGTATAAGAGTACTGTTTTATTTAATAAATGATATATATTGCAGGGAGATGATACTTAAAGTTAAATTTGATCCAAGCTAGTCAATAAGTGGTAATTGAGTTTTCTCAGTTTGGTAGGGGTAAAGGAAGTATGATTTCGTTTTTTACAATTGTATTACCAATGTTGTTCAGAAAAAATATTTAGGAAAAACTTATTTTCTAGTAGGCTTCTCAGTTATCAATTATTGAATTATGTTGTTGAAAGAAATCTTAAAAGTCAACTAGTCTAACACTCCATCCAGGACTCCCCTTTATAGCATCTGATAAATGATCCCCAACTCTTGCTAGGTGGTATAGGGGGTGCATGTTTATTTATAAGTCAGTCATTCTGTTGACATTTGTTTTCCTGTAATTTACATGTACAGGTTCCAGTTCTCCTTAGGAATTACACGGAATAAATTATTCCTTTTTTCCACATGAGATATTTGAAGACAGTTCATATTTACTGAGTTCTTTCTCTTCCAGAATAAACATTTTCAGTTCCTTCTACCATTTATCACATGACTTGACGTTGGCCTGTAAATCTTTGAGATATATAATATGTCAGTATATGACAAGTTCTAGGATATGCAATAAATATATTTGCTTAAAAAATGCTAGCCTTTTTCCCTTTTACTGTACTATAGAGGATATCTTTTTATCTATTAAGATTCCATTAAGTATTTGTAGTTCTTAAGCGCCCTTACGTGATGTGGACCTCTGTTTTTTTGTATTTTCAGTTTAAAAAGTTGAGTTATAGTGACATTTCAGTTTGCATTTCTTTCTTGGAGTTTTAAAGCTAGTGATCTAAAAGGCACTCTATTCATAATTAGTAACATAATGAGCTATGGAGTATAAATATTATAGATAACCATGTCATCCTTTCTCTTTCTTCCTCCTAAATTTTATCAGTGGGAGGAAAGTTTATGGTTATAATATGCATAGGCATGTGAAGCTTTATGATGCTTAGTACTTCAGACTTTAAAACTTAAGAACTTCAGGTGCAGATTTCCTAAAAGTGATCTTTGTAGCCCAGTGACCTATAACTCCACAGTTTTTAAAACAATTTCAGGGAGTTCATGAACTTATTGAAGCCAGTTAAAAGCTTCTAATATGTAATCAAGGAGATGCTGAATCAAAGAAGTCTCATGAGGAGGAATCCCATTCAGATAATGTGAAAGCAGAAACACTTGAATTTGGGTGAATTGAGTCATTTATTTCTGTGCTTCAGTAAGAATTACTTTGATTAAATCTGCCTGCCCACTAGTATTTCTCTAATTTTTAAAAAATTATATTCTATTTTGATTAAAAAAATTCCTTTAATGTTATTTGAAATTTCCAAACAAATGTAATAGGATGACTAAAATTGAATCACAATTATGGCACTTTTTTGATATATCTATTTTAAAGTGCAATCCTCTCTGACATTTTCCAGCTGAGAATTATGGAGTTATATGTTTACTTGTTAGGTAGAATTTGAACAGGGAGAAGAAATTTATTTATTTACTTGCATTTTGGGAAAAATACATGTGGGAAAATATTTCTGAGTAATATTTTATTTGATAATTAATATGGAGGATTTTTATAAATTTGCATTTTTATTCACGTAGATTAAATTATCTTTATATGTTATGAGGAGGTCACTTGAAGTATAACTAGAGTTATATAAGATTTGGGAGAAAAGGATTTAGTGTCTTCCTGTACTTTCCTTCTGTCAACAAGGGTGATTGTGGGAAACAATGATTTTTTTTTTTCTCTCGGAAAGATGTTTCTGGAAAAGAAAAATGGCATAGAAATCCATTCTTCGTGTCTTCTTTCACATTTTCATAAAATTTTTCTTTTTTAAATGTTTTGAAATACGTTTTAAAATAGATTTATTCTTGCTGAATAGCGACTTAACATTTCATCATATTTTTAGTAAAACAAGGATAGTATTTACTTTCTATTTAGTTAACTAATAGGTTTGTAATGATTAAGACCTCACATTATACTGAAGTGTAATTTCCAACTTCAGGAAATGGTAGCATAAGAGTCAGAGTAATATTATTATTGGAAACAGACTCTTAACTTTTTGAGCTCCACTAGGTTTTGGATAATATGCCAGATACTTTAAATACATGGTCTCATTTGTTTCTTTTAACCTGTAAATGAAGTAATATGTTTGTTTTATATTGAAGGAATCTGAGGTTTAGTGAAGGTAAATAACTTAAGTTTATGCACCTCATGTACGGAAGCTAGTACTAGAACTCAGGTCTCCAAAGCCTGCAGTCTTTCCCTGTCATTTTCTCTCTCATTTTGGGTGGTCTGATGATTGCCTTATAAGTAAATTTGTGCTATTAATCTTGACCTAATACTTACTGTTATTACTTTTTGTATTTTGCCATATTGTATGTTGTAATATTTATATTGAGTACTACTTAAAATACTTTTGAATTGTGCTTCATACCATTTTCATATTAAAAATTAATGTCTAGATATTCCATTGCATTTGTTTGTAACTCCATTTGTTTTTAGCTTCTGCTTACTTTTTAAATATGACATGTATTTTACTAATTTATTAAATTTCAATCCTACTTATTCTCAAATTTGTTGGTGGATTGTAACACTTAATGAAAAAATTTATTTTATATATTACTACTTTACTGAACCTAAATATTGGTATCTAAGACAAAATACATTAAAAGGAATTAAAGGAGCTAAAAATGTAATGATTTATTTGGTATTTCTAATTGAGACTGAAGACATATAATCTAACGTATATTATTAAGTATGTTCTTATGTTCCATTACTTTCATTTACATATACCTTATGAATTCATTGACAGTTTTTTTTTTTTTTTGGTCTAGATATTTTAGAAAAATAACTCATTCTAAAGCATTTGAAAATGCTTTATATAAATAGCTATGTTTGGATCAGAAATTGAGGATTTAAGGGTTAAAAAAGTATTATTTAAAAAAATTTACATTATTGAAAATATCAAAGCTATAATCAACTTATATTTGACGTGGTCTTTAATGGAAATGATCTTTTAAGAATCTTATTTGTATTCCAAATAAACTCATTTTAAACTCATTTTAAAAGCTAAAATATTTATAAAGGATGGAATAAAAATGATTATACTTATGCATAGTTATTAAAGAGAGTACTTAAATATCCTTTAAAAGTATGCAAATATCAGAGATTAGATTTAGTAATATATTTGGACATTTGTATTGTATGTTCATTGTGTGCTTTTGTCAGTCTTGTCTTCCACCTTTCATCCATCATTTTATTATTATTTTTTTCTGCTTTCTAATGGAGATGCTTAAACTTGAGGTAATGTGTTTTTTTGGAAGGCTTTTAATATTAGTAATACATAGCACCTTCTGTTGTCATATGGCAGTTTTGTGTTTTAAGGCAATCTCAGAACTTCAAAGATACTCTCATTTTTTTAATCAAGCAAATTTTCGACCATCTTTAAATGATTATTTACTAATAGTAATACAGTATTAGAACAATAATTATAATTCTTAAGTATTAGCAGGATGTTGCTTAAAATATCTTAATTATTTTTTAATTTAAGATTTTTAGTAAAAATCCAATGTTGAATTCAATAACATGGCTTCGAGGAAATGCAGGCTCTTTTATTGGGTCTGATATTGGGAACAAAAATCTATTAACTCCTTGGAGACGAATCACTCATTTCTTAGTGAGTATTTTTTGAATGTCTAGTGCCAGCAACTATTTTAGGTGTAGGAAATACAACAGTGAGTAAGACAGAGTGCCTGCTCTCATAAAGCTTATATTTCTTTGTGGAAGCCAGACAATATATAAGTAAACCAAATCATGATAGAAAGTCAGTTAATGCTAAGTGCTATAAAGAAAAATAAAGCAGGAAAATTAACAAGTCAGGAAATGACAGATGTTGGCAAGGATGCAAAGATGCAGAGAAAGGGGAACCCTCCTACACTGTTGGTGGGAATACAAGCTGGTGCAGCCACTCTGGAAAACAGTATGGAGGTTCCTCAAAAAGTTGAAAATAGAGCTACCCTACAACCCAGCAGTTGCACTACTAGGTATTTACCCCATAGATACAAATGTAATGATCCAAAGGGACACCTGCAACCCAGTGTTTATAGTAGCAATATCCACAATAGCCAGCTATGGAAAGAGCCCAGATGTCCATCAACAGATGGTTTAAGATGTGGTATGTATGGAATACTACTCAGCCATCAAAAAGAATGAAATCTTGCCATTTGCAATGACATGGATGGAACTAGAAGGCATTATGCTAAGCGAAATAAGTCAGAGAAAGACAATTACCATGTGATCTCACTCATATGTGGAATTTAAGAAACAAAACAGAGGATCATGGGGGAAAGGAAGGAAAAATAAAACAAGATGAAATCAGAGAGGGAGACAAGCCGTAAGAGACTCTTAAACATAGGAAACAAACTGAGGGTTGCTGAAGGGGAGGGTGGTGGGGGGGATGGGGCAACTGGGTGGAAACAAAAAGAAAAAATAAAGCAGGGTATATGTATGGGCATTGGTGTAGTGGAGCTGGCAATAATGTAGGACAATTTTAGATAGAATGATCAGGGAAGGTCTTCTCAAGGAGGATATGTGTGAGAAGTAAGCCAGAATCAGGGTGAAGAATTGGGAGCAGTCATTCCCAGGAAGAGGGAGTGCAACTATTAAAGCCTCAAGGCACAGGTGAGTCTGGCCTGTTAAACAATGAGGAAAGTCAATGTGGAGAGGCATCTTTGTTTGAATTTCATCCATAGTCATATTTGAACAGGGAATGTATTTATTTCCTTGCCAATTTTGACTTTTTAAAATTTTTATTTTTTCCCCTATGCAAACGTAATACATGATCGTTGTAAAAGTTAAAATGATTCGTAAAGTACAACAGAGAAAGTGAATGTTTTCTGTAATTCACTCCCCACCTCCCCTTCCCCATGACTAAAATATACCTTTTGGTATAAATTCTTCCCACATCTTTCCTTTTTCCACACTTGAGTAAAATAAAAAATTTCAAATGCTTGCTTTTAAAAAATTCTAGTTAAAAAAAGTACATATTTAGTGTACAAAGGATAAATGATAAACCTACTGTCTAGTTCTTTAGGTATTAAAATTACAAAATCATTTATATGAATGTATCTAAAAACTATACAGTATAACAAGATATTTTTGAATATATTTGCTTTACATTTTGCTTGTTTTTTTTCTACATTTTGGAGTTAATCAGCAAGATAGATACTAGATAGATGTTACCCTTGGCTTACTATATCTTACAAACTTAAATGCAGAATCATGGTATTTTAATGAAATATACTCATAATTTGCATATTAATATATACTGTTATTTCTGTTTATTCTGTGTTACTCTGCTAAATCCTTTGATACATAGTAATTTAAAATAGTCAAACTGTTCCTAATATTTCTGTTAACGTCCATAATGTTACTAACAGAAAATGATCTGAGATTCAAAGTTGTTAGAAATAGCAGTTTGAAGTAAACTCCCAAAATCAATTAAAAGGTTACATGATTAGTTTAAGAAAGAAGTTATTAGGATATACCTTTAACTTGAATATAGTTAAAAATAACAAATATTTAAACATTTCTTTCTTCGGGGCACCTAGGTGGCTCAGTTAAGTGTCTGACTCTTGATCTTGGCTCAGGTCTTGATCTCAGGGTCATGAGTTAAAGCCCCACATTGGGTTTTATGCTGGGTGTGGAGCCTACTTAAAAACAAAAACAGGGCGCCTGGGTGGCTCAGTTGGTTAAGCGACTGCCTTCGGCTCAGGTCCTGATCCTGGAGTCCCGGGATCGAGTCCCGCATCGGGCTCCCTGCTCGGCAGGGAGCCTGCTTCTCCCTCTGACCCTCCCCCGTCTCATGCTCTCTCTCTCTATCTCATTCTCTCTCTCAAATAAATAAATAAAATCTTAAAAAAACAAAAAAACAAAAAAACAAAAACAAAAACAAAAAAAATCCCAAACATTTCCTTCTCTTAAGTATACAGTAGCTATATTACATATATATATGTTATATATATATCAGTTATTATTGGAACATGCTGTATAAACTGTAATTGTATAAGCTGTAACTGTAAAGCAGAATGACAGATTGCCTTTCATTGTATTAGAATTGGTTTATTTACATGAATGTTGTCCCTAAAAGGTCAGGCCAGGAAGGTATCTCAGACATGGTGCTATTCATAAAAACATTTTTGAAACCTCTTTTAACTGACTTTAAGCCAGTTTGGGAAACACTCAAAACACTAGTTTCATTAACTTATGATTATTAAAATAATATAAGCCCAAGTGTTTGATCATTCAGTTTAATTACTTAACCTCCTTTACAAGATGGTTTCCAAAACTTTAAACCAAAGCACTGTAATGGATGAAGATATATATACCACCAATGAGAATTCTTTTTAAAAAACAAATAGTGCCACACATACTGGAAGGGTTTCCAAAAGAAGAGTAGCAGAAGATCTCTTGGCATTATTGTCAAAATAAATCGATAGCCTTCGTTTCTCCCTTGAAAATGAAAGTAATTATTTGTAACGTTGGAAAAAGACAACTGCTGATGTGTTTATTAGGAAAAAATTTTAAAAATTTATGTCTTTTTCATATGAAGTTTATTTACTAATAAAGAATGTAGACAATGAAAATGATTGTAACTTTGGGAATGTAAAAAGTGAAGCCAGTAAGCAATATTAGAAATACAAAGTTATTTTGTTAATATCACTTGCAGGAAACCATACTTAAAAAAAGCAGTACTTAGTCTTTCTCTCCCTAGTTGTTGAAGCTCTCATGTGTAGGAAGTTTCTATTTCCAAGATCTTTGCCTACTTTTCTCTTAGTTTTAAATGATCAATCCATTGTCTTAATTTCATTAAAAAATATTAAAATGCATTAAAGCAAATTCATGTCCAGCTATTATACCTGATTACGGAGTGGCCCAGCTTAATGAAACTATATCTAATAAAACTCTATATAACTTCTTTGGACAAAGACTTTACCATATAGTCAAAAAGATGATTTACCACCTTTCCAAGGTGATTCTGTATTGTATGTTTGCATTTATTTAACATGTTTTTAAAGTAAAAGGAAAGGCTGTCCTATAGAAATTGGGGGAAAATGTAGGCAATAGGTTGCATTATCTTCTTTAAATGCAGAAGGATTAAAGTACAGAGTTTCAAAAAGCCAGTAAATTCAAGTTTACAGTTTGATGCTTACTCAGACACATAAAGTAGGATGCCAGCTCTTCATTTCATGCATTATTAAATAAATGAAGCTGTACATTTTGGATAAATTAAAAAAAATTAATTTTCAAACGTGAGGTGGCAGTAGGGGTATAGGAAAAAGAACTAAGTTGAAACTTCTAAGTTTTATTTTAATTTAACAACAACTGACAAAAATCTATGAAACTTTAAAACCTTTGGATGCTCCCATTTCCTTTTCTATTTTAGTTTTCTCTAATTTTTTTTCTTTTTTTTTTTTTTAAGGCCACAATAAGCCAGCTAAGGAGTGAGCTTGCAAAAGGCCCCCAGGAAGTTGCTGTATATGTGCAGGAACTACAAAAACTTAAAAGTTCACTTAATGAATTAACACAAAAAAATCAGGTAAGAATTTAAGAGCTACATCAAGTGGTGAATTGATTTCATTTATCTTAAATTTTAATCTTGTGTACGTTATATGTATATATATATTGGCATGAGTATAGCATGACATATTCTGGTTTTTAAGTGTTAAGAACAGTCACATTGTTATGAAACCAATCTCCAGAACTCTTTTCATCTTGCAGAACTAAAACTCTACATTCTTTGAACAACTCCCCATTCACCGCCACCTTCTGTAAAGGAAAATCACTCCTGTGTGTCTCCTCCACTCCTAATACCCTACCACACTTTTACTTCTGACACCAGATGTGTGAGTGTTCCACACAACAACAGTTCTGTGACACCAGCTGGTGTCATACAATGTAACTCAATTGTGACACCATTTACTTGGAGATAGTGTCAGATCCCACAGTTTAAGGGATTAGTCCCACAAGACTGTTCCCGCACCCCCCTGCTAACACCAATTGAAAGTCCAGCTTGTTACCTGTACTTTGTACCAAATGGCTGTAAATAGGAGGCTCCCACAACCCTTGCCTTAGATTCGATTAATTTGCTAGAGTGACTCACAAAACACAGGAAAACATTTTACTTACCAGATTACTGGTTTATTTTAAAAGATTATAATTCAAGAGTAGCCAGATGGAAGAGATTCATAGGGTAAGGTGTGTGGGAAAGGGCATGGAGCTTCTGTGCTCTCTCTGGGTGCTTTCTATGTGTTCACCAACCTAGAATCTCTCCATACCCTGTCCCTTTGGGTTTTTAAGGAGGCCTCCTTACTTAGGCATGATTGATAAATTATTGGCCATTGTTGATTAACTCCACCTCCAGCTCCTCTCCCCTTCCTGAGATGGTTGGCAGGGGGGCTGATGGGGGGGTCGGGTTGAAAGTTCTAACCCTTTAATCCTGATTGATTGCCATGGACAGCAGCCCCCATCCTTAGGGTCTTTTTAAAAATCACCTCATTAACATAAACTCATTGGTGGTTGAAAGGGGCTAGTTATGAATAAACAAAAGACATTTTCATTGCTCTTATCACTTAGGAAATTCCAAGGGTTTTTGGAGCTCTTCCAGAAATGGGGATAAAAACCCAATGTATACTTTTTATTATAAATAACAATCACACTTTTGATGCACTGAGTTTTTTATTTGATGTAGTCCATTTTATCTCTTTTTGCTTTTGGTGTCATATTTAAGAAATCACTGACAAATCCAATGCCATGAAACTTTCCCCCTATGTTTTCTTCTAATGGTTTTATAGTTTTAGGTCTTATGTTTTGGTCTTTGATTCATTTTGACTTAATTTTTTAATAGCGTAAGGTAAGGATTTCGTTTCATTCTTTTGCATATGGATAGTTTTCTCCTGCACCATTTGTTGAAAAGACTTTCCTTTCCCATGCTCTTGGCACCCTTGTTAAAAATCATTTGACCATGTATGTGAGTGTTTATTTATGGGCTCTCTGTACTTATACCGTTGGTCTGTATGTCTGTCTTTATGCCAGTACCTCACTGTTTGGAGAACCGTAGCTTTTAATAAGTTTTGAAATCAGAGAGTATGAGACCTTCAGCTTTGTTCTTTATTTTGTATTTTGTAATGTTAATATTTCCCACCTTCTTTCTTTATAGATGAGCAACAGATGATATTTAGTTTTCGGGCAGGTTAGGTATTGGTTAGTACTTTTCTTCCATGTCTTTACTTTTTTGGTGGTGGGGGAGTAGGGAGTCATTAAACCCTTTTATTGAACAGTATGGTGAATTTGTTGGCTTTGCTTTTTAATAAATTAAACCTGCTATTTTAGTGAGATATAACAAAGGGAAAACCAAAGAAAAGAACAGGGTAGAGGGGGAAAAAGACAAGTAAAATTGGCTGGAAATATCGAGCCTCCAGTCAACAGCCTGGTGAATGAACTTGGAGCACATCCTCCAATTCTTGTCAAGTCGTCAGAGACTATAGCTCTGGCTCACAGCTTACTACAACGTCATGAGAAACCCTGATGTAGAACTATCAGCTCAGCTGTTTCTGGATTCCTGACCCTCAGATGTTGTGTGAGATAATAGATAAAATTTTAACCTGCAAAGTTTTAGGGTAATTTGTTGCTTGTGACATTGGCCAGCAGTTCTCAAATGTCTTCCTCTCAGGAATGCTGCATACTCTCAAAATTGTTATGGACCCCAAAGAGGTTTTATTTTTTTGGATTGTATCTATGGGTACTTAGTATATTAGAGATTGAAACATAAATTTTTTTTTTTAAAGATTTTATTTATTTATTTGACAGAGACAGAGATAGTGAGAGCAGGAACACAAGCAGGGGGAGTGGGAGAGGGAGAAGCAGGCTTCCCGCGGAGCGAGGAGCCCGATGCGGGGCTCGATTCCAGGACCCTGGGATCATGACCTGAGCCAAAGGCAGACGCTTAATGACTGAGCCACCCAGGCGCCCTGGAAACATAAATTTAAAAAATATGTATGTATTTGTTTTAAAAACATTATTAAATATTAACATAAATACCATTTCTTAGGAAAAATGACTGTATTTTTCCAAAACAAAAAATAGTGGTGATGTTTTATATTTTGCAAACCTCTTTAATGTCTAGCTTAATATTTGGACAGATGGATTCTCATATCTGCTTTTACATTTCATCTGTTGTGATATGGTTGAAGGGTATGAAGAAAATTATACAGGCGTGTAGTTGGAAAGGGGGGTCTTAACCTTTTCAGATAATTATAGCTATTTTTATTTGATATTATACCAAAACTAGATAAGGCATAGTTTCTCAAAAGTTAGTTACAACAGAGAATCTGAATCTGAAACCATATCTATCAATGCTTTTTTTATACTTGTAACATTAAATTTATTAGTTTTTCTTGCCTTTTGAGTGTATCTTTCCTGTGCATGATTTTATAACATCATGCTTTAATCATGTGGAAAATATTGGTTGTGCAGATCTTCCAAATATTGACAGATTTCATTGTACAATATAAAAACAAGTATCATTTGTCAATATCACATCAATCTCAGAATAGACCTTAAGTATGAGAAAGTGTCAAGCTCATGGTGATGGATACAAGTTTTCTAAAAGTCTAAGCTTCATTTGAAAGCTCAGTTTTATTATTGGAAACAAATAGTATCAGTTCTGTTCTCTTAAGTGACAGGTTCTTTCCTACCCAAGTCTGAATAGTCATGGTTTGTCTGTTATTCTTTCCAGTAAAAATGATGTGGGTGCCTGGGTGGCTCAGTTGGTTAAGCAACTGCCTTTGGCTCAGGTCATGATCCTGGAGTCCCTGGATCGAGTCCCGCGCCCGCTTCGTCCTCTGACCCTATCCCCTCTCATGTGTTCTCTCTCTCTCTCATTCTCTCTCTCTCAAATAAACAAATAAAACCTTTAAAAAAAAAAAAAGTTTCATGAAAAAAAGCAACTAGCTCAGCTTGTAATTCAATACCATTAATGCTCTTCCATGTGACAATTATATTATTCTTTGGTATCCAGCAGCAGTGATCTGTGCATACTTCCTGCTCTTTCACATAGATTTTATTTCTCCTTGCTATTACAAATATTGCAGCTATGAACATTCATGTATAAATCTCATGCATTTGTGCAAGAATTTCTCTGTTATGTACTCCCAAATGAAATTGCTGGGTTGTAGGTTACACATGTGTTCAAATTTAGTAGGTTACCTCAAATAATTTTCCAAAGTATTTATACCTGTTTACCATTGTCCATTTCTCTGTCAATTCTTCTTTTTTTAAAAGATTTTATCTGTTTTTTTTTTTTTTTTTTTTAAGATTTTATTTATTTGCGAGAGAAAGAATGAGAGACAGAGAGCATGAGAGGGAGGAGGGTCAGAGGGAGAAGCAGACTCCCCGCTGAGCAGGGAGCCCGATGCGGGACTCGATCCCAGGACTCCAGGATCATGACCTGAGCTGAAGGCAGTCGCTTAACCAACTGAGCCACCCAGGCGCCAAGATTTTATCTGTTTGAGAGAGACAGAGATAGGGAGAGAGAGAGCAGTAGCAGGCAGGAGGGAGCCCCTGATGCGGGGCTCAATCCCAGGACCCTGGGATCATAACCTGAGCCGAAGGCAGACGCTTAACCAACTGAGCCACCCAGGTGCCCCTCTCTGTCAATTCTTGATGCTGACTTGATCTTCTCCCTGGCTTATGAAAACCTGTCTACCTTCCCTCCACCTTTTTTCTCCTCTCAAGCTATATGTAGAAAACATTTACATACAATATAGTTTTATCTTTGTCCCTCAGTTTGATTTTTAATTCCTTTGAGATCAGGGTTGACATTCTCCTTTTTGGAAACTGACCAGGATATGTATATGATATGGATGTTTATGATCAGTGTCATTTTTTATGTAATTTTAAAACATTAAACTATTAATAAAGGGCATGATTTGACATGGATAGCCTGAAATGTGTAGTCAGATAATGAAGCACAGATTGTATATATGTACACACACACACACACACACACATTATTAAAGGAAGTATTACGGCTATTTGATGAATAATATATAGAATCAAGATGATTTAGTGTGTTAAAACTGGAATATTATTGATTAAGGAATAATAGAATCTTCTACTAATCTTAATAATCCTTACATAAGTTTAAGACTTCGCAATTTTTTTTTCCAAAATGTTTTCTTGTTTAGGATTTGCTCACCAGTTAAAATAAGCACAGACATGCATCCTTTTCTTATTATCCTTGCTGTCTGCCTCTCCCACCCCTCCTCACCCCATGTCCTTGGCAAACCATAATTGTTGACAGTTATATCCACGTGTTTTGAATTTGGAAATCTTTGCATATGGTCTTATGAAGGCCATTACATAAAATGCCTTGGGCAATTTTTGTGGGCCATAGCAGCATCAAGGTGGATAGATAATATTTTAATACATAACGAATGGCAAAAATAATTGCTTTTGTGCTAATGCCAAGATCTTCAGTATTAGATCAATGTTTTGTAATTACTGCTTTTTGAAAACTTAAAAACAAAAGGGGATATTGAAGGAACTTCCTTCTTAGTTTCTAATAAGAATCATACTCTGACATTTAAACACAATTCTGTAACTCAGTTTAATTAACTTTTTATATAAATTCTGAGCAAATTATATGTTTATTTAAAGCGACTAGTATAGGTCATTGTAAGAGACTGAGTTATTTTTTGGGTTTCACCTCTCACCCCTTTTCCATCCTTTATTACTTTTCCCTTTCCAACAGTCCTAGTATTCAGGTGCTCACAGTCCAAAGCAAGAGCCAGATAGGGCTAGCAGTTCTGTTGCTGTGTATTACCACTGTATTGCAAAGTGGCACATTGAGGAACAGTGTAGTACAGTGGTCAAAGTCATGTTTAAGTCCAGCTTTGCCACTGACTGACTGTGACAGCCTCTCCCAAGTTTGTTTCCTCTTCTGCTAAGAGATACTGTTTTACCCATTTGCCTCTTAGGAGTGATATGTGTCTTAAATAAATTAATAGGTGTTTAAGTGCTCAGACCAGTGTCTGCCTTTTCGTAAGCACCTCAGTGTTTGTTGTTTTTGTTTTTATTTGGTAAATGCGATACAGGTTTGGGTCAAGACCAAGGTGGAAGTTTTCCTAACTTACTGCCTAGTCAATCAGGAAAGGCTTTTGTAGAAGACATAACTTTTTCGCTTAGTCTTCAGGGATGCTAAGGAACATTTCACATGGTAGAGGGGTTAATGGCAATTCATTTTGAGAGCTCGATATGCAAAAAGCATGAGAACATGTAAGAGCACAAAAGAATATGAGATGTTGGAAAGTGGTAGTAAGTAGTTCAGTTTGTTCTTTCTCACCAGGCTCTTTTGAAAAACAAATAAGATGAGATCCCTGAAACTACTTTGTAAGCTAGCAAGCATTAAAAAAAAAAAAAAAAGCCATCTTTTTGCATTCATTCTCATTACCTGGGCAAGTAACAAGTGAAAAATGGAGTCTGATACAGGGAAATTGTCTCTGTAAGATAATCTATGGAATGAACAATGGGTGAGGAAATCAAGAGGACTGGACATTTGAAAGGAAGGAATTTTGCTTACCCAAATGATAATTATGTTATGAGTTAGGCTTAACAATAATTTTTTTTTTATTTTTAATTTTATTATTTTTGAGAGAGAGAGAGAGAGAGAGAGGGAGAAGGAGAGGGGCAGAGGGAGATGAAGGGAGAGAATCTTTTTTTTTTTTTTAATATTTTATTTATTTATTCATGAGAGTCAGAGAGAGAGAGAGAGAGAGGCAGAGGGAGAAGCAGGCTCCCCGCCTAGCAGGGAGCCCGATGCGGGACTCGATCCCAGGACCCTGGGATCATGACCTGAGCCGAAGGCAGACGCTTAACCATCTGAGCCACCCAGGCGCCCGAAGGGAGAGACTCTTAAGCAGGCTCCATACCCAGCGCAGAGCGTGACACGGGGCTTGATCCCACGACTCTGAGATCATGATGTGAGCTGAAACCAACAGTTGGACCCTTAACTGAGCTACTCAGGTGCCCCTTCACAATCATTTTAGAATTTATACTTGAATAGGGTATTTTTGGGGGAGCATGAATTGACTCAGTGTCTAAATTGTGTTGTGAATATTTATTGGACTTGGAATCATCATAATACATGACTCTGCCATTTGGCCAAGTCATATCAGGTTCTTTCAGGCTTTAGCTTCCTCATCTGGAGAATAGGGATGATAATGTAGCTCATGTTTTGTTGTAAGAATTAATATGGAGAAGTGAAAGTACAATTATTATTTTCTGTAGTGACTCTAACTGTACTTTAGTCAATCTTCAAAAAAACCATGTATTCACTATACTATCTTGCTTCAGATTTCATGGGAAGACCATAATAAGAATGAAAATTTGTAGTGCTAAATACAGTTAGCCTTCTGCATATAGAAATTACGTAGCGTGAGTGGATTAAGTCTTTTTTTTTTTTTTTTAAGATTTTATTTATTTATTTGACAGAGAGAGACACAGCGAGAGAGGGAACACAAGCAGGGGGAGTGGGAGAGGGAGAAGCAGGCTTCCCGCAGAGCAGGGAGCCTGATGCTGCGTTCGATCCCAGGACCCTGAGATCATGACCTGAGCCGAAGGCAGACGCTTAATGACTGAGCCACCCAGGCGCTCTGGATTAGGTTTTAACGAGAAAGAAAGTGATTTAGGTTCTTTTAAAGAAAATTTAATTATCTCTCATGTGTGCCATAAAGCCAGGTAGATTGTGATTAATTTTTTAGGACAAGTGAATTTTAAAGAGTCTACAGTTGTTTTGCACCTTATTTCTTAAAGGTTGAAACTGACTGGGGCATCATTTGTGTCTAAACTGGTGGGAATACTTGGTAACACTCTTAGCCTATGGAAAAGAAGACTCATTAACTCATTACTAGCCTTAAACTTTTTTTTAAAATTTTATTATGTTATGTTAATCACCATACATTACATCATTAGTTTTTGATGTAGTGTTCCATGATTCATTGTTTGCATATAACACCCAGTGCTCCATTCAATATGTGCCCTCTTTAATACCCATCACCAGGCTAACCCATCCCCCCAACCCCTCCCCTCTAGAACCCTCAGTTTGTTTTTCAGAGTCCGTAGTTTCTCATGGTTTGTCTCCCCCTCCGATTCCCCTCCCTTCATTTTTCTTTTCTTTTTTTTTTTTAAAGATTTTATTTATTTATTTGACAGAGAGACACAGCGAGAGAGGGAACACAAGCAGGGGGAGTGGGAGAGGGAGAAGCATGCTTCCCACGGAGCAGGGAGCCCGATGCGGGGCTCAATCCCAGGACCCTGGGATCATGACCTGAGCCGAAAGCAGCTGCTTAACGACTGAGCCACCCAGGTGCCCCACCCCCTTCATTTTTCCCTTCCTACTATCTTCTTCTTCTTTTTTTTTTTTTTTAACATATAATGTATTATTTGTTTCAGAGGTACAGGTCTGTGATTCAACAGTCTTACACAACTCACAGCACTCACCATAGCACAAACCCTCCCCAGTGTCTATCACCCAGCCACCCCATTCCTCCCACCACCTACCACTCCAGCAACCCTCAGTTTGTTTCCTGAGATTAAGAATTCCTCATATCAGTGAGATCATATGATACATCTTTCTCTGATTGACTTATTTCGCTTAGCATAATACCCTCTGGTTCCATCCACGTCATTATCAAATGGCAAGATTTCGGTTTTTTTGGTAGCTGTATAATATTCCGTTTGTGTGTGTGTGTGTGTATGTGTGTGTATATATATATGCGCCACATCTTCTTTATCCATTCATCTGTCGATGGACATCTTGGCTCTTTACATAGTTTGGCTATTGTGGACATTGCTGCTATAAACATTGGGGTGCATGTACCCCTTCGGATCACTCCATTTGCATCTTTGGGGTAAATACCCAGTAGTGCAATTGCTAGGTCATAGGGTAGCTCTATTTTTAACTTTTTGAGGAACCTTCATACTGTTTTCCACAGTGGCTGCACCAGCTTGCATTTCCACCAACAGTGTAGGAGGGTTCCCCTTTCTGGGCATCCTCACCAACATCTGTCGTTTCCTGACTTGTTAATTTTAGCCATTCTGACTGGTGTGAGGTGGTATCTCATTGAGGTTTTGATTTGGATTTCCCTGATGCCAAGGGATGTTGAGCACTTTTTCATGTGTCTGTTGGCCATTTGGATGTCTTCTTTGGAAAAATGTCTGTTCATGTCTTCTGCCCATTTCTTGATTGGATTATTTGTTCTTTGGGTGTTGAATTTGAGAAGTTCTTTATAGATTTTGGATACTAGCCCTTTATCTGATATGTCATTTGCAAATATCTTTTCCCATTCTGTCGGTTGTCTTTGATTTTGTCGACTGTTTCCTTTGCTGTGCAAAAGCTTTTTATCTTTATGAAGTCCCAAGAGTTCATTTTTGCCCTTCCCTAGCCTTTGGCGATGTTTCTAGGAAAGAAGTTGCTGCGGCTGAGGTCAAAGAGGTTACTGCTTGTGTTCTCCTCTAGGATTTTGATGGACTCCTGTCTCACATTTAGGTCTTCCAACCATTTTGAGTCTATTTTGTGTGTGGTGTAAGGAAATGGTCCAGTTTCATTCTTCTGCATGTGGCTGTCCAGTTTTCCCAACACCATTTGTTGAAGAGACTGTCTTTTTTCCATTGGACATTCTTTCCTGCTTTGTCGAAGATTAGTTGACCATAGAGTGAGGGTCCATTTTTGGGCTCTCTATTCTGTTCCATTAATCAATGTATCTGTTTTTGTGCCAGTACCATACTGTCTTGATGAGGACAGCTTTGTAATAGAGCTTGAAGTCTGGAATTGTGATGCCATCAGCTTTGCTTTTCTTTTTCAACATTCCTCTGGCTATTCGGGGTCTTTTCTGGTTCCATACAAATTTTAGGATTATTTGTTCCATTTCTTTGAAAAAAGTTGATGGTATTTTGATAGGGATTGCATTAAATGTGTAGATTGCTCTAGGTAGCATTGACATCTTCACAATATTTGTTCTTCCAATCCATGAGCATGGAATGTTTTTCCATTTCTTTGTGTCTTCCTCAATTTCTTTCATGAGTATTTTATAGTTTTCTGAGTACAGATTCTTTGCCTCTTTGGTTAGATTTATTCCAAGGTATCTTATAGTTTTGGATGCAGTTGTAAATGGGATCGACTCCTTAATCTCTCTTTCTTCTGTCTTGTAGTTGGTGTATAGAAATGCCACTGATTTCTGTGCATTGATTTTATATCCTGCCACTTTACTGAATTCCTGTATGAGTTCTAGCAGTTTCGCGGTGGAGTCTTTTGGGTTTTCCACATAAAGTATCATACCATCTGCAAAGAGTAAGAGTTTGACTTCTTCTCTGCCGATTTGGATGCCTTTTATTTCTTTTTGTTGTCTGATTGCTGTGGCTAGGACTTCTAGGACTATGTTGACTAGCAGTGGTGATAGTGGACATCTCTGCCATGTTCCTGATCTTAGGGGGAAAGCTCTCAGTTTTTCCCCATTGAGAATGATATTCGCTGTGGGTTTTTCATAGATGGCTTTTATGATATTAAGGTATGTACCCTCTATCCCTATACTCTGAAGAGTTTTGATCAAGAAAGGATGCTGTATTTTGTCAAATGCTTCTTCTGCCTCTATTAAGAGGATCATATGGTTCTTGTTCTTTCTTTTATTAATGTATTGTATCACATTGATTGATTTGCGGATGTTGAACCAACCTTGCAGCCCAGGAATAAAACCCACTTCGTTGTGGTAAATAATCCTTTTAGTGTACTGTTGGATCCTATTGGCTAGTATTTTGGTGAGAATATTTATATCCATGTTCATCAGGAATATTGGTCTGTAATTTTCCTTTTTGATGGGGTCTTTGTCTGATTTTGCGATCAAGGTAATGCTGGCCTCATAAAACGAGTTTGGAAGTTTTCCTTCCATTTCTATTTTTTGGAACAGTTTCAGAAGAATAGGTATTAATTCTTCTTTAAATGTTTGGTAGAATTCCCCTGGGAAGCCATCTGGCCCTGGGCTCTTGTTTGTTGGGAGGTTTTTGATTATTGCTTCAATTTCCTTAGTGGTTATAGGTCTGTTCAGGTTTTCTATTTCTTCCTGGTTCAGTTTTGGTAGTTGATACATCTCTAGGAATGCATCTATTTCTTCCAGATTATCTAATTTGCTGGCATATAGTTGCTTGTAATATGTTCTTAAACTTGTTTGTATTTCTTTGGTGTTGGTTGTGATCTCTCCTCTTTCATTCATGATTTTTGTTGATTTGGGTCATTTCTCTTTTCTTTTTGATAAGTCTGGCCAGGGGTTTATCTATCTTATTAATTCTTTCAAAGAACCAGCTCCTAGTTTCATTGATCTGTTCTACTGTTCTTTTGGTTTCTGGTTCATTGATTTCTGCTCTGATATTTATTATTTCTCTTCTCCTGCTGGGCTTAGGCTTTATTTGCTGTTCTTTCTCCAGCTCCTTTAGGTGTAGGGTTAGGTTGTGTATTTGAGACCTTTCTTGTTTCTTTTTTTTTTTTAAAGACTTCATTTATTTGAGAGAGAGAGAGAGAGACAGCGAGAGAGAGAGCACAAGCAGCGGGGAGAGGGAGAAGCAGGCTCCCTGCTGAGGGAGCCTGTTGTGGGGCTCAGTCACAGGACCCTGAGGTCATGACCCGAGCCGAAGGCAGACGCTTAACCAGCTGAGCCTCCCAGGCGCCCTGCAACCTTTCTTGTTTCTTGAGAAAGGCTTGTATTGCTGTATACTTTCCTCTTAGGACCGCCTTTGCTGCATCCCAAAGATTTTGAACAGTTACATTTTCATTTTCATTTGTTTCTGTGAATTTTTTAAATTCTTCTTTAATTTCCCATTCATTCTTTAGTAGGATGCTCTTTAGCCTCCAGGTATTTGAGTTCTTTCCACTTTCCTCTTGTGATTGAGTTCTAGTTTCAAAACATTGTGGTCCAAAAATATGCAGGGAATGATCCCAGTCTTTTGGTATCGGTTGAGACCTGATTTGTGACCTAGGATGTAATCTATTCTGGAGAATGTTCCATGTGCACTAGAGAAGAATGTGTATTCTGTTGCTTTGGGATGGAGTGTTCTGAATATATCTGTGAAGTCCATTTGGTCCAGTGTGTCATTTAAAGTCTTTATTTCCTTGCTGATCTTTTGCTTAGATGGTCTGTTCGTTTCAGTGAGAGGGATGTTAAAGTCCCCTACTATTATTGTATTGTTGTCAATGTGTTTCTTTGATTTTGTTATTAAATGGCTCATGTAATTGGCTCCTCCCATGTTAGGGGCATAGATATTTACAATTGTTAGATCTTCTTGTTGGATAGACCCTTTAAGTAGGTATAGTGTCCTTCCTCATCTCTTATTATAGTCTTTGGTTTAAAATCTAATTTGTCTCATATAAGGATTGCCTCCCCAGCTTTCTTTTGGTGTCCATTAGCATGGTAAATGGTTTTCCACTCCCTCGCTCTCAATCTGGGGGTGTCTTTGGGTCTAAAATGAGTCTCTTGCAGACAGCGTATCGATGGGTTTTGTTTTTTTTATCCAATCTGATACCCTGTGTCTTTTGATTGGGGCATTTAGCCCATTTATATTCAGGGTAACTATTGAAAGATATGAATTTAGTGTCATTGTATTGCCTCTAAGGTGGCTGTTACTGTATATTGTCTGTGTTCCTTTTTGGTCTATGTTGCTTTTAGGCTCTCTCTTTGCTTAGAGGACCCCTTTCAATATTTCCTGTAGGGCTGGTTTCATGTTTGCAAATTCCTTTAGTTTTTGTTTGTCCTGGAAGCTTTTTATCGCTCCTTCTATTTTCAATGACAGCCTAGCTGGATATAGTATTCTTGGCTGCATATTTTTCTCATTTAGTGCTCTGAATATATTGTTCCAGTCTTTTCTGGCCTGCCAGGTCTCTGTGGATAGTTCTGTTGCCAATATAATGTTTCTACCATTGTAGGTTACAGACCTCTTGTCCCGAGCTGCTTTCAGGATTTTCTCTTTGTCTCTGAGACTTGTAAGTTTTACTATTAGATGTCGGGTGTTGACCTATTTTTATTGATTTTGAGGGGAGTTCTCTGTGCCTCCTGAATTTTGATGCCTGTTTCCTTCCCCAAATTAGGGAAGTTCTCTGCTATAATTTGCTCCAGTATACCTTCTGCCCCTCTCTCTCTTTCTTCTTCTTCTGGGATCCCAATTATTCTAATACTGTTTCATCTTATGGTATCACTTATCTCTCGAATTCTGCCCTTGTGATCCAGTAGTTCTCTCTCTTTTTCTCAGCTTCTTTATTCTCCATCATTTGGTCTTCTATATCACTAATTCTCTCTTCTGCCTCATTTATTCTAGCAGTTAGAGGCTCCATTTTTTATTGCACCTCATTAATAGCCTTTTTGATTTCGACTTGGTTAGATTTTAGTTCTTTTATTTCTCCAGAAAGGGTTTCTCTAGTATCTTCCATGCTTTTTTCAAGCCCAGCTAGTATCTTTATAATCTTCATTCTGAACTCTAGTTCCTACATCTTACTAATGTCCATATTGATTAAGTCCCTGGCAGTAGGTACTGCCTCTTGTTCTTTTTTTTGAGGTGATTTTTTCCATCTTGTCATTTTGTCCAGAGGAGAATAGATGAATGAGAGAACAAAATGGTAACAGGGTAACAATGCCCCAGAAAAATATACACTAAACAAATCAGAAGAAACTGGGGGAAAAGAAAGGGAAAGAAAGAAAAAAGAAAAAAAAAAAAGAAAAAGAAAAAGATAAGGAAAAAAAAAGAATATGATCAGATATGATCAGGCTGGTGAATAGATCAATGCCACACACTAGATTTTGAGCGTATTTTCGTCTGTTAGAAGAAACTGCCTCCCAAAATTTTAAAGAAAGAAAAACTTATATATGTACAACAATAAGGGTAAATATGATGAAGGGATGGAATAGGTATAATAAATGTCCACAGATTGAGTCGTCAGATGCTTATAGTGGCTTCCTATCCTAGCTATCTACCTTATAGAATTGAGTCAAAGTTCTGATCCATGTGTTATGTGTAAGTATGTTGACTTAAAATATTCACTATTAATTGTAACAATTCCACTGAAACCAGATTTTGACATTTGATTAGACTGGTTGGTCCAGATCTTTGATTGGAAGTGTCATTTTTATATTTTGTACTTGATAATTCATTGAGTAAAATAACAAAATATGAGGCAGGTAAATTATTTTTAAATCACTGTTTTTACACAGCTAGAAAGAAATTTGAGTTAATCTTAACCTTGTGACTCTTAAAAATAGTCTTTATCAAGAAGAGCAAAAATGAAGAATCATAGCATCTGCATACTAGAGCAGTGAATAGTATTGTTATGCTAAAGGTCTTATCAACTATGGAATTACAACACCCCAAATCAGAATTGCCATTGTATTTTGTTATTGAAAATAATTTTTTAAAAGGTTTTTATTTATTGAGAGAGAATGATAGCATGAGAGGGAGGAGGGTCAGGCAGCCCAATGCAGGACTTGATCCTGGACTCCAGAATCATGACCTGAGCCAAAGGCAGTCACTTAACCAACAGCCACCCAGGCTCCCATTCAAAATAATTTTTGATGATAGAAGGTAGTTTTAGTGTTTAACTCAAATGGGAGACTATAAATATGTTGCATACCCTGAAGAATCTACTAGATTTTAGTGTTTGATTTTGTGTCAAAATTTTGTTGGTAATTCTTAAATTATATTAGTAGAGCTTAGTCAAGTGGGCCAATAATACAATAAGTTAGGATATAATTTAATCCTTTTTGGCTAGAATATGTTCACTGTTTTTATATTGTAATTTTGACTAATTTTGATGGTACTGCTGTAAAAATTGAATAATTTGAATAATTATAAATATTAGCAAAGGAAATTTTTACATTGATATTTCAGAACTTGTCTGAAAAGTTACTGAAGAAAGAACTGGAGTTTACTCAGTTAGAGGAGAAACATAATGAAGAATGTGTGAGTAAAAAGAATATACAAGCAAGCCTTCATCAAAAAGACTTAGATTGTCAACAGCTGCAGTCAAGATTATCTGCATCTGAAAGCTCCCTGCAGAGAATACAGGCAGAACTAGGTGAAAAGGGAGAAGCTACACAAAAGCTCAAAGAAGAATTATCAGAAGTGGAGACCAAGTACCAGCATCTTAAGGCTGAGTTTAAACAGCTGCAACAACAGAGAGAAGAAAAAGACCAGCACGGGTTACAACTCCAAAGTGAAGTTAATCAAGTAAGAGATGTTACTTTTATTTATTGTTTTCCTTCTATGGTTTCTTAGTGTGGTTGATAGTTATTTGATTATAATATAGTTCATTAAAAAAAATTGTCATTTAAAAAAATTAGCTCTTAATTTTCACAACCAGCAGTTTTGAGTCAGATTTTATTTCCTTTAATTTCATTTCAATTTTCCTTAATGAGAAAGAAATCTTAGCACCCCTCATATAGTATTGTTGTGAAGTGTTTATAAATTAGTACCTATAAATTGCTTAGGATGGTACCTGGCACATGGTAGGTACTCAGCACATATTAGTTAATTGTAATTAATTCAAATTGTTGATCATTCTTTAATTTAGAAATTCTTATCGTTTTTCTTTTTTTGTTACTAAATTTTCAAAATATAATGGTTAAACCAATAATATAAAAATATCTATATTTTAAAAGAAAAAAATAAATTAGTCCTGGGCGCTTGGGTGGCTCAGTTGGTTAAGCAACTGCCTTCGGCTCAGGTCATGATCCTGGAATCCCTGGATCGAGTCCCGCATCGGGCTCCCTGCTCGGCGGGGAGCCTGCTTCTCCCTCTGACCCTCCCCCCTCTCATGTGCTCTCTGTCTCTCTCATTCTCTCTGTCTCAAATAAATAAATAAAATCTTTAAAAAAAATAAAATAAAATAAAAAAATAAATTAGTCCTAACAGCTATTTTTATAATAATATCTAACTTAAATTCAAGTTCTATATTCTTATTATTTCTTATAGGTAACATTAAATATTGGTTGAAAAATGGAAATTTGGGGGACATTAAAGTCCTCACCCACTTTTTTGATAATATTCAACTATTTTCACTTAAATGGTAGTGATACTTGCTTTTTTTTTTTTTTTTATTATGTTCAGTTAGCCAGCATTTGGTACATCATAAGTTTTTGATGTAGTGTTCAGCAATTCGTTAGTTGCATTTAACAACCAGCGCTCATCACAATATGCACCCTTCTTAATACCCATCACCCGGTTACTCCATCCCCCCACCCTCTCCCTTCTGTAACCCTCAGTTTGTTTCCTGGAGTCCAGCATCTCATGGTTTGTCTCTCTCTCTGATTTCTTCCCATTCAGTTTTCCTTCCCTTCCCCTGTGGTCCTCTGCTCTATTCCTTATGTTCCACGTCCTTATGTTCCATGTATGAGTGAAACCATACGATGATTGTCTTTCTCTGCTTGATTTATTTCACTTAGCATAATCCCCTCCAGTTCTATCCATGTTAATGCAAATGGGGGTATTCATCCTTTCTGATGGTTCAGTAATATTCCATTGTATATATGGACCACATCTTCTTTATCCATTCATCTGTTAAAGGGCATCTCAGCTCCTTCCACAGTTCGGCTATTTTAGACATTGCCACTATCCTTGCTTTTATGGCATCAGTTCTTCTGTCTTCTTGGCCTGATATATTCTTCCTGTTTCTCTTCTCCCTGATGAACACACTGCTTACCTCACTTGTCACTTTTCTGGTAATCCTTTTCTGAACATTGACATTTCTCCCTCTCTGACCCCCCAAAGGTGGCTTAAGCACATATATATTTTGATTGTTTTACTTACCACAGGATAGTATATTATCATAACTTACGTGTCTTTCTTCACTAGATTCTGAACTCTTCGGGTGCAAAGACCATGTCTTACTCATTTTTTATTTTCACTACCTGGCACATTGCTTGTTTTTTTGTTTTGTTTTGTTTTTGTTTTTTAAAGATTTATTTATTTATTAGAAAGAGAGAGAGAGAGTTGAGGGAGGGGCAAGGGGAGAAGGAGAGAGAGAAACTCAAGCTGACTGCACTGAATGCAGAACCTGACAAGGGGCTCTATCTCATGACCCTCAGATCATGACCCGAGCTAAAATCAAGAGTCGGACCCATTCAGGCATCCCACATACATTGGTTGTTAATCAGCAAATGTTTTAGTGGATAACTTAGATATTTGATGTTCATTTCAGATAAAATTTGGCACTTATGATTTCTAAAAGACATCATGTTTTATTTGTTGGGAGATACAGAACTGAAAAAGGAAACTGTACTTACTTTAAGTGATTACGTAAATCTCATTGAGGTTAAGGCAAGTGCTATCCTATATCAAAGAATGTGAGGATTATAATAAAATGATCCTGTGTATGATGGGAATTTGGAAGAGTTCCTCTTCCGTTTTCTTCCCCCACAATACTTCATTTGTGTAATTATTTTATCCAGTTATGTGATCAGGAAAAGCTTTGCGTGAGACAGAGGTGGTGCATAAAATTATGAATATTAGATAGGTATTGACAAATGACAGTGTGGAGGTAGGAGAATCTTCCAGGCAGAAGGTTTAGTGAGAGTAAACTAGTGTTAAGAAAATATAAGAACCAGGAAGGGACATCTCTTAAGATAGGGTGTGTGTAATAGAAGTGGACTACTGTGATTGGAAAGAGCATTTGGAATCTTATTATGTAGGGTCTTGAATAGCAGGCTGAGAAATTTGGGCTTTATTGGTTTTCAGTGGGAGGAGGGGCATGAGGAATTTTTGAGAACCTACTCAAACATATTTTTATACAAAGACTCGAACATGTGATTATTTGGTTTAGTCACAATTCTGTAGTAAATAAAGAGATCATACTGAAGACCTTGAAGTTACACCATTTATCTTCTTTCTTTTAGCATGCTGTTTGCATTCTGCCTTAGTATGTTTCAAATCTGTCCACTTCTCTTCATCTACAGTGCTCCTGCTCTTAATTTAAGCCACTGTATTGGCCTTCTTAAAGTTTTCCTTCTAGTTACCTCCTTAATTTGTTTTCCATGCAGAAGCCAGAGACATCTTTCTAAAACATGAAGGATATCACTTTTTTTGTCTGCTTATAGTGGCTTTGCATTACACTTCAAATTGAATCCAGATGTCTTACTTTGGCATGTGAGTTTCTGCAAGTAGCATGGCCCACACTGTGCCTTCGAACTCATCTCCTACCACTGTTAAGCTATGTTGATCTCCTTTTAGTCACTCAAACACACCAGTGCTTCAAGTGCTTTCTTGCCTTAGGTCCTTTGCCCATGTTTTTTTCTTAGTATGCCCTTGACTTCAGTTCTTCAAAAGGCTGGCTCAGGTGTCATTTTGTCAGTAAGGACTTCCAGGACTGCTCTCTTTAAATAGCTTGTTTCCCCTTCTTTATTTCAGCAGGCTTTTTTATTCTTCTTTATAACACTTTACAGTGTATAATTAGTTTTTTGTTTACTTGCATATTGTCTACCAATCCCATTGGACTGTGAACTCCTTAATGTGAGAAATTCGTTTTATTTTATACTCTGTCAGCCTCTATGCTTAGGACTTTCAGAAAGCAAATATTTATATTTTTTAAAGATTTTATTTATTTATTTGTCAGAGAGAGAGAGAGAGAGCACAAGCAGGGGGAGGGGCAGGCAGAGGGAGAGGGAGAAGCAGGCTTCCCACTGAGCAGGGAGCCTGATGTGGGGCTCGATCCCAGGACCCTGGGATCATGACCTGAGCTGAAGGCAGAAGCTTAATTGACTGAGCCACCCAGCCATCCCTTTCAGCAAATATGTATTGGAAGGATGGAAGTGAATCTCACCTTAAACTTTTTAAAATATTTTTTATATCCTTAAAGAGTGTAGGCATGAACTGGTTTCGTTTTGCTCTGTATCCTTAGCACCCGTTTTGGGAGTGACAAAAGTAGATAGTGGCAGCTGTGAACAGAGGACTTGAAGACAAAGCAGCATATAGTCTTCATATTTGTGTTTATGAGCAGTTCTAAAATAGCCACAGATGTGCAGATAATGATGTTACATAATTAAAAGATTAGATGTCATCATTTTAATTTTTAAAAATTATCTAACATGCATCTTGAATAGCACAGTGGATTTATTTATTTATTTTAAAGATTTTATTTATTTGTGAGAGAGAGAGAGAAAGAGAACATGAGCGGGGGGTGAGGGGTGGTGGGGAGGGGCAGAGGGAGAGGCAGAAGCAGACTCCCTGTTGAGCAAGGAGCCCGACTTAGCACTCGATCCCAGGCTTGATCCCAGGATCCCTGGATCATGACCTGAGCCCAAGGCAGACGCTTAACTGATTGAGCCACCCAGGTCCCCAGCATAGTGGATTTAGAAACCAGCTGCCTGAGTTCCAGTTCTGTGGCTTACCAGCTGTGTGATCTCAAGCACAGTATTTAACTTGGGCCTGTTTGCTCATCTCTAATATGGATAATAATGGAATCTTCTTCATAAGGCTATATATATAAGGATTAAATTAGTTAATATTTGCATTTAGAATAGGGCCTGGCACTTAGTAAATATTGTTAGGAGTGTAATGAGTAAAGAATTATGTCTATAGGTGTACAAACTGAATTTATTATAGCGTATATACATATATATGTATATCTCAAAATGATTGTGATTTTAGGGTAGACCATTCTATTAATAATTCCAGTGTTTACTATTTTTACTCTTGATTTAATCTCTTTTTCTTTAACATGTTTACTCTAAAATGGTATAGACATCCGTTTAAGTAATTTTGGCCTGCTCCTACCCTTGGACAGCTTCTTTTGGGATTCTTTTTTTTTTTTTTTTTAATTAAAAATCAGGGATTTTTAAAAATTAAAGATCAGGGATTTACCAGGAATTGTACAGTAATGAATGACAAAGTTATTTATAGTACGTATCCCTTTTTCTTATCCTTTTACTAAATCTACACTTCAGAGCAGTAGTTCTCTTTAATTTGGTTGGTTCTCAGTTCCGTCTGCACATCAGAATCACCTGGGGAGATTTAAAAAATTAACAGTGTCAAGACCTCACCCTTGGTCCAATTAAATCATAATCTCTGGCATAGTCCCGGGCACTGGCATATTCAAATGTTTTCCCTGTAATTGTATTATGCAGTTGAGTTTGAAAACTGCTGCTTTTTAAAGTGTTACTTTTTGGGCGCCTGGGTGGCTCAGATGGTTAAGCGTCTGCCTTCAGCTCAGGTCATGATCCCAGGGTCCTGGGATCGAGTTCCGCATCGGGCTCTCTGCTCCTTGGGAGCCTGCTTCTCCCTCTGCCTCTCTCTCCCTCTGTCTCTCATGAATAAATAAATAAAATCTTTAAAGTGTTACTTTTTGGCAAGTTTCCTGAAGCTGAACATCATCTGATTCTTGTTACGAAAACATGGATTTCTGGGCTTTAGCTCAAATGTATTAAATCTAAACTTACATGGGAGGAGTCTGATTATTTGTGCATTAATAATGATGTCAGGAGATTCTTTTATTTTTTGGTGTGTGTACAACATGGTAATTTGACAATTCTATACATTACTGAATGCTCATCATGGTGAGTGTGGTTACCGTCTGTCACTCTACCATGTTATTACAGTATTATTGACTGGGTTTGCTATGCTGTACTTTTCATCTCTGTGACTTATTTTATAACTGAAGTTTGTACCTCTTCATCAGCCGGAGATTCTTATCCAGCAAGTTTAAGAACTAGACGTGGATGATGCCTATTTGTAAGAGATCACACAATTTTTGTGCTTGAAATATGAGTATACCTTGAAGGCCTCCTTTGCTTTTACATATCAGGATTGTGCCTAATTATTGTAGTCAGAAGGAGAAGGTTTGGGACTTATAGAGCGAATCCACTGCATATTAAGAAGAAGAACAAAAAGAAAGATGTCAGAGTGCTGGCTAAGGACAAGGATAAAATAAATGCATTCTCTTTAACTGGTACTGATTCTTGTTTTAGCTAGATGGGAACATGTTTTACTTTAAAAATTAACTTTTGTTTTCTTTATTAAGGATAGAGTGTGTTCTAATAGCCACAGGTTGTTTCACAGCATAAGAAAATAGTGGGTGACCACTTTTCTGATAGAACTTTGTTTTATCCTGGGACGCCTGGGTGGCTCAGTCAGTTAAGTGTCTGCCTTCAGCTCAGGTCATGATCCCAGGGGCCTGGGACAGAGTCCCGTGTTGGGCTCCCTGCTCACTGGGGAGCCTGCTTTTCCCTCTGCCTGCCGCTGCCCCTGCTTGTGCTCTCTCTCTCGCTCTCCGACAAATAAATAAATAAAATCTTAAAAAAAAAACCAACTTTTCTTTATCCTGTCTGACTATGAATTTTTATTGGAGAAAAATGCAAGTGTAGTGCATATAAATATAAATATGACACAGAGGCTATAGATTCTTGATATTTTCACATTTAACGTGGAACAGTTTTGATTGAAATCAATTGTGCAGAATGTTATTAATTTTTAATTTTGCTGAGGCACATGCATTTGCATGTGTTATGAGACTGGTGTGTAGGAACATTCTTAATGTGTAAACCTTGCCAAATGTCTTGCAACTTTTTAAAATATCATACAGCTCATTTTTGTTCTATATTCCCAGCACTCATGCAGTTTTCTTTTGAAATTAATACAAACTTTTTTTCTTTTTTTAATGGAACTTCCCCCTCCCCCAAGAGAAACTGACTACTGTTATCTAGTAGTATTAGAGAAAATAAAGAATTTGAGAAAGTGATAGTTCTAAGTTCCAGGGTAAATCTTTCCTTTAGTTTTAACTGGGTGGCATTTTTAAAGTTAATGAATGAGGGCCACCTAATATTTTTTTAAAAAATATTCTTTCTTCTCTTTTATTTAGAAATTATGTGCCAATTCGAGGACTTGGGAATGCTTTGTGCTCTATTCAGTACCCAAATGTAAGAAGTTAATTGTGGTGGTTTGTAACTATGAAAAAGCGAGATTCACTATGAAATTAAAAAAAAATACTGTGGAATTGGTCTGAGTGTGTGCCTTGAGTGTCTTGATTTTTTTTTTTTTTTTTACTTGGACTCATGACCCTGAGATCAAGACCTGCGCTGAGTCGGAAGCTTAACCGACTGAGCCACCCAGGTGCCCTGAGCATCCTGATTTTTAAATTTTATTTTATTATTTTAAGCTCCTCAAGTGATTCTAACACTCAAGTCCAAACAAGAGCCTTTGGTTCGCTGTATTTTTGTTTGTTTAAGAGAACAAAAAGCCCCAAAACTGTGATGTTTAATCAGTTTTATGTGATCCATCATAATTTATGTGATTAAAATTCAGCTGAATCTTAGGTTCCCCCAAAGTATATGAAAATTAAGATTTATACTTATCTTCGTGAGAAAGAAAACATTGTTTAGAAGGTAGGTAGGTGGTGGTAGTGATGTGGTGATGAGTGTGTGTGTGTTTTTACATATGTACTATACAAACTTTTTCTTTTTCTTTTTTAAAGTTACATAGCAAACTTCTGGAGACAGAGCGCCAACTAGGTGAAGCTCATGGTAGGCTAAAGGAACAGAGACAACTTTCAAGTGAAAAGTTGATGGATAAAGAACAACAAGTGGCTGATCTACAGCTCAAACTTTCTCGTTTAGAAGAACAGGTAAGCTAATTTCAAGTGAGTTTATAGTAGCAAGTTTATTGATAGATTTGAGGCATCTTATGTAGTATTATGGTTCAATTTTTTCATTGTTAAGAGCTTTAATTAGACATTTTTACTTTAAATTGTGACATTTATTTCTCCCCAATAAAAACATCCTACTTATTATTAAATATATTAGGTCATTTTGTTGTGACTGTATTCTCTAAAGTTCTCAATTAAAATGTGTTAAGAAGACTACTCCTTTAGCTTAGGTAAGAAAGTTTCTGGGGGTGAACCTTTATTAGGCTGCTGAAGGGGAGGAGTCTTCCTGCCCAGGAAGGGCAACTTCCCAATAAAACAGTGAAGCATGAACACAGTTGGTGAGGATCTTTAAAATTGACATGTATTTGGTGCTTATAAACTTGGAGCTTGCATTTAAGGATTTTCACTTTTGCAATTTAAGCATAAGATTGAATGCTATCCTAATTAAAGGTGTGGTTGCCAATAATGGTAACTATTTTTTGGTTAAAGTAAAAGTTATCATTAAATTATATCTTTTACTAGAATTGAACAAACACTGAGAGTTAAAATCTGTAGCTTCATCAACAGATTTTCTTCTAGATCCAGAATCTTAGACATGATAGATAACCCATTCTTTTCCAATAAGCGATAATTATGTTGTAGAAAAAAACAAAACAAATACTGATACTGTGGTTTAGATTACTGTTACAAAAAAATCTGTATGTAATCAATTCCTTGATCATATTAGTATACAAAAAAACATTAATAAACTAAATGCCAACCTAGGGAAAAAATTGTGTTCTTAGGATTAGAGTCTATTCCTAGGGAATAGTTTTATAATCATGAGATTAAGATTCTATAAGTAATGAGATACTGCTTTTTTTTTTGATAGTTCTTTTTTGATTAATATATAATGTATTATTTGTTTCAGGGGTACAGATCTGTGACTCATCAGTCCTACACAATTCACAGCGCTCACCATAGCACATACCCTCCCCAATGTCCATCACCCAGCCACCCCATCCCTCCCACCTCCCTCCACTCCAGCAACCCTCAGTTTGTTTCCTGAGATTAAGAGTCTCTCATGGTTTCTCCCTCTCTGGTTTCGTCCCGTTTCATTTTTCCCTCTCTTCCCCCATGATCCGCTGCCTTGTTTCTCAAATTGCACATGTCAGTGAGATCATATGATAATTGTCTTTCTCTGACTTATTTTGCTTAGCATAATACCCTCTAGTTCCATCCACATTGTTGCAAATGGCAAGATTTCATTTTTTGATGGCTGCATAATAATCCATTGTATATATACCACATCTTCATCCATTCATCCATCAGTGGACATCTAGGCTCTTTCCATAGTTTGGCTATTGTGGACATTGCTGCTATAAACATTGGGGGTGCATGTACCCCTTCAGATCACTACATTTGTATCTTGGGAAAAACCCAGTAGTGCAATTGCTGGGTTGTAGGGTAGCTCGATTTTCAACTTTTTGAGGAAACTTCATACTGTTTTCCAGAGTGTAATGCCAGATATTTATGAATGATAGCATTATGCCTTTAAATCATGAGCTGACAATCTACATTTTTTTTTAAGTTGAAGGAAAAAGTAACAAATTCTACAGAATTGCAGCATCAGTTAGATAAAACAAAGCAACAACATCAAGAACAACAAGCTCTTCAGCAAAGCACTACAGCAAAACTTCGGGAAGCTCAGGTAAATATTAGTATTTGAATTATTAGCCTTTTAAACAGAAATTAACCAAATCATTATTCTTTTGTTGTGGTCAAACTAGATAATGAGAAAAACTTGATTATGGAGGGCTTTGATAATTTTCAGTATCTGGATGATCAGAAAATCTTTTTCTTTTAATTGCTATGTTGAAATTTTCTATTTTAAAATGATTATAACTAGATTTATTATACATAGACTTATTTATATAGAATATTTAAATTTTATTAAATTTCTTTACTAAATAAATTTACCTATTTAAATAAAATATATTTATTTGTTATGTATACAAAATAAATTTTTTATTACTTATTTTTAAAAGTACCCTGTTTGAAAAACTTAAAAAATGCAAATAAAATTTCCTGATTTAGTTAGCCCAATAAAAAACATTTTGTATTTTCTACAGTAGAACTTAGTAATTTTTGGTCATGTCTTTCCCTGCTTTAGAACTATCATATGAACATTAGAATTGTAGGTATAGAAAATATAAGTGATTGGGTTAAATATATACAGATTCTATAGCCTAGCTTACAAAATTGAAAGAAGTAAAATTTTTGTTTTGTTACAGCGAGGGGAAGAGGGTGCCCAAGTATTTGAAATGAATTTGACTTTGACATTCATTTATTCCTTCAATCTTTCATTAATTCGTTGAATATTATTGAGCACTATATGTCAGGCACTGTGGTAAGCACTGAAAATAAAGAGATGAGTAAGACACGGTGCCTGCCTTCTAGAAAATGGCAGTCTAATGATGTGCACACAGAAACAATGTTGGAATTTAAACGAGGCTGTAAGTAATATGTCTCTCTTACCCTTCTGAGTTTGGAGAGTAGGATGGGAGTCAGATGGATAGAGATAAAAATATTCTACTCATTTACTTGTTTTTTCATTTATCCAGTCAACAAATGTGTATTAATGTCTACTCTTAGCCAAGGAAGTGATTTTGTGGATATGGCAGCAAATGAAATAGACAAAGCTGTCTGCTCTCATGGAGTTTAGTGAGGGAGACAAAGAAAAGACAAGGTAAATAGGCAAAATATGTAGAGTGTTAGATGGTGACAAGTGCTATGGAGATGAAAAAGGAACAGGGAGTAGGAAGGATCTAGGGGGCTGGAGGTGGGACTGCAGTGTTAGATAGGATTGGCAGGGAAGGCCTCTCTGAGAAGATGAAAGACTCGAAGGAAATGGGAGTGTGAGGCATGTGGATATTAGAGAGAGCATCAATACATTAAAAGACCCTGAAGTGGGAGCATGTCTAAGAAATAATCAGGAAGCCAGTGACTGTAGTGGTATAAGTGATAAGAAGGGTAAGAGGGGCACAGAGTCACAGAGATCACAGAGAATGAGAACATATCAGGCCTCATAGATTATTTTAAGGATTCTACTGTGAGTGATGTGAGAAATCATTGAAGGGTTCTGAGCAAAGGAGTAACATGATCTGACTTATAATTTCACAGGATTACTCTGGCTGCTGTATTGAGAGTAGACTGTAGGGACACATGAGTAAAGGCAAAGAAATTAGCTAAGAGACTACTACAGTGATCCAGATAAGAAATGATATGGCTTGGATCAGAGTGGAAACAGTGCAGGTAGTGAGAAATGGTTAGATTCTATGTATATTTTAAAGGTAAAGCTGACACATTTACTGATAGATTGATGTGGGATATAGAGAAGTCAAGGATGATACCAAGAAGTTTGTCCTGGGTAGTTAGAAGGATGGAGGTCAAACAAGATGAAGACTGAGAATCCTATTGGACTTGGCAACATGGAGGTCATTGATGACATTGATAAGAGCAACTTGGATAGAGAAGGAGGTATGAAAGCCTAAGGGAAGGGGTTCAAGAGAAAAATGGGAAGAGAGAGTTTGATAAAATGAATATAGATAACTCTAGGACTTCTACTGTAAAGAGTAGCAAAGAAATAGAGTAGTAAGACTGAGGTAAAGAATTTGGCGTAGGTCTGCAGCCAAATGTGCTTTTTTATAGTATACCCCCGAATTAAATTTATTCATCCAGTCACAGACAAAGCTGGAAATGAGGCTCTCAACTTCTTATAGGCAGGTTGTCTCTTAGACTGAGGGGAGAGCAAGGGGTGAGTTAAATATGCCTTAGTTCCTTATTCTAAACTTGGAGTTAGTTAGATTCTCATTACCTGGGGAAGAATAAGAAAACGATGTCAAAGAGGCCAGGCAGTTTTTCCTTATGGAAACATGAAAAGTCCTAAAAACTAATTAAAGAGGTGTAATCAGTGTCATTCTAGGTGTATATATGTATATAAAATTACTATGGTAGCACAGAGGGCAGTTATCTAACTCAGAGTCTGGAAAAGAACAGTCTTTGGAAACTTCTTAAAAGTGACAAATTGAATTGCAAAGGATATGTAGATGTTTTGGGTTTGTGAAGATGATTATAGTAAGAAGTATACCCCAAGTAGAAATTAAAAGGACAAGGATACTGAAGCTGATATGAACTAAACTGTTAGGTTTTGCTGGAGCTTAAAGTGTAATTTAGAGATCAGTTAGAGAAGAGGCCAGAGCATTAGACATGAGTAAGTTTATAGAAGGTCTTGTGTGACATTTATCTTTGAAGATAGAAAGGTATTAAAGGTCTTGAGATAGAACTCCTGTGGCCAGATTTGGTTTTTAAATAGGTCATTGCTGTGGTTTTGTGAAAGGTGGATTTCGGAGAGAATATTCTGAAACAGGAGTTCAGTTAAAAGACTAATATATGCAGTAGTTTAGATGAAAATAATAATGCCTTAGTTCAAGCAATTGTTAAAAGATGTCATAGGGCAAATATGAGTAATACTTGGGCAGTAAAATAAGTAGGACTTAATAGTTGTAGGGAAGAGAAAGACAATGACTTTCAGATTGATAACACTGGGTACATGGTAAATGGAGACGTCATCAACTGTGTGAGTGAACATGAGACAAATCACCATTTCATTGGGCAGTGTGATGAGTTCAGTTTTGGACATTGTTGAGGCACCTATAGGATATATTTATTTAAAGCTTAGAGGAGGGGACCATGCTATATATATTAGCTGTGAGAAACATCACTATATATGGGGTAAATGGAATTATTAGAATAGATGTGATCAGCCAGGGAGGCAGTGGAGTGGGGAGAACAGATAACTGATTACACAGGACTTCTGGGAAACATTAGCACTTAATGGCATAGATGAATGGAGGAAAAGCAGCCCACAAGAAAGAGAATGATCAAAGTAATTAAGGAGAACCTGCAGAGTGGAAGCCAAAAGATTGGGGAGAGTCAAAAGTTGGGAGTTATCAGCAACTACAAATGTGGATGTGTAGTAGGGATGCCAAGTATGATAAGTGAAAAATGCCCATTATATTAAACTATAATTATATAAGTATATATTCTCATATATTAAGAATAAGTTAGTGACCTTGTTAAACATAATTTCAATAAAGTGATAGAGATGGCTGAGTTTTGATGAGTAAATGAGAGGTGAGGAGTTGGAAAAGTAAATTTGAATTACTTTTGAAATTGACTGGGCAAAGATGAGTGGGGCTTGGTCTGGGAAGTGTGTTTGAAAACAAAAGATACCCGAACACATTTATAGTCTAGGACAAAGGGTCTGGTAGAGAGGGAATAATTGAGGATATTGAAGGAGAGGTTACAGAAGTAATAAGGTATTGAAAAGCTATGAGGTAACAGATACAATGGGTGGTAAACTTGAACTTATCCTTTCTTGAAGAATATTCTTTGAAGCTTGAGGAAAGGAAGTAAATATGGATCTATCTATCTTTATAGATAAGAGGATGGAAAATCAAGGTGCATCATCCCAGAAGATTTGCCCACCTCCTCCCTTTTTTTGGATAAAGTTGGAGATGGTAATAGTTGAATGAAAGGCAGGCAGATGTTAAGAATCTGGAGAGAATATTGAAGCTTTTAAGTAGTTGTTGAGGTGAATATTTGAAGGTAAGAACCACCTTAGTCAAGTGAAAGGGTTGACAAGATGCTTCTGAGTATATGATGGAGGTTGGACTTTAGAACTCTGTAGTGGCAGCAATCTATGAAGGTTTATGATTTTGCTCTCACAGTGCTTAGAAATGTAGGTGTGGAATCAGCAGATTGCAACATTGATCTGGGATTGGGCTTTTTTTTTTTTTTGGATGGCTATATTGGGCATTTGAAAGTGAAAGGAATTGAAGAATGTTGAATCATTGAGAGAATAGTTAAGGTTAGCTCATATCCATGTATTAGGTTCAGGAAGAGAAATGAGGCATAAGCTATATATGCTAGAAGAAAATTGAGGTCAGTGTCTGTTTGGCATTGAAGAACAGAAATGAGGTCATGAAATTGGAAGATGGTCAGGAAGTTGTGGTTACAGAGTAGGACAGTTGAAATTTTTCATTTGGAACAATTTCAAGTGGTTACAAGATCCTACATGTGAGTGATTGAATAGAATGAGTAAGGGTCCAGGAATTAAGATGATATGAATGTTGAGGCTGTGCTCTTAATTCTTTGTGTATTTTGTGTTTCCCAGGAAATTGGCAGAAATTGGGATTGGGAGAAAAACTAAATCAGGTCTCAAGTCTTCAGTGAATGAGGTAGGGATTTACAGATGATAGCAACACAGAATAGAGGCTAGAATAAATGAGTAACATACTCCCCAAAGGAGCATGAAGCTTTTACATGATGGGGAGAGTTATGGGGTGAAAAACCAGAAAGGAGTCAACCTCCCTTGCTTGCCCAGCAGAATGGTCCTTATGTATCCGAGACTGTTGAGGGATAATCAGCATCTATAAAGGGTGAACCAAATTTCACTTCTGACTTGGAAATAGAGTGACTGTTCTGGAAAAAAGCTTAGGCCTGGAGCTGTGGTTCCAGAAGATGAGTGGGATGTGGAGAGAGGGATCATTAGTGGCAGGAGCAGAGAATAAGAGCAGATAGGTTAGGTTGCCTTTCATTATTTTGTGATTGAAACTGAGATGAGAAACATGTTTGAAAGTGATCTCAAATAGTGCAGCATTGGTGCAAATTGTTGAGAGTACCAGGTGGTCCCTGACTAGATCTGAGCAAGGTAGTGTGGGGTACTATAAGGTTTGCAGAGGGGCTTGTTAGGGTCTGGTTTTAGGGAGAGGTTCTCTCTGGCTGTCTTAGAATGACTGAGGCAGAGCCAAAGGCTGTGGGTTAGATAGCTCCAGAATATTAATGGGCATTGTTCTGGATGTGGGCTAATGACCCTGCTCTGTGTAACACTAGGCCCTTGGTAAAGTAAAAGAAGAGGGATCCCTTGATATATCAATAGAAGAGTCCTATTGGAGTATTGAAGTGAGCCTTCATGAGTGTGCATGTGTTAGAGTGCAATCCTTTATTTTTCTGTTCATTCAACAAGTATCTTAGAGCATATGTATCTTGGATACATCAATGAGTAAAACAGACAAAAATCCTCACCTTTGAGGAGCATACATTCTGTGTGCTCCTGTGAGGGGGTGGAGGGAAACAGGTAAACATGAAAAATAAGTAATTCACTTAGTGTGTTAAAAGATAAGTGCTATGGAAAGGGAAAAAAATTTCAGGAGACGGAGTATTGGGAGAGGCTGCAATTTTATTTTATTTTATTTTATATTTTAATTTTTTAAAAGATTTATTTATTTTAGAGACAGAGAGTGCACATGAGTGGGGGAGGGGTATAGGGTGAGGGAGAGAAGCAGACTCCCTGCTGAGCGCAGATCCCAATGCAGGGCTCAGTCTCATGACCCTGAGATCATGGCCTGAGCCAAAATCAAGAGTCGGATGCTCAACTGACTGAGCCACTCAGGTGCCCTGAAAGGTTGCAATTTTAAATGTAATGGTCAGGGTAGGCCTGATTGAGTAGGTGACATTTGAACAAACATTTGAAGGAGAGGGGATGAGCCATGTGACTTTGTGGGAAACGTATTCTAGACAGAAGAAATAGTGCAAAGGCCCTTCAGTGGGAGTGTGCCTGGTGTGATAAGGAGTAAGGAGAGTCCCACGAATCTGCAATGGATTAAACAAGAAGAGTAGTGGGCAGTGAGGCCCGAGTGTTAGAATAAGAATGTGGTTAATTGAAGGTTTTTTTTTTTTTTTGAAATTCTAGTTTATTATCAATAATACAGATTTATATTATTAAATATATAGTTCTAATTAAGTTTACCATGTTAAAATGTAATGAGTAACTAAAAAATGTAAGACTGTTTGAGTTGCAAAATGTATTATCAATTATGTTTAAGGAATAACTTTTTAAGTTCTCTATCCTTAAGGTAGTAGTTTTCACTTCTTTACAGAATGATTTAGAACAAGTACTACGTCAAATTGGTGATAAGGACCAGAAGATCCAGAACCTTGAAGCCTTATTACAGAAGAGTAAAGAAAATATTTCCTTACTAGAAAAAGAAAGAGAAGATCTTTATGCAAAAATTCAGGCTGGTGAAGGAGAGACTGCTGTTCTTAACCAGTTACAAGAAAAAAACCATACCTTACAGGAGCAAGTAAGCATGTCAGATTTATTCTATTTTTAAAACTGACTTTTAGCTTTCTAAATCTTACTAAGTGCTTTATTTAAATGACTCTTCATTCTGGTTCTTTTTAGCACTTTTTAAATATTATGTTTTTTTGACGAATACCATCTCATTTACCTTAGAGATAGGTTGCTATTGTAGTAAAAGTAAGTTAGCATAATTTGACAAAGAAAATCTCAATTCGTGTCCCAGCACATAACTTACTACCTGTGTGACCACAAGCAAATAAATTTACCTTGTCAGCTCATTAGAAAAGTAGAGATGTTATTAATAATGTATTCTTGCTTCATGGCATTTTGTGATATTTTGAAAAAAGAATGAATAACAACATAAATATATAAACTGAAAGTACTAATCAAGTGTTAGTTGATACTATGTATTGGTTAATATGTGGGCTTACTAGTAAATTATATTTTGGTCCTGATATGTCTTTGGAATATGGAGCTAATAATAATTTTGATAAGTTGCTTATATAGAATTTATAGTTGCTTTTTTGGAAGAATTGTCCAATAAGAGAGTTATAATTATCTAAATGAGAAAATAGTAAAACAAAGTATCAGTAGGTAATGCCATTTTTCTAATTCTTTTTAAAAGAATAAATAAAAATCTATGTACTTGTGCTTCCTGCCATGTTGGAGTAACCTATTTAGTCCTTTCATCATAAATGATTAGAACAGTAGAAAAATAATGTGTAAAACCACTGTGTTCAGATATTGTACAATAATCAGTGCAGGGCTTTGACTCCTGAGAGAAGAGAAGCAAGGGAAGTGAACCTTTTGACCATTCCAGCTTTTGCCCCGGAGACATTTTCCAGACTGAGGTGCAGGTTGGCGGAATCCAAGGAAAGCACAGTGGTCTCACTGAACTAAGGAGTGAGATATTGAAGTTCAGAAAGGTTGAGGCACCTGACATTCGTAGGGCAGAGTATCAGAGAGGAGGGAACAATGGAGAGAAGCAGCCCCAGAAATCTGCATAAGGGATCCACTTGAGCCTTTAGCTGACTGCTAAACTTTGCATTCATATGGTAGGATTTCATGAGGCCAGGCAATGAACAAGCATTAGGAAGCTACAAACTGAAAAATGATCAGGGCTGGGAGATGTTCAGATCTAGGAAGAGAATACAGATGTGGTTGAACACTTTGGGAACATTTAGTAGAAACCCCGGGAATGTTACACCTTAGGGTAAAGCTAAACTAGCCCTAGGGTAAAAGCTAGTGTACACCTGACCTAACAAAGCATAAAACAAACCTCAAAAGGATCCAGCTGAACCACATGTATATTAACTGCCTGCTGGAACAAAATTAAACATTTTTGAAAGAAGACAACAAAATCAAAACTTGTTAACATAAATATAAAAAAATTACTAGACATTCAAAGAAGAAAACATGTATGGCTCTTAAAATATACCTATTACTATAAAGGAAAAACTATAATAATGGAAATAGAAGTGGAAATGATAAAAAAAAGAATTAAATAGAACTTCATATATATATTTAATTCCATATATATATAAAATTAAAATTTCATTGGATGGGCTTAATAAATTAAAAATTAACCAAGTAGAAAGCAGTATAAACATTAAGACAAGGCAGTTGAAACTGTCCAAAATAAAACACAGAAAAAAAGTTGGGCTAAAAAAAAACCCTCAAAAAACCAAAAACCAAAAAACTCTGCTTTAGTGACTGTGGGACAGTATCATGTAATCTAGCATACATGTAATTGACGTGACAGAGGGTGAGGAGGAGAAAAATATTTATTGACGTAATGGCTGAAAAAAATGTCAACTTGGTTAAAAATATGAACTCATATATTCAAGAAACTCAGTGAACTCTAAGCAAGGTACACCAAAGAAACATCAGATGAATTGGATTTCATCTAAATTAAAAATGTTTGCTTTTCAAAAGATACCATTACAAAAATAAAAGCCAAGGCACAGACTGGGAGAAAATATTTGTAATACATATATCTGACAATTCAGAAATATTCAGAATATATAAGGAACTCTTATTATTTAGATCAGTGATTGTCTGGGGTTAGAGATGAGTGGAGGGTACTGACTGCTAAGGGGCATGAGTAAACCTTTTGGGGTAATTGAAATGTTCTCCATCTGATTGTGGCAGTGGTTAAATGAGTGTATGTATTTATCATCTCAAGCTGTGCAACTAAATTGGGTGAATTTTATTTCATGTAAATTATAGCTCAGTAGAGATGGTTTTAAAAATAATGGGAATCTGAATTTATTGTTGTTTTCTTATAGTTTTGAGAGAGCTTATTTTGGAAAGATGTGAATAAATTTTCTTGAAAAAAATAGGGAGATAAGCTATAGTAGAGCACTTTAATATTCTCATGGGCCTTAAATTTGCTTGCTTGTTTGTTTTAGTTCTTATTATATCATTTGTGATCTTCATAATTAGAGTCTTGCTTGTACGATAGGTAACTCAACTAACAGAGAAGCTGAAGAATCAGTCAGAAAGCCATAAACAAGCCCAGGAGAATTTGCATGACCAAGTGCAAGAGCAGAAGGCACATCTTAGAGCTGCACAAGACCGTGTTCTTTCCTTAGAAACTAGTGTCAATGAATTGACTAGTCAATTAAATGAGAGCAAGGAGAAGGTCTCCCAGCTTGACATACAGGTAATATTGAATTATGCAATTTAATGTTAGTTTGTCTGAATAAAGCACCTATTTTAAGCCATCAAATGTTGTAAATTCTGTTTCTCTCTCCTTGTGTTTCTCTGTCTCCCTCTAGTCCCCACCACTCTCTCCCTCTCTCTGCCTTATTTATTAATGGAAAAACATTGGGAATAGGAATTATATAAAGGTTGTATCTAGACAGTTTGTTGAGCTTTCATGTTTGCCTTTTTTTTCCTTTATCTCTTCTGTCAAACTATACCTTCTGAAACCATCAGATTTTTTTTTGCTTTTCCTTTTTTCCATGAAATCCTTATTGTTGTTTTTGAAGTTCAAAGTCATTTGATATTATACCATTAGATTTCTATGTTAAATACTTTTTGACTTTGATTTTTAGATTTTACTTTAAAGATTTGATTTAAAAAATACATTTATATATGTAGCATTATATATTTTTAATATACATTATTTCAGAGCCAATATAGAAGCCTTGTTCAGTGAATCGATGGGATGGGAATTAAAACATTTCTTTTTCCATTCTCATTGTTGGTTTCTTATCCTATACTATAGTAGAGAAAGTCATAGAAACATTTCTAAACCTTGATTTTCTTTATTTTAGGAAAATAATTCAATTGAAAATAAGAAATATAGACTAATATAACAGGGTTATTTATTAATTTGGAGGAAGAGGATACACATTTCTTCCTATTTAAAATAAAATTTTTGTTTTGTAATTTTGTATAAATTTTGTTAGATGAGTTATATGATAACCCAATATTTGGATGTCCAATTTGAGAGAGGGAGAAGTATTTTGGTGTCACGTAGGGGCATATATATCATCATATATATCATGATAAACTTCATCATTTATCCAAATATTTATTAGGAGTCTTTTCTCCTACATGTTCCTGTTTGGGGGATAATCACATACTTAATTTTCAGTGTCTAAATCCTTGTGTTTTTTGCTGAAGGACTTAATTTTTAAAATAATTTAGTGGCAAAAGCAGTGTATGTTCAAGCAAGGGGAAATCAAGAACTAAATACGAATTAAATGACTGGTCAATTTTGTTACAGATTAAAGCCAAAACTGAATTACTGCTATCGGCAGAAGCAGCAAAAACTGCTCAGAGAGCAGATCTTCAGAATCATTTGGACACAGCCCAGAATGCATTACAAGATAAACAGCAGGTATGTGAATGTGATGCAGTTTCATTTGATAACCTAATGTTTTGGTAGATGCATTAATTGCAAACATGTATAAAAATGATACTCAGTTTTATTAATGTCGTGATCAACTTGCTTGTTCCCTTTGATTTCTCTCTGAGTTCAGAACCAGTTGAGTGGTAGATGCAAGAGTCAGACAGATGAAGATAAAAATGTCATTTTTGTTTTTGATAAAGCTCAACTGGTGTGCAGCTGTGGTTGGGCTTCTTAATATTTTATCACTCTTTAGTGTAGACCATGGTGTGGAGCCGAAATATCTACTCCTAATTGTTGAATGGTTGCTTCATTCCATCAAGTGCCAGTGATTGGGAATGAGAGACAGACTTTCACACCTGTTTTAAGTAGGTAATGTGGGCCATGACCTGGATATACTTACCACTTGGAAGCAGGAAAACACACACATTGCAGTAAGAGTTACTCTTTTATCTTGGGAGTAAGAATAAGTAGAGTTGTAGGGAATGCAGAAGTTACTTTTCTCAATACTTCTGATAGAATAAAAGCTTACTATTTTAGGGCCAAGGTAAAAATGCTGATAGATTTTTCTTCCTTTTACTAGACAGAAATTTTTAAAATTTACTTTTTATTTGAGAGGTTACACTGGTTGTTGGTCTATTTTTTTTTTAGCGATATAGTAATGTATCAAGTTAACAAAACTGTTTTCTATATTTACCCTTAACTTTAATCCCATTTTCCTCCTTAGATGGAATGTTAAATTTGGTATATATCCTTTTAGAGTTCTGTAAGCATTGAACAGATAGATATGTGTATATAAATATACACACAACACACACACATACTGGTATTTTTCTTTTATGCACATAGAATCACTGTGTATGTATGTTCTGCAACTTTTTACTCACATTTTTGCTAAATATATCTGTAAAGTACTTTCTGAGCATGAGATCAGTGCTAGAAACTGTAATGGAAAGAGTATTTATAAGAATAATCACATGAAAGTTTAAAATTTTTTTTCCAGATATATCACTAACAAAATTTGAAAGCACATAGCAAAAGAATAAAACATTTTCTGAAATGTGTCTGATGAAGGGTTAATATCCTTGGTATTTAAAACACTTAGGAATTAAGGGACCCTACAAAAAAAGTAAATGATAGAAAATATGTTAACAAATGTTCAGGTTCATTAAGAATCAATTGTAAATTAAGACAGTAACAGAATATGCCCTTATTGAGGTAAGATGTGTGTGTTTAACACTGGAAGGTTTGGAGATGGTGTAGAAGAATAAGCCACCTTCATACATTGCTGGTGGTTGTATATGTTGGTTCAACCTTTTTTTTTTTAAATTTTTTATTTATTTGCGAGAGAGCGAATGAGAGACAGAGAGCATGAGAGGGAGGAGGGTCAGAGGGAGAAGCAGACTCCCCGCCGAGCAGGGAGCCCGATGCGGGACTCGATCCCGGGACTCCAGGATCATGACCTGAGCCGAAGGCAGTCGCTTAACCAACTGAGCCACCCAGGCGCCCATTAGTTCAACCTTTTAATGGTGGTAGGGAAAGCTGTTTGGCAATATATTTCAAGAACTTTAGGATTTTTCATTCTTTAGCTCACTTTTAGTTTTTTTTTTTTTTTTTCAAGATTTTATTTATTTGACAGAGAGATAGCGAGAGGGAACACAAGTAGGGGGAGCGGGAGAGGGAGAAGCAGGCTTCCTGCTGAGCAGGGAGCCCGATGCGGGGCTTGAACCCTGGGATCATGACCTGAGCTGAAGGTAGATGCTTAACCAACTGAGCCACCCAGGCGCCCTCACTTTTAGTTCTTTATCCTAAGGGAATAATCATAGTTTTTAGGATGCTGTTTACATTTCTGTTAATAAAATGCAAAAAGTTTAGTAGCAATCTAAGAATCTAAAATAGGACATTTGGCTAAAAAATGGTCTGGATCACATAAAATGGAAATTTATGCAAATATAATGGTATTTTAGAAAATATGTCACAATTTCATGATGCATTGTTACGTTAAAGGAAAGGTTATAATAAAATAGTATGTAAAGTGAGATTCTCTTCCTGTTCTAAAAGTATAAATCAAAATACATACAGAAAAGACTAAAAGGAAAGTTAGCAAAACATTAATAGTGATTATTTGTGGGTGGTGGATTTACTAGTAATTTGTATTTTGTTCTTTCCGTGCCTCTAGATACTACAAATGAACAAGTTTCATAGATGTGGTCACTGTTTTTAAATGTTATTTTTTGAAATGGCATCTTGAACATTGAAAACAATTATAATATAAAAGTATTATTTTACTATTAGCCTATTTAATATTCGGTTGTATCTTTTGGCTCCTAAAATAACTCTTCCTAGAAAAAGTTATTGAGTGGTTATGCATATAAACTTAGTATCTCATGCTGTGTACAGTTTCAGTTCAGATCCTTTATACTGGTAAATATAACCTCTGATTCATCATTAGACTTCTTTCTAGTCTTACTCCAATAGTTTCTTAAATAAAATTAGAATTTTCAATTTTACTTTGATGAAACATTTGGGCATACAATAAAGTAAATCTTACCAAAGTTTTCTTCAATTGTACTTTTCTATAGGAGTTAAATAAGATCACTACTCAGTTGGATCAGGTCACTACAAAGTTGCAGGATAAGCAAGAACATTGCAGTCAGCTGGAAAGTCATCTTAAAGAATATAAAGAGAAGCACCTCTCTTTAGAACAAAAAACTGAAGAATTAGAAGGTCAGATTAAGGTTTGTATAAAAGATACTGAATTTACCTATATTTTCTGCTGCTGTAGTAATGGAAACTGATAACGTAGAAGGAATTGAAGATTTTAAATTTGCAAACAAGGGTGAAGTTGTCATATAAAACTTTAAATTACATGTAATTTTTCAGGTCTTAATTTTGAATTCCATCTTTAATTTTAATTTCTTCATTAATGTTAAAGTGGCTTTTACAAATGGCAGTTTTAACATGTATACTGGTTCCTTTGTAATATGTAACTATTTCAAAGAAACAACCAACCAGGGATCTACTCTGTATTTATAAGGAACTTATCCTTTTGTTGTTGTTGTTGTTATGAAGCCTCTTCTGTTCCATCATTCCCATCTTCTTACTCCCTTATTCCAATATATAGTTCACATATGACAGACTTCTTTCTTTAAACTTTACATTTATACCCTTCGGATTTTGTTTTTAGTTTAATAATAAGTATATACTGTGGTAAATTGTTTCTTACTTTAACACAGTTCCAAGTGAAACTGTTGATTTTCTAAAGAGATTAAATGACTAGACCTATCAGAAGAGGATTTGACCTGAGTCCTTTGTCCTTTAAATGGGATCTACTATCAATTAAACAAATATTTCTCAAATTACTATTTATGTAAGCTATACCTTCACAATCAGATGAAACACTTCTGTAGAACTATTGGATCTGTATGTGTATATGTGTATATCAACACTGATACAACATGGAAGAATGTTGTATGTTTACAGTTCTGTTTATGGGTTATTTTTCTTTTCATTATGGCCGGTGATGATCATAATGACAAATTACTTTTTGTAATGTTTGAAAAGAATAGAGAGACCATTTTGCTGAAAAGCGTCTAATGAGAATTCTCTTTGGGTATCTTTTACAAATAGTTATTTAGAACCAGTAGTGTCTCTTGTGATTATCAGATCTTTAACATTTGGTAATTATTTTAGGAAGTATTCCATGTGTTTTATATAGTTATTTTTACAGTTACATCAAATATCCAGTATAAGTGTTGAATAAGAGCCACATTACCTAGATTGGTTTATAAAATATTTAGGGTACAAAATTATTAGGACTATATAAGAAAATGCATTGCTCATCGATACTTAAACTTTACACTTAACAGCTTGATTTTGTAAATTTGTAAAAGTACACACAATTGTATGTATGATATGTATGTGTAAGAGACAGAAACTATGCTATGAAGAGCAGCAGTCTCTAAACCAAGAATTTAAAGATGCAAAACCAGGAATTTAACTGACTTTATATTTAGGGTCAATAAATGTTAATGAGAAGGATGACATGATAACTCCATTTTAGTTTCAAATATTTATAATTACATGAGTGTTGTTCACTGAATATAAAGGATAATATATTTTAAGTGGGCCCACATGTGAACCTGTTAACCTTGTCTTTTCATACTTGAGTTAAAACTTTTATTCAAGTAATAGATATAATTATTTTAAGTTTATTCTCTTTTTTAGAGCTAATTTTTAAAAGTAGAAACTTAGTGACTGCCTGTCACATCTACAGCCTGTTGGTAGGTCCTCTGAAAGATTCCAAGATAAATCGTTCCTTTACTCAGCAATGGCTTCAGATGGAAAATGCGTTTTTTATTATAACATAAATATTTTATGGTTATTATTGTGTGTTATGTCAACACCAATTTGAATATAAACAAAAAATGTTATATTTAATAATAGATGGATAATTATTGACATTAAAATTGTTACTGTATTATATTTCTTCCATAGAAACTAGAAGCTGATACTCTTGAAGTTAAAGGAAGCAAGGAACAAACTTTGCAGGATCTACAACTGCAAAGACAGCTGAATACAGATTTAGAGCTCAGAGCCGCAGAATTGAGTAAACAGCTTGAAATGGAGAAAGAAATGTAAGCTAAACTACTTTAAGAGAGAGGATTATAAACTATTAAAATCTTATGGTTTCAATTTTGCTATTGCAGGGCTTAAAGATCTATTAAATGTTTATGTTGGTTCTGTAAACTCAGATGTTAATATGAATGAATGAAAAATGAAGCCATCATAATATGGTTAAATTTACCTTCACTAGAAAGGACTGAAAATTTGGGTCATCTGGTCTCTTTTCAACCGAAATATGGTACTCATTTCCCTGGGTTAAAGCAATTGTTTTGAGTTGTTCACTGATTTGAATAAATTAATGTAAAAGTAACAAATGGAGGAGTATTTCTATATATCACCCAAGAGCTATCAGGCTTCGGCTTTGAGGGACTATACCAAGTAGGGAATGTATACTTTCTTATAAGAAATGATCTGTTTTAGCTTTGTGATGCATCTTGACAGATTGTATTTCTGAGCACAAGGGAAACACTAGAATCAGTGTACTTTTTAAAAAATTATTGAAGTAAAATTTACATACCATTAAATGCACAGATATCACATAATACAATTTGAGTTTTAGTAAATATATACTCTGTGTAATAATATGCACCCCCTTCCCCAAACATTCATGGAGTTTTCTCGGGTGTCCTTCTAGTCAATACCTTGTAGACACCACAGTTCCCGATTTCAGTCTCCATAAATTGATGCTGTGTGTTTTTGAAATGAAATCATACAGTATGTTCTTTTTTATGAGTGGCTTTTTTTTCACTTAATGTACTATTTTTTAAATTCATCCATGTAGTTGAATGAATATTGTTCCACTGAATGAATATACTACAATTTGTTTATGTAGTCTTTTGTTGGTGGGTATTTTTTGGGTTGTTTGCAGTTTTTCCTGTTATGAATAAAGATGCTATCAGTATTCTTATATAAGCATTTTTGTGAAAGTTCAGGGTCATGGTGGGGTAGATGTATGTTTAAATGTATGAAAAACTGCCAGACCTTTTCCCAAAATAGCTGTACCATTTTATACTCCTACTGGGAATGTTTCAGTTGCTTTATATCCTTGCTAGTATTTGGTGTTGGTGGTCCTTTAATTTTAGGTATTTATTGAATATGAAATGGTATCTTATTGTGGGCTTAATTTGCGTTTCTTCACTTGTGAAGTGTCAAATTATTTTGCCTATTAAAATTTTTTTCCCATTGGATCTTTTTATTATTGATTTGTAAGAGTTCTTTATATATTCAAAGTACTAACCCTTTGCCAGATAGCCAGCTAGCTAAGCAGACAGACAAATAGATTATCAAGACTTTTCCTAGCAGCTTTGCTTTATATTTTTTTGGTGGTGTCTTTCAGTGTAAAGAAGTTTTAAATTTTGGTTGAATTCAATTTGTCATTTGTTTTTATTTTGTGTTTAATGTTTTGTGTCTTTTCTAGAAACCTCTGCCTTCCTCAGGGTTTATGAAGAATTCTCTTATGGGGAGCCTGGGTGGCTGAGTTGGTTAAGCGACTGCCTTCGGCTCAGGTCATGATCCTGGAGTCCCGGGATCGAGTCCCGCATCGGGCTACCTGCTCCGCAGGGAGTCTGTTTCTCCCTCTCCCGCTCCCCCCTCTTGTGCTCTTTCTCTGTCTCACTCTCTCTCTCAAATAAATAAATAAAATCTTAAAAAAAAAAAAAAGAATTCTCTTATGTTTTCTTCTGGAAATTTTATAGTTTCAGTTTTTACATTTAGGTCTAGGATCTGCCTTGAACTTATTTTTGTGAGAGGTATGAGATGGGGATCCAGGATCATCTTTTTTCCCCATACATCATTAAGTTATTCTAGTACCACTTTTTGATAAAACTTTTTTCTCCCAATGAGTGGCCTTTGGTACCTTTGTCAGAGCAGTTTACCTTATATATGTGGGTTTATTTGTGGGCTCTATTCTGTTCTCTTGGTCTTTGTGTCTATATGGTGTTCGGACACCAGTACCATCCTATGTTGATTTTTGTAGCTTTGTGGTATAGGTCTTATTAATCAGGTTGTATCAGCCCTCCAATTTAGTTCTTTTTCAAGATTGTCTTGACTCTTAAGTTTATTGCTTTTCCATATAAATTTTATTATTATCCATTTCTATAAATCAGATTATTGGGTTTTGATTAGAATTGCAGTGAATCTGTAGTTCAATTTGGGGAGAATTAATGTTTTAAGAATACTGAGTCTTCTAATCCATGAATGTGGTATTTCTCTAATATTTATATCTTCTTTAGTATCTCTGATTAACATTTTGTTGTTTTTAAAATAGGAATCTTAAATATCTTTTGCTAAATTTAATCCTAAATATTTTATGTTTTTCAATTTTATTGTAAATGGAATTGTTTTTAAATTTTCTGATTGTGGCTAGTATAAAAATACAATTGAGTCTTATGTACTGAGTTACTACCCTCTAGCCTTGTTAAATTCACATTTTTGTTTTGTATAGTTTTTAGAATATTTTAAGTGGACAATCTTGGTATTTGTGAATTAGCAACAGTTTTACTTCTTTTTTCTTCAGTCTGTAGGCCTTTTATGTTTTTTTCTTGATTTACTGTTAGCTGACACCTCCAGTGAACTTTTGAATAAAAAGATAGTGGATATCCCTGCACTGTTCCCAGCCTTGGGTTGGAAACATAAAATATTTCAGAATTAATTTTGAGGTTAGCTGTATTTTTTTTCTAGATTCCTTTATCAGATTGAGGGCATTCCTATCTATATTAGTTTTCTAAAAAATTTTTATATCAGCTTCTTTTTCTGCATCTATTGATAGGATCATATGGTTTTTCTCCTTTATTCTGTTAATATGGTGAATTACATTGATTACTTTTTTAAATAGTAAACCAACCTTGCTCTCCTTGGATAAATCCCACTTGATTATCCTGTATTATTTTTATATATTGCTATATTTGACTTGATAATACTTTAAAATTTTCTATGCATTCATGGGGACTCTTGGTCTGCAGTATTCTTTAATATCATTGTCATGGTTTTGGAATTATGGTTATGTTGGTCTTAAAAATAAATTGACAGTTTTCTTTCTTCTCCTTTCTGAAAGAGTTTGTGAGGGTTATTATTTATTTCTTAAATGTTTTATTGAATTCACCAATGAACCAGCTGACCTGAAGTTCTCTCTGGGTTGCTTCTTAATTTAGAATTCAATTTATTTAATAGATACAATGCTATTTTTGTTTTCTAATATTTTACTTGAGTCAGTTTTGGTAATTTGTGTCTTTGAAGGAATTTGTCCATTTAATCTAAACTTCAAATTTATTGGTATAATGTTCACAAGATCATACTTTTAAGGTCTGTAGGATCTGTAGTGATGTCTTCTTATTATCCTTAATAGTGCTAATTTATGTTCTTTTTCTTGATCAATCTAATTTGGGGTTTATCAATTTTATAAAAAACTTTTGATTTTGTCAGTTTTCTTTTTTTAGGGTTAGAACTTTATTATTATTTTTAGAACTTTATTTTTAAAAATTATTTTATTTTAAGTAGGATCTGTGCCCAATGTGGGGCTCCAACTCACAACCCTGAGATCAAGTGTCACATGCTCTACTGACTAAGGCAGCCAGGTGTCCCTGATTTTGTCAATTTTCTTTTTATTTCTTTTTTATTTTTTTAAAGATTTTATTTATTTATTTGACAGAGAGAGACACAGCGAGAGAAGGAACACACGCAGGGGGAGTGGGAGAGGGAGAAGCAGGCTGCCGAGCAAGGAACCTGATGCGGGGCTTGATCCCAGGACCCTGGGATCATGACCTGAGCTGAAGGCAGACGCTTAACGACTGAGCCACCCAGGCACTCCTGATTTTGTCAGTTTTCTATTTCATTTATTTCTCATCTTCTCTTTAGTATTTTCTTCCTTAGACTTTGGGTTTAGTTTGCCTTTTTTTTTTTTTAATAGCTTTTTAATGTGGAAGCTTTCCTGTGGCTGTCCACGTTTTATAATATCTGTTTCATTTTCACAGTTACTCACCCTCTTTGTATTTTGTCAGGTTTCTGCAGATGGTAGTTACATGTCGTAGTCTAGTAAAATCAGTTTAGTATGACAGTTTTTCAACAGATGGAATAAATTACCTTGAGGAAGATTGTCTTTTCCCATTTGTACTAAGTGCTTAATTGGGCTTATTTATGACAGCTCTGAGTATAAGGATGGATTAGTTTAGAAGATATTAGGATCTGATTTTGGAAAAAGGGAGAGAAAAAAAAAGATATTAGGATCTAAAAGATGAATTGGTACATGAAATTTCAAAAGTCCTTGGTGGCAGAGTGGGTATGTGCCTCCAGACATATCCCATATATTCATAAAAGTGCTGAGATGGGGCATCTTTCTTCACTCCTTAGGTAGAATTAGTCTCATGCTTAGCTTGTTCTTGATGTTGATGCTTGCATTGGGTCTTACCAGAAAATCTTCAGTGGACATATAACTCACCAGAATTTTGATGGATAAAAATCAGTTCCACTCCATTTATCTGGATTTTTTTCAAAGGAGGGCATGTGACCCATCACAGTTCAGTAGACTCTACCTTTAAATGCCAAATAGGCCTCTCTGACTGAGTTGACAGTCTTGATCTGTGTCAAGTGTATGAAGGTTTTTGACTCTCCGTACTAAAGATGAAAGCTGAGAGCCTGGGAAAGGTACCCTTCAGGGACATGAAATAAAACCCATCAGAGTGATGATAGTTAAGTTGTTCAACACCTTCATGGTTTTGTCCTTGTTTGGGAGTGATGATGAAAAATTTCTTGTTTTCACATTTAGTGAAGTAAGTCCGGATACTTTGAATTTGAGGATATAGAGGTGCATTGTATACCTTAAATGGCATTCCTTCTCACTGTTAGCATCATAGTTTCCAGTGCATAGGTATTTGGGGAGCACATATGATCTCTTATATCACCCACTGAGTAATTTATCACTTCTGGAACCCAATCGTCAGTCCATGAAGATCACCTCTGAGTTGGTTCTTGTTCTTCCCAAGGCCCCTGTGGGCCCAAAGGTTCTTTCCATTTCTAATGGGTCAATGTAAATGGGCCCATTTCTATTCTATGTTCTAATCTCATGGTTCAGAACTCATTCAGAGGCTTCATATTGAGGTAGGGAATCCTTTTAATGCTAAAGTCTTTTTTTGCCTATATACTTTATGGAAAGTTTTTTTATGTGATGTCTTGCATTTCTACTGTACCACCTAGGAAAAAAGGGCTGGGTAAACACATCCAGGGTTTGACTAAGCCTTATCCCTGATCCCAGGGCTCAGCCCAAAAAACAGGGCAAGGTTCCCCTTTCTCAAGGCTCACCTACATCAGTGCATCCAACTCTCCCTCCAACTTTCATCCTACAATGTATTTTCATTACTGTACAGTTTAATGTACTTTCTAATATCCTTTGTTATTTTTTTCTTTCATACATGGAGTATTCAGAAGTATGTTTTTTACTTTCCAAATATTTGGAGCTTTTCTAGATAGCTGTTACTGACTTCTAATTTAATTCCATTGTGAACAGAGAACATACTCTGTAAAATTTAGACTTTTCAAACTGTCTTATTTATGGCCCAGTGTATGGTTTATCTTGGTTAATTTTCCATGTGCACATAGGTATATTCTCTGTTGGTAAAGTGTTCTATAACTATCGATTAGTCAAGTTGATAGTGTTTTAAAGAAAGGGTTTTTGTTTGAATATGGTTGACACACAATGATACATTAGTTTCAGGTGTACAACATAGTGATTCAAGATCTCTATATGTTCTGCTGTGCTCACCACAATGGTAGCTACCATCTGTCACCAGACAGCTCTGTTACAGTACCATTGAGTAGGTTCCCTATTCTGTATTTTTTGTTCCCTTGATTTATTCATTCCAGATAATGTTTAACCTTCTATATCCTTGCCTCCCCCGACCCCGCCCCACCTCTGGTTGTTCTGTCAATTTCTGAGAAAGGGGTGTTAAGTTTCCAACTATGATTGTGGATTTATTTATTACTTCCTCTAGTACCCTTTTTATTTTTTATTTTATTTATTTATTTTTTAAAGATTTTATTTATTTATTTGACAGAGAGAGATACAGCCAGAGCAGGAACACAAGCAGGGGGAGTGGGAGAGGGAGAAGCAGGCTTCCCGCCAAGCAGGGAGCCCGATGTGGGACTCAGTCCCAGGACCCTGGGACCATGACCTGAGCAAAGGCAGACACTTAACAACTGAGCCACCCAGGAGCCCTTTTTAAAATTAAAGTTTTACAGTGACAATGGAAGACTTTATTTCTGTTTTTCCTTCTTTGATTCACATAATCTTATGATTTTATAATAATTATTAATGGGAAAGTTAAGTAGCATAGTAATATATATCAAGTTCTAATTTTAGCGTTGCTTGATAGGAATTTTAACTATATTAAAAAGATAATGACCTTTCTATTTAGACCTTTGAAAATCAGTGAGGTACAGTATCCTATGAATGCACTTAACTTCATCTTTTCTAGCCACTTTTAGAAAGTAAAAGTAAGTTTCTGAGAATAAAAGTTGAAAAATTTCAAAGTTTAAATGTAATTCTGGTATTGTATGAATACCCAACTTCAAATTGTGGCTAGTGCATCTTTTAACAACCTCTCTTTAACATTATTAAATTTATACTGATTATAAAGTACATCAGAAATAGTATGCATTCAAGAAATATTACTTTGCATCTGGTTTTATTTTCACTTTAAAAATGGTTGATCTTTAACGTGTTTTTTCTTTTGGTGCATAATTTCATTTTATCAAAACAGTAGAAGTTTTTAACTTTCTTAAAGCTCTATCTACATTTCCTTATTCTTGTAGCTTATTCATTTAGGTGTAGAAAACTTAAATTAAGGGACAAATGATAACAAGTCTCTTGTATAATCTGCTAGGTTCTAGAATTAAAATAAATCTTTTGTCTTTTCTCTGTTCGAAATGAAATATTTCTTTTATTTTTTTACTTTATTCTTTCTGGGTTAATCGTGTTTTGAAGTTTAATATCTAAAAAACTCATAATGTGTTTTATGTTTTCAAGGAAAGAGGCAAAGTTCTCTATATGCTTGGGGGCTAACACAATGAATAAATTCTTTAAGGTACACGGAAAACCTTGTTGTAGACGAGAGGGTCTGCTATATGTACATTTTTGGGGGGCATCCATTGCAATAGACAAGACTGGATTAAGCCTTAAGTTACTCTTAACTTATTTGACTTAAAGAAAATCATCTTTATCTGTTAAATGATCAGATCAGATTTAAGGTGTTTTCAGTTGTGTGGTTTTATGACATTAAATTATTATTTTTACTCCTGAGCTACACAAGAAAGTTTTAAAACTCAATTATTAATTAAAAAATAATTATTAATTTTTAATGCTAAATTAGGAATGGTAAATTATGCATTATTTAAAAAAATTGTTTCTTAAATATTTAGAGTATCCAGTACAAAGTTGGATCTACAGAAAAAATCTGAAGCCCTTGAAAATATTAAGCAAATGCTTACCAAGCAAGAGGAAGAAAAAAAAATCCTTAAACAAGAAATTGAAAATTTAAGTCAAGATGCAAAGATGCAGCACAAGGAATTGAATAACAAAATTCAAACAGCAGCAGCAGAACTACAAAAAGTGAAGATGGAGAAAGAAACTCTAATGACAGAGCTTTCTGCAACAAAAGAGAATTTATCAAAAGTTTCTGATTCTTTGAAGAACTCCAAAAGTGAATTTGAAAAGGAAAATCAGAAAGGAAAAGCTGCTATATTAGATTTGGTTAGTTGTTTATGTTTACTTAGGTAGAAGTGATTTTTATTTAAAATGTACTGGTTTTTCTGCTTAACCCACTGTTGACTTTTTATCCTACATTTAAATGATTTTAAATAATTCTTATGAGAAAAAGAATTGGGATTGCTTAACCTGAGAAAAAGATATTGGTGTTTGTGTGTAGAATTTCCAGAGGCCCAGGAAACTTTTAGTTAAATATACAGTTTTTGTCAATTGCTGGTATGATGCTGGATTTGGGAGAGAGTGCTGTGCCTGTTAGTCCTCAGAGACATTTTCATAGAGAATGTAGCTGCTGGTTCAAACATTATTCTCTTTCCCGAAAAAACAGAAAAAAAATCAAAAGATCTTGATGACTTTTAATTCTGGTACTATAAACTTTCTAATTCTCTGTGAATGTTCTAAATGTTCTGAGTGTTCTAGAACTCTAGATAATGCCATGTCTTAGAGATACCATAAAACATATTTAAACTATATGGAATAAAAGTCACAGTTTCAGGAAATGCTTAATGGGGGAATGTATTCTCAGAAATATTTTAACCCATGGGATGCCTGGGTGGCTAAGTTGGTTAAGCATTTGACTCTTGATTTTGTCTCAGGTCATGATCTCAGGGTCATGGAATCTAGCCCTGTGTTGGGCTCAGTATGGAGTCTGCTTGAGTTTCTCTCCCTCTGCCCCTCCCCCTGCTCATGCTTACTCTTTCACTCTCTCTCTCTCTCATATAAATAAATAAATCTTCAAAAAAAAATATTTTAACCCAGAATAACAGAGTAACAGCAAAAGTAAAATTCTTTTGTTTTCAATATGAAGGTCAGTGAAAGTGTTTAGTATCACAAAAAATATATGAAATTAGTATGTTACTTTTATGTTCCTTTCTGTTTGGAGAAAATATCTCTTATATGTATATCTTCCCTTAAGTTGTGATTATTCTTTATTTATATGAATTTATATATATGTATATTTATATGTAATATAAACACATATTTAATATGTGATTCTTTATTGTTTTAATATTTTCTTTTACAAAAATTTCCTTTCTTCCATTTTCTTGAAGATTGTTATTCTGCTTTTATGAGCTTTTTTTTTTTTTTAAGTAACTTCACGCCCAACATGGGGCTCAAACTCAGGACACTGAGATCAGGAGTCACATGCTCTACTAACTGAGCCAGCCAGCTGCCCCTTTTGTTAATCTGCTTTTAAAATAGCATGACAAGTTAATTAACTGTAATTAATTGTGTGATATAAAAACGTGGTTTCCAAAGTGTTCTGCTGGTTGATGATAGAAGCTCTTAACCTTTTTCTGCCTGTCTACCTTTACTGCTATAATATTTGGCTGTTTCATAACTCAAATGGATGATTCTATCCCATGCTAAACCATCAATGATTCTAGTGTATTTCCATGTGTGGATCTTACTAAGCATATAAATCAAACTTCTTAAACTTACTACAAATATCTACTGTATAATGTAGTTTTGATATTTTTTAGGAAAAAACTTGCAAAGAATTAAAGCATCAGCTTCAAGTACAGATGGAGAACACACTTAAGGAACAGAATGAACTGAAAAAGTCACTTGAAAAAGAGAAGCAGGTAAGATTTTTTTTTCTCTAACATAAAATATGTAAAGAATAATGTCTGTATTTCAAAATAATTTCAAACTGATACTTAAGTCAAAGGAAGTTTATTTCTCTGAAATATAATGGATCACAAAAAAAAGTTTAAAATTGTCATTTGTGTTCTACCTACTACTAAAAAGATTTAAGCTACTTTATAATGAAAGAACCAAAATAAAAGATTATAATTAATAAAGTTAATTGAGTCAACTTACTATAGAGTTTTAACTAGATAATTTAGATTAAGGAATATTATTATGATTGAGAAAAATATCTTGATAGGCTTTCCATAGAAATAATCTTTTAACGGCTCTTTATTTCATGGGCATTTATATTTAGTGGTATGTTAATGGTTGTATAACAGCAGATTTTTCTGTGGTTAATGCTTTTATTGCTCTCCATCCAAAATAAGCAAGCAAATGAGTAAATAAATGGGTATTATATATAGTTGTTATTCTCTGAAGACCTACCTCTAGCAGTTAAGAGTCCAGGCATGCAGTTTTTCTAGAGATCTGATTTGATAAAGCAGCAAAATCTAGTTCCGAGAAGTCCTTAATGTGATTGTAGTCTGGTTGTTGCTTGAAAGACCACCTGCGTTTTAGATGCCAGTCATTAAGTGGCAAAATTATGGTGGCTTAGTGCTCAAGCTCTGAATCCAGATTGTCCAGATTATATCCTGACTGCCATTTGCTAGGTATGCTGTTTTGCCTTATTTTAGGCAGATTACTTAATCTCTCTGTGCTCCTGTTTCCTCAGCAGTAAAATGGGGCTGATAATAGAATCTATGCTATAGGATTATTATAGGAGATAAATGGGTTAATATATTTCAAAGTGCTTGGAACCCTTAAACAAAATAAATGCTCAAATGTTAGCTATCACTTTCTTTGGTTATCGTATTGTAATCATCATCATTGTTACACTGCCTGACTCCTGTTTTACACAAAAACATTTCCCTTTGTGTTGGAGATAAGCTGAAGCAACCATATGTAGCAGTGAAACTTTTAAAAAGTAACTTTGAATATGGTCAGATGCTCAAGTTAGGTTCATAATGAAATATGCATAAAATATGAAAACATGACTTTGGCTGGAAGGGCGGGAGGTCATTGTAGTTCCCCTTGGCCACAGAAGAACCTCCGTGTGACGTCTATATTTTGAACAGAAATATATCTTAGTAGATTGTAAAAACAAGGTAGTAGCACAATATGCCCCAGGTCTCTAAATAAGAAAACTATTGCATGGAATAGTTTAGTGTTATCAGACAGATCCTAAACATATTTGCCAGAAATGATTTTAGTTTTATCATAGTTAATATGGACCTATTCTTTCTGATTAACTGTGACCAATAGGCTAAATTAGCATTTTGAGAATATTTTTGAAAGACAGTAGACATTCCAGCAGCCTAAAGATTGATGTTAATGTTCCTATTTTCTATGATGCAAGGTAATACTAGTCTAACTCATTTATAAGCTCTATCCAAAAATATACTTATAAGTTAGAAAGGAAGGTAAGATTAAACAAATATTGAAGATTAATCCAGCATGTTATCTAATAGTGAATGAGTTATGAACGCTCCATGAGGGCAGGGATTGTTTTGTTTTGTTTTTTTGGTTTACTACTGATCACCTGTGGCCACCAGGCTTAGTACTTTCTACCTAGGGTAGTGCCTGGCGTGTAGAAGGCACCCAGTAAATGTGTCTTGATTGAATGATGAATGCTAAACAGATTTTATTTTCTTTTAGACTTCTCATCAGTTGAAGGTGGAACTCAATTCAGTTCAGGGACAAGTTGTACAGGCCCAGAATACTTTAAAACAAAAGGAAAAAGAAGAACAGCAACTTCAGGGGAACATAAATGAGCTAAAGCAATTGACTGAACAGAAGAAAAAGCAAATTGAAGCACTCCAAGGAGAAGTTAAAATTGCTATTTCACAGAAGGTAGTAATATATTTGTTTACTTTGTACGGAAAGAAAATCTTTGCAGTTAATAGTATGATAACACAGATGAGTTGCAACAAACAAAAATTTATATATGCTCAAAATTTTTCTAAGTAATTTTTCTAAGTATTTTTTAATGTATAAAAGCACTTAATTATGTAATATATAAGTCTGGATTTCCATTCTCTAACCGTGTTTTTAGATCATCTTTATTTAAAATTAATCATCTGATAGACATAAAATTACCTTTTTATACAATAATATAATTAACACTTAATAGTATGGGAATAATTTATGCAACATTTCTAGGGGATTAGAAAATTTTAAAGGAATTTAAAAATAAGTTCTTATTAAGGGAAGATAAGAACAAAAACCACAAAATGGTATGTATTAAAAAAAATTCAGGAGTGTTGGTTTCATATAGTTATAATTGTTTGATATTTTAAGTTACATCTTAATGGTTTTCATTTATAAACTATTCTAATTTATTATTGAGCATCTATTTTTTATTCTTAAGTGTGTTTTAATACTTGTCTGTACAAGAAGTTGACAAATGGATTGTACTTAATATTTGAACAAAAAGAGCTTTTCACTATTGTTGGTATGTGCATGTCAATTGGTCAACAAAGAAGAAAGAAGTGAAATCTGTCTTTTTTTAAAAAGATTTATTTATTTACTAGAAAGTGTGTGTGCACAAGAGTAGGGTGGGGGTTGTGGGGGAGGGGCAGAGGGAAAGAATCTCAAGCAGACTCCCCTCCGACCATGGAGCCTGATGTGGGCTCCATCTCACAACCCTATCTCAGGACCCTGAGATGATGACCTGAGCCAAAATCAAGAGTCAGGTGCTTAACTGACTGAGCCACCCAGGTGTTCCGAGAAATGAAGTCTTTCTTATGTAGAACAAACAAAATATGTCAAGACATTAAGCGTTGGTTATCACATTACTAGAGGAAAAAAATTAACCTTGTAAATAGGTATTTTATGTTGACCACTGTATAACTGTTGCTATGTCACTTTACAAAAGAGTAATTTTCTAATAACACAAACAAGAGTAAACAAATTTGCCTGTCCATTTTTGGTGTTATATATAATTATAAGTCAGGATGTAATTATCACAATACATATTTTGTTGTATGCTTTGATATCTTGTGGTAATTCTTTCCCCCAAAATTTATTATCCCCATATCCAAATATTCCCCAGATCTTCATTTATATAGCATCATAACTTCATGAATTAAAAAAAATAAAGCCCAACTATTTTAGCACATTTTCTTCTTAATTAAATGATTAGTTACAGTATAATTTCTTTTAGATTTATGATTAATGTATATTGACCATACTTTGCATGGCTTGACTAGATGACACCTTAAGAATTACGAGATCTTAAAAGAATTAGGAGATTTAAAGGAAATGTTTTTATTGATAGTTGTCTTAGTTTGGATTGCTTTACCAAAAATACCATAGACTGGGTGGCTTAAACAATAAATGTTTATTTCTCACAGTTCCGTAGGCTGAGAAGTCCAATATAAAGACACTGGCATATCCGGTGTCAGGTAGAGACCCAGTTCCTGACTTGTAGACAGATGCTTTCTTGCTGTATCTTCATATGGCTGAGAGAGAGATTATCTCTCATGTTTCTTCCTGTAAGGACAGTAATCCCTAATTACTAATTCATGAGGGCTGTACCCCCATGACCTAATGGCCTGCTAAAGATCCCACCTCCAAATACCATCACAGTGTGGATCTGGGCTTCAACATGAACTTTTGCAGGGACACAAACATTCAGCCATGGCTATACTTAATTTATGTTAGTGTATGGATGCTAAAATAAGGAGCACACTTTTTAACCTTGGGAAGGATGGCATTTTGGGGAGTGTTGGGTGGATAGCCAGTTTCTATAAATTAGATTTTTTTTTTTAAGATTTTATTTATTTATTTGAGAGAGCGAGAATGAGAGAGAGAGAGAGAAAGCACATGAGAGGGGGGAGGGTCAGAGGGAGAAGCACACTCCCTGCTGAGCAGGGAGCCCGATGCGGGACACGATCCAGGGACTCCAGGATCATGACCTGAGCCGAAGGCAGTCGCTTAACCAACTGAGCCACCCAGGCACCCTAGATTTTTTTTTTTTAAAGACTTTATTTATTTATTTATTTGAGAGAGAGAGCCAGAGAGAGAACAGGAGTGGAGGGGAGGGGCAGAGGCAGAAGCAGACTCCCCACTAAGTAGGGAGCCTGATGCAGGGCTTGATCCCAGGACCCTGGGATAATGACCTGAGCCAAAGGCAGACGCTTAACTGACTGAGACACCCAGGTGCCCTGTAAATTAGATTTTGAATTTACAGTAACTAGAGAATCATTGAAAGGCAAGTATAGTTTGGTTTTGTTGAGGATCAGTGTAGCATGGAAAGCAGGATAAGTTTTGGAGCTAGGCAGATTTGAGTTTAAATTTCATGTGACACACATTAGGTTTATGGTCATAGGGAAGTGAGTCATCTTTCTGAGCTAAATAAAATGGAGTTGTAGCGTTGTTGTAAAGATTGAGAAAATGTATTTAAAATATGCAGGACTGTGCCCAGTGCAATATAGAAGCAAAATAGTTGTTGGCTATTATATGGAAGTATAGCAAACTATGATCTAAGTGTGTTGGTGTGCATGGTCGACTCTGCAGTGATGGTCTTTGACAGTTATCACTGGCCCACAATGAAATAGGAAAAACAATGTTTATTTATTTTTTTTAAAAGATTTTATTTATTTATTTATTTGAGACAGAGAGAGAGACAGAGAGCATGAGAGGGAGGAGGGTCAGAGGGAGAAGCAGACTCCCTGCCGAGCAGGGAGCCCGATGCGGGACTCGATCCCGGGACTCCAGGATCATGACCTGAGCCGAAGGCAGTCGCTTAACCAACTGAGCCACCCAGGCGCCCAAAACAAACAATGTTTAAATGGGCATAGATATGTATGTACATGCACTTAGATAACGCACACACACGCACACACATTTTGGATATATATAATTGTTTGAGAGCCACTGATCAAGGATCCTGCAAGTAGGATTCTGCAAGTAAGTCAATGGCCCCTGCACCAACTTTATTTGAAATCTATTGTGGGAATATAGAATGAATAGGATAGGGCCCCCAACTCTCAAGGAGCTTATAATTTAATGAGGAAGTAGGTATGTAAAGAAAAAACTAATGTATAAAGGAGAATGAAACCAGAACTTAAACAGAAATGTGAGAAAAATTAGAACTTAATGGAAATTTTGACTGGCTTTCTAGGGAGCTAGCATTTTAACTGGGCTTTTGGAGATGATTATAATTTTGAAAGGTTAAAAAAAAAAGTAAATTAGACATTTCAGGGAGCTAAAACAATATTAGCCATGTTTTGCAAGCTTAGAAAATGTTATAGAACGTTACTTGTTGGAGTGCATGGTAAATGGAGAAGTGAGGGGAGGGATAAGGCAACAGAATTGGATGAAGTCAAATCACAGTATATATTGTATAGTTGTTTCCACTTTAAAATTTTAATATTGGAGGATTAAAGATTTTTAAGAAGGGAGGAATGTGATCAGACCCATTTTAGAGCCAAAACTGGTCAGTTTGTGAAGGGTGAATTGTAAATGACTGACCCTCCTGTATTCTCCTTTGGGAGTTTGGGTTTACTTCTATTAAAGCAATTATCAGACTGTTGCATTGATCTGTTTTTTGTTTTTTGTTTTTTAATTCCCCACTAACGCATTTGAGTTCCCTCAAGGTCAGAGAACTGTGTCTTTTGACAAAAAAGTCATCAGCAATTGTTTTAAATGAATGAATGAATCAGTCTGTCAGAATAAAGATAATGAAGGCCCAAATTCGAGCCCAAAGGGCCTTTTTGGTCATTAGTGAGACTTTGCAGAGGGCTTAGCCACGAAGGTGATTAAAGAGAAAGAAAACTAGATTTGTGAGAAAAAAAAGTGTTCAAGCAAAGAAGTAGTATTCTATGGAAGAAAATGTGTAAGAGCAGTATTGTCTTCAAGATGAAAAAAGATGTCCAGGAATTCTTCATCATGAAGAATCTAAATTGGAGGAAATGAAAAGGAAGTGACATGGGATGTTATGAGATAACATATAGGGAGGTCAAACCCCCTTTCCTCCATAGGCATTAGCATCACCTCCTGTCAGTCTGCCTCCTAGCTCTCTTGAATCATCCCCTTTTCTCATTTTCCACGGCCACAGTCTTAGTCCAGGTTATTTTGTTCCCCTATCCAGGCTATTACAGTAGCTTATTAATAGTCATCCCAGGATTTTCCACCTTCAATCTATTTGTCATCCATTCATTTAAGAAATATTACTAGACACCTATTTTATGCCGTGGCACAATTCTGGGTATTGGAGATACAGCCATGAACAGACAAGGAACCTGTTCTCATGGAGCTTACACTTTCTTGGGGAAGAAACTAAACAGGTGATGTGAAATACAGTGATGAGACAGAGTCCTACTAAAGGCTGGGTGATCAAAGAAGCCTCTCTGAAGAGATTTGAGCTGATACATGAAAGACAAGAGCTGTCTGAACAAAGGTCCAGGGAGACAACTAGTACAAAGACCTTAAACTAGGGCAAGCTTGGTATTTTCTAAAAACAGAAGACCAACATAGATTAAATATAGTGGGAGAGAAGAAGAAGAATAGGAAATGAGCTCAGAAAAGTAGACAGGGGCCAAAGCATATACATGCAAATTTATAGATTATAAGGCAGTAGAGAATGATATACTTTGTTCTAAGGATAATTAGAATCAGTTGGGGAATTTTGAACAGAGAATGGTGCAGTCTGACTACAGCGAGATAAAAGAGCAAGCAGAGAAGGCACTGAAAAACTGTTGGCAGTAGTCCAAGCAGTACATGATGATAGCATGAACTAAAGTGTTAGGAGTGGATGATTTGGGAATATATTTTGGAAGTTGAGTCATCGGGACTTGCTGATAGATTAGATGATGAGAGATGATGGAAAGAGGAATCAGGAATAACTCTCCATTTGTGGCTTGTGCAAATAGATAGATGATCCTGTTTATTGGGGGAAAGTAGCAGCTTTTTGATGAGCAGTGTCAGGAATCAAGAGTTCTGCTTGAGAGAGATATCCACCAGTCATTGAAAGTGGAGATGTCAGGGAAGTACTTGGTCATAATGAGCCCAGAGTTCAGGCAGAGAGGTTGGGGCTAGAGACATAATTCAGGAGTTAGTTGTAAATAAATGATATTTAAAGCCGTGAGTGTAGTTGAGATCTTCTAGAAAGAGACTGTGTCTAGAATAAAAGAAGGACAGGGACAGAACTCTGGGATCCTATAGTATTGAGAGATCAAACAGAAGAAGAGGAGCTAGTAAAAGATTAAGAAGGAATGACCAATGAGATAGGTGGAGAACCTAAAATACAAGGTGCTCTGGAAACCAGGTTGAAAAATGTTTCTAGGAGGGAACATCATCAGCTATTTCAAGTACTGCTGGGAGGTTAAGTAAGATATGGATAAGGACATGAATATTGGATTTTGGAGCAGGGGTCATTGCTCATTTCAACAGAAGTTGCATTGAAGTTGTGTATTTATTTTAAAAGCCAAGTGCTTATTTTCATACTGTGCACACATATATTTTAATTATGTCATAATTTGTACATATCTCCTGAATCTTCTTAAAGACTAAAGACAAGTTTAGAGTTTAGAGGAGTCAGACCTTTGCAAGATTTCCTTTTTCTGCCTTGTTGTTAATAAAGATGACCTGTAGAATTTCCCAAGTTGTTCTGGAAGTTCAAGGAGTAGAAATGATATACTTCAACACAGTAATGACTTTTTTATTTCTTTCATGTAGAAATTTCTGTTAGTTCAACCTTAAATTATATCATCTTCTAAAGCATCTAGCACATGCATCTTCCATCAGAATGTGGTTGTTAGTCTCCTGAGACATTGATACTTCCCAGTGAAATGCTTTTCTTTATTTAATGCTTTTTTATTTTTTGGTTTTTAAATTGGGACTTGCTGGATTTTGTATCTTGTAAATCTTTAAGTTTGTAACTATAAGGTAAGTAAGTTACTCTTTATTAAAGAAGAATTTTAGGGCATAAATGCTATTGAATTTGTCCTCAGGACTCTTCGTAGTTGTGTGGATTTCATTTTGTATTCGTAAGTGGTTTTCTATATGCACATTGTTGTAAATGACTATTGGATGTTCCAGACAGAGCTGGAGAGTAAACTACAGCAGCAGTCAATACAAGCAGCCCAGGAACTTGCAGCAGAGAAAGAGAAAATGTCAGTGCTACAGAATACCTGTGAAAAAAGTCAGGAAAATCTAAAACAGCTTCAGTCTGATTTCTATGGGAAGGAATCTGAGCTTCTTGCCACCAGGCAAGATCTTAAGGTATAGTAAAATATATCACAAAAACTCAGTACGCTGCTTATAGACATTCATTAAATGACTGATTTGAGTCCAGATGGGCAAATATCATGCTTGTTTTCTATTAAATTATTATCTTTGGAGTAACATGCTTTTTAAAAATTAAATTGTTTTATATTATTACAAAATATATAGTAAATATAGGCATTTAAAAATAACATCTGCAACAGTAAAATAATCTGGAAATATGTTAACTGCTATATTATAAGCTTATCTAAAGACTTTGCTATCTTTATGTAAAAAGGTAATTTTTAAAAAGGACTGCTGTTTGATGGTTGGCGGGGATGTGGAGAAAGGGGAACCCTCTTACACTGCTGGTGGGAATGCAAGCTGGTGCAACCACTCTGGAAAACAGTATGGAGGTTCCTCAAAAAGTTGAAAATAGTGCTACCCCATGACTCAGCTATTGCACTACTGGGTATTTACCCAAAAGATACAGATGTAGTGATCCAAAGGGGCACCTGCACCCCAATGTTTATAGCTGCAATGTTCCAGTAGCCAAACTATGGAAAGAGCCCAGATGTCCATCAACAGATGAATGGATAAAGAAGATGTGGTATATGTGTACACACACACACACACACACACACAATGGAATACTATTCAGCCATCAAAAAAATGAAATCTTGCCATTTGCAATGACATGGATGGATCTAGAGGGTATTATGTTAAGCAAAATAAGTCAGAGAAAGACAATTACCATATGATCTCACTGATATATGGAATTTAGAAACAAACAGAGGATCATAGGGAAAGAGAAGAAAAAATAAAACAAGATGAAATCAGTGGGGGAGACAAACCATAAGAGACTCTTAATCATAGGAAACAAACTGAGGGTTGCTGGAGGGGAGGAGGGTAGAGGGATGGGGTAACTGGGTGATGGACATTAAGGAGGGCATGTGATATAATGAGCACTGTGTATTATATAAGACCTGTACCTCTGAAACCAGGAGTATATTGTATGTTAATTAATTGAAATTAAATAAAAAATATGAAATAAATAAAAAAGACTGCTGTTAGAAAAATCTAAGGATTTTTAAAATGTAAACCACTTGTGAAAATGCAAGCAATTTTACTGTTGCTTGTCAGGCAATACTGACTTTATATATTGGTCAACTTCCCAAGACTACCAGAATGTTTAATGAATAGAATTAGGAGATTATAACTCAAAGTAAACTTAACCTTAATTATCTAAACATATATGGAAACCTTTTTCTTGACAGTACTATTTGATTAAAGTATCATGTTTATTAAAATAAAGGATATGGAAAAAGTATAATTTTTATGTAGCATTAAGGTATGAGTTCTCTAAGGTAAATGGAACATTTGTGTTCTCTCCCAGAAGATTCAGCTAGTTCCCTCTCTTTCTCTCTCTTTTTGTCATGGTGAAATATTATGCTTTTTGTTTCTTTTTGTTGTTGTTTAAAGTACATTATTGAAAAATTTTGTTGAAAATCACAGCTTATTTATATATAATATGTATAAATATAGTATGTCTATATTTTATCATAGGCTGTTATAGGGAAGGCTTTAGAAGGAGGTAGGACTTGACAGGTTCTCAAGGATATATAGAATTTGAATATATAGAGAGTCCTGAGGAAGGTCATTTAACTCAGGCACATTTGAGAAAAGGTGCTGCAGTGGGAATGAGCAGAGCGAGGAGGCAGTTACCAGTTGGCTAGCATGCTGTTTTGTGTTTGGAGATTAAGTTAAAAAAGATTGGGATCAAATTGTGAAGTATTTTAGGTGCCTAGCAAGGATGGTTGGACTGTATATGGGGGGTGGGGTGGAATGAAGAGTCTAAGCAGAGAAATAAAATGAAGAAAATAGTGCTTTGGACAACTTAACCTGGAAGAGGTTTATAGACAGCTTGGATTGGATCCGGGTAAACTAGAGGTAGGGAGATTAGTTAAGAGGCTATCTCCCTTTCTCCATAAATTCCATTTATCAAGGTGTGAATTGATTAGACTGGGCTTTAAATTGAAGAGGTTGGAGCAGAAGAGATGAATGAGAGAGACTGGGTGAAACAGGAGGGCTGAATACAGACAGGCCACAAGGTAACTGAAGGAACCAATGGTGACTAATGATTTGACAGAGAAATAGGAAACTTGGGTCAAAGAATTTTCCTAGCACCGAGTTGTTATGAGAAAAAAATACCACCTGATGTTTAGAAAGTGTCTTATTTGCTGTACTCTCTAAGTAGCTTTAAATTATTGGTATTTTTTTCTTTGTAACATTATTGAAAGTCATGGAAGGTCTGTGGAAGAGTTTGGACTTTATCCTAAAGGCAGTAGGGACCACAGAAAAGATATGCTTAGATCTATAGCTTAGGCCAGTGACTGGCTGAGGATAAGAAATGGATTGTGGAGCAACAGGGCTGAGTGTGGAGACTGAGGGGACACTTGGCAGAGTCCAGGTACACATGATGGTGGTGTGGGCAGTAACAGTAAGGATGGAGAATGTGGATGAATTAGAAGGATGTTTAGCTGATCAAGGAGATGAAGCTTAATGATTGATTGCATAACTCCTATAGAAATCATACTCCCCCCCCCCCCCATACAGGTGTGTTATTTACCCAAGAGCATAACATGGTGACAGGACTTAGATCTCTTAGATCACATTCTTTCACTAAGCTAACAGCTATTTTTATTATGGTTGAAAACTGCTGGATACTAATAACTTTATACATGAAAGAAAAATTCAAATGTTTGGACAAAAAGAGAAAGGCAGAGGGGTAAGGCTGCTGAGGAGTTTTTCAACTATTAAGAGGCATGGATAGATCTATTCCAAAGCCTCTTTTTGCAGATGAGACTGAGGCCTGGTGTGGTTTGTGACAGGCCCAGAGTTGCACAATAACAGACTCATGATTAGATCTCAGTTCTTCTGATTCATAGCCCTTTACTCTTTTATCATCATTTCACTAGGATTTTTAAATATAAAATAGAATATTGCTGAATTCTATTATTAATGCTTCCAAAAGTATCAGAACAACTTAGGAAGTTAAAAAAAAATTCCTAGAGAACTTCAAATGATATTTATGGACCAGAATAAGAGATGGTTATCAGCCATTATTTTTCCTTTGCTTCAGGGATGTTACATGATCTTGTTGCATAGAGGTGAGAAGGGAGAGGTTGAGAACTTTGTAACATGACACCTACCTAAGTCAAGGCTGCCATCTGTGGGCTGACAGTGTACTTCAAGACACCAGTAGAATGGAAGACAGGCTGGCCTGATCTATGCCTTTAGCCCCATCTGCTGGAATATTTATGAAATACTTATGTTTGTTGACTGGATATTTCAAATTGGCTATGCTGTGTGCTATTTACTGATGAAGAAAGGTAGAAGTGGAATTTAACTTAAATTTTGTACCCTGAGTGAAGCAAAAATTCTAAGATAATAAGTTTAGAATTAAATATAAACCTTTAGCCAATACCATTCCTTATGTTATTTAATTAGACATTAAGAAAAAGTAATAACTAAAATTTTAAGTTTTGTTTTGAAAGAAGAAAGGGAAAAATTGTTGAGCAGACAACAGTAGCTATCACAGAACACTCCAGAAATTCCTTTTTAGCTACACTACTATAATGTGATGGTGGTATTCAGAGTCAGGGTTGGTAGTTGATCTACTCAGGGATTTGCCTGTTCCAGTGTGAGTAAGTGGCTTAAAGATAGGCCCACAAAACCATTGATTAGGAGAGGGGAGTTCCCTAAGGGAAGAGATGCTGAGCAGATGAAAATAACATGGCCTGCAACAAGAAAGATAGAAGGAATATTTAAAATGCATGGCAGGATATCACTGAATGACAGAGATGAATATTCAGAGACAGGGTAGAGCAACATGTCTCTCCATCTTCTGAAAAGAATGGTGCAGATTTTGAGCTTGATTTTAAACATTTAGTCACTGGGTTTTTGGGAATTTAAAATTTTATTGGATGTTATTTATACATGTTATTTATACTATTTATACCATGAGCAGTTTGGAATTCTTTTGGGTAGAGATTGGGGGTACTGTTAGCTTCAGGCTCTAGCAAGCCTTGGTATTCTTTAGCGTTAGATCAGGACCCCTATTAGCTGATAATTGCTATGAACTGTATGGGCTAGGCTTTGTCAAATTTTAATTATTTTTACTTGAAATCCCTTTGTGATGCTTATGCCAGTTCCCACATGTACCATGGAGCCTTCTGTAAACACATTCCAGGTGGAGTTCTCACACTCATTGTTTCTCTGTTCATTTGACACATAGCAAATGCTCTCCTAGCATGTACAGCTTCCATTTTACATGCTGGTTCTGTTTTTCAGGCTTCAGAGCCAACTTCTTTAAGTCAAGGACTATTTTTTACCTCCCTGTCTACCTTAAGAGTACACTCAATCAGTGGTTTAGCTGCTTGATCAGTGAAGGACTAGTGACTTTAGGATTTTTGGAAAAGAAGCCTTAGAGTTTTTAGTGTTCACTGGAATTGAAATTTCATTCATATCAGAAAGACTTCTGAACTGGATTTATTTGTAAGGAATAAACTTTCTCTTTCAGGAAGCTTGAGAAACTCCTTAAATGAGGTCTTCATTTTAAAATTTTCATCTATTTTTTTTTCTTTGAATGCTTCCTATAGCCGAGCCTAGCCAGCAGGGATCTTTCCTAGATTATATCTTCTGCCTCCTTTCCAAAGGAGCTGTATCTCCAGAATAAGAAAGATGAACTTCTTTCAGATGGTGGGAGAGCATCTTAGAGTTCCTTTTCCTCCTTGCTGATTCTTTGCAGTTGCCACTGAAAGTGGCAAGATTCCTGCCATTTTCCATTACCCACCTGTTGCCATATCTACCCCAGAATGAAACCTAATAGGTCAAAAAGGTTGCCCTTTTCACCGGCTTTGGCTTTGCAAAATATTTGGGCTTTAGAACAGTCAGTACCTATGGCAGCGTTAACTAGCAACACTACTTCTACCACATAGATGGGAAGTTAAGAGGCTGGGCTAATGGCCTTGTCAGAAATAGAGCCCCAGGTGTCTGGTAGACTTTCTTCTTTTAGTTCACTTTGATCAGGTTAGCAGCTGTGAAATACAGTTGTTTTCTTTTTTTTTTTTCTCCCCAAGACAAAAACCCTTTCTGTTTATTGAAGATTTCAGCATGTTAAGGGACATCATAGGTCCTGTAAGACATATGTGTATATGTAATATAGCATTTAACTACATCTCTTTTTAAATTGTTTGTTTTCATGTCTCCCCATATCTCCTAATTTTATATATATATGTAAAAATAAATATAAATACACACATATACAAATACATACATAAATACACACGTATATAAACATATATGTGCGTTTTTATATATATGTATATGTATATATCTCCTGAGTGTGTTTGATACGATCCCTTCTTATTTGATATTCCTTAATACCACTTAGCCAGTAATACTTACAGATTATTTCTAAAGGTTTTGGAATTGCTTCAGTTTTATTAAATATTTTAGACTAAAATGTTTTCCATAGGCAGGAGAGTTAAGAGATTTGTCTAGTGTTCTTTCTCTTTTACCTGATCTTACTGAAGGGCATAACAGGCTATCTTTTTATAGTATATTGCTTTCTACTGTGCTTATGCTAACTGTTGTTTCTGTTGAAATTTGCTAAAAACAAAAAAAGACATAATAATTTGGGGAAATTGTTTTTATAAGTCTGTAGAAGAGAAGCTTTCTCTAGCACAGGAGGACTTGATTTCAAACAGAAATCAAATTGGAAACCAAAATAAATTGATTCAAGAATTGAAAACTGCCAAGGCTACGTTGGAGCAGGAGTCCGCAAAGAAAGAACAGCAGTTGAAGGAGCAGTGTAAAACACTACAGGATATTCAAAAAGAGAAGGTATTTCATTTTCTGACTAAATCTAGAATCTGAGAGTTACAATGGCTTTAGAAATCATGTAGTCAGACCTCTTACCCGATACAGGCATCACCTTTATCTTCAACAGCTCTCCTTAGATGGGCTTCTAGTTTCTGATACAATACTTGTGGTAATTGGAATTTTGAGGCTATGAAATACTTCTTAATAGCTCCCTTGTCATTTCTACTCATTTTCTTACTGCTCTTTTTAGTTTTACAAACAAATCTTTTTCACACCATAGACCCCTGGTTATTTAAAACAGGTTTTATAGCTCCATAACTTCCTCATATAACACTTTCTAGAATTCTTATGCTTACAATTCTTAAAATTTAGAGCCAGCTTTTTCTAAGGGAAGTGGGAGTATATTTTACATAAATGATGCTAAATTATAGAGTGGAAAGCCTTCTATTATATGACCAATACCTTTAAAAGTCAGTTAAAATGCTATATGAAAGAGAAATTCAGATTCTAGGAAGCATTTTATTTTTGGCTTCATAGTTGAAATCATATATTTCCATCAGCTGATAGGATATTATTCTGAAGTATACAAGTTCAGAAGTTCATTGGTATATCTTAATTGTGCAATTCCTGAAAGTCTCTTTAATTTAAAAAATTGGGGGATGCTTTTGTTGGGGCAGGGGTTTGAAGCTGACATGATAGTCATGATTTGTGCCTCAAGTTTAGAAAATTCTGAGACAACTATAGCATATAGGCCTTTAACTGCAAGGGCTAGAGATCAGTCAGACCTTGTTATAGTTTTGACTGTACCTCTAATAGATTATTTAACTTCTCTAAACCTTTGTTCCTTTACTTATCAAATGAGGATTAAAAAGAGCTATTTAGTATAAATATTAAATTAGATAATATGTAATATTACTAGCTAGGTGCCTTAAATAAAGATATTGCTGGTAATAATAGTAATGATAACAGCATTAATGAGAAGAAGAATGGTAGTTTTGGCTAAATTTTATAGTGTTCTTACTTTGGCCAGACACTATTCATTTTATGGTATTAACAGTAACTATTTAATGCTTATAAAGATCTTACTGTTGTTCACATTATATAAATAAGGACACAGAGGCAAGTGAGGGTAAGTAGTTTGCTCAAGTTAACTTAGGTAGAAAGGGGCAGAGACAGTTTTATTACACTGATTTTCAGTTAAGTATTTATTTTAAAATTACTTTTTGATTATTTTTCTACAGTCACTGAAAGAGAAAGAACTAGTAAATGAAAAATCTAAATTGGCAGAGATAGAGGAAATTAAGTGTAGACAGGAAAAAGAAATTGCTAAATTGAGTGAAGAACTCAAGTTCCACAAGCAAGAAAGCATAAAGGTATGTTAAGATAATCATTATTCTGGGGCACCTGGGTGGCTCAGTTGGTTAAGTATCCCACTCTTGGTCTCAGCTTAGGTCTTGATCTCAGGGTCGTGGGTTCGGGCCCCACATTGGGTTCCGTGCCGGGCATGGAGCCTTCTTAAAAAAATAAAAAAAAGAGCTATTGATTTGGAAAATTATGCTTATAGATAGTAAGCTTAAAAATATATGAGAGTTTAAAATTAAGATTTTTAGGAGATTCTGTTTTTTCAATAGTTTTTCTTCCCTAAAATCTTTAATAATCTGTTTTGAACATTTTTCCTGTCATAAGCATAAGTAGGGTGCCAGTTGAAAAAACTAATTGTCTATAATTTGCTTTGTAAAAAGTTACTAATTTTCTTAGAGAAAGGTTAAATTCTCTCTTGAGTGCTCTCACTACCTTTTATGTCTACTAATATACTTACCATTTTGCTTTATAATTATCTTTTTATATCATTATATTCTTATACACCATGACTTCCTTAAAGCAGATAATGTATATAATTCATTTTTATATATATTCTTAAAACCTAACACAGTGTTTGATGCCTAAGCAGTGACCAATGAATGCTTGCTAAGTGAAGAAAGGGAAAATAGGGGTAGGAAGTTTTTCACATAATTGAATCAAAACACGCATGTAAAGTTATTACTTGAATTTAAATGGTTGTTGAGCAGGAAGTAAATAATCTTGCATCTTTTTAACCAATTGTTTAAAATAGTGAGCTTTAAGGAAAAAAAAAAAAGAATCTCCTAAGAGAAGAGGTTAAAACTCATATTGTATATATTGTTATGATAACTTGTCTACATTTCAGCTACATTTGGAAATATTTACCATAAAGGATGATTTATTTTTGGCCTTTTTCAATAGGAGGTAACAAATCTCAAGGATGCGAAACAGCTTTTGATTCAGCAGAAATTAGAGCTTCAAGGGAAAGTAGATTCCTTGAAGGCAACCCTTGAACAGGAGAAGAGAAACCAGCAAATGCTAAAAGAGCAGGTGAAAAAGGAAGAAGATGAGCTGAAGAAAGAATTTACTGAGAAGGAAGCTAAACTGGTCAGTAAGTTAATGGTGGGGAATGTGTTTTGTGATTGATTGTGTATGTCAATCCAATAAGAAAGGATTTTTCTACTTAGAAGTTAGGATTTAAATGCTCTTACCTAGCATTTTAATTTTTGATTGAGAAGAGAGATCTGATTTGTTTAAATAGCTGATATGTACTTGGAAATATTTTAGTCTTGAATTATATTTTGGTTTATATAAGTGAAAATTCAATAATACATAATTCAAAAAAAACCCAACACTTTTAGTGCCAGAAAAACAAATCCACAACTATGTAGGTTGAGGTAAATGGCGTGAATGCTAATGATGTTAAACTCATTTGTTTTAGTCAAAGTGAACGTTGATAAGGGAGAACGGAAACTTCAGTTTGGAATTTTGATGACCAAAGTCTACTTTTCCTTCCCTAAATTGTACATGCCAAAATGGGAAGCATCTGGCTTTCCTCTGTTGAATTAAATCCAAATAGCCCCACATAACTTGAGTGCTGTATGTTTTAGTTGAAGATTTGCAATTTCACGTTCACACAGTGATTTGAAGGGTTTGTATTTTGTTTGTTTGTTTTTTGTTTTTGTTTTGTTCAGTTTTTGGCAGGTTGATAGAGAAAAAGATGCATGTGGATTTTGAGACGGAAAATGCCAGCTTTGGGTCCAGGACACCTTGCTTGCTATCCCTAACTCTGTGTTGTTCCCCTGCTCTAGTGAGAAAAGGAAAATCTCACATTGCTTTATGTTAATTGGTGTTATAAGAAGCTTGGTGACCATCATTTCAGCATAGTAGCCTTTGAGCCAGTTCAGATTACACAGATGTTTTTGGAATCAATTTTATTAGTGTAAAATGAAATAAATTCTCCTGCCTTCTTTCCCGAAGAAGTAATATTATTTATGTTGCCAATACTTTAAATTCAATAGCTAATTAAATTTATTTTGCATTACTTTTGTAATAGGTTTTTTCCTCACTGTTCTTCCTTTTCTCAGCATTCTGAAATAAAAGAAAAAGAAATAGGAATGAAGAAGCATGAAGAAAATGAAGCTAAACTTACCATGCAGATTACAGCATTAAATGAAAACTTAGGCACTGTAAAGAAGGAGTGGCAGTCCAGTCAGCGGAGAGTCAGTGAGCTTGAGAAACAGACGGATGACTTACGGGGTGAAATTGCAGTATTAGAAGCCACAGTTCAGAATCATCAGGATGAAAGGAGAGCACTACTAGAAAGGTGATTGATGTCTAGTCAAATCAGTTTATTTCTATTCTAAGTGACGAAAAGATGATTTTTTTAAAATAGAAATCTTGAGAAAAATGTGTGGGTCCTATAGGTATTTATGTAACCATTTAAAAACTAACTCTTAAAATAATCAGATAGTTGAAATTCATGTATTATATTTGAAGTTACTGAAGTAGTTTATTATCTATGTTCTAGAAGGATCTTTATCATTAAAAAAAAAATAATGTCTTTGCAATCTATTCTAGATGTCTTAAAGGAGAAGGTGAAATAGAAAAGCTTCAAACCAAAGTCCTAGAATTGCAGAGAAAGCTGGATAATACCACTGCAGCAGTGCAGGAGCTGGGCAGAGAAAATCAGTCCCTTCAAGTAGGTCATCTGGTAACATGAGGCTGCTTTTCAGTCCAGAATTAACTTTTAGTGAAAAGCATATTTTCAATCTTTAAAAATATCTCCAATATTTAATAAATACTTTTGAATGGTGACTTTCTGTGTAGCGGTATTGTAGGTGTTATGGGTAGTTATGTAAAAGCGATACAGAATTTGTCTGAGAGACCCTTGGGATTAGTTAGAAAGCCCTGTCATTCATGAATTGTCAGTACTGGGAAAATTCAGAAGCACCAAGGAATAGTTGAGTCACTATTTGTAAAAGAAGTGATCGGCTTGGTGCCCAGAAAGGATTCATCATTAAGGTTGGAATGGATAGGAAATCACTAAAGATTAGAAATGACCAATGTCTTTGAGGACTAAAATTTGATTTATTTATTTTTGTCATTCAGACTTAAGAATGTAGCAACTTTTGACAGTGGAAAATGACCAAAGTATTTCTAATTTTTAAAGTTTTAGCCCATGGTGCTTATAAGTCAAAATTTTATAAAACTTGGGCACCAAATTAGAAATTACGCATCGTTCTTCAAAATGTTGAATATTATAATGCATAGGCACTTGTTTTTTTTTAAACAGATCAAACACACACAAGCGTTAAATAGGAAATGGGCTGAAGACAATGAAGTACAAAACTGTATGGCCTGTGGGAAAGGCTTTTCAGTAACAGTGAGACGGGTAAATGATTTTGTTCATATTGCTGTGGTTCTGGATTTTATTTCTCAGTATCAATGAATGTTTTAACCATGAACAGAATCTTGCATTTGACAGATTAAAAACATTTTCTATTTATTGAAACTTTACAGCTGTATAGAATCATTAAATTTTATGCAGTCTAGTTTCTGGTCAGCATATGTGTTTGAGTTTTAGTTTTAAATTTAGTCGTTGCCTTCCTGTTGAGTTTCTCTCTGGAATAATCATTTTCTGAACCAGTGGGCCAGTATTAAACTCATGTTTTAGTCATCATTGGGTTCTTTTAAAAAAAAGTAGAGATTAAAAAAAAATTTATTCTAAATAATACCATGTGATCTTTCAGGTTTATATTCCTATTGACGAAATTATGCCTGAAACACTTGGCAAATAGGAATGGTTTTCACCTGGTAGAATGAGGTGTTTTATTATCACTTTTTAGATGCCTCTTAAGGTTCTTTTGAGAATTCCATGATAAATTCCATATAAAATGTTTAGCATAGTATCTAGTAAATAGGGATTAACTAAGGGATTAAATTGAGGTACTGAAATATTATATTATTAAATAATACACTAATCACTTGAAAGTTAGTATACCTTCACAGTGCAGTCTGCAGTATTCTTCTAGTCTCATAATGCTTTTGTTATTGTTTTTATGCTTGAAATTGTTTAATTTTTCTCATTTACAGCATCACTGCAGACAGTGTGGAAATATCTTCTGTGCTGAGTGTTCAGCCAAAAATGCCTTAACTCCTTCTTCCAAGAAGCCTGTTCGTGTCTGTGATGCATGTTTCAATGACTTGCAAGGATAATGGGTTACCACAACGTTGGAGTAGTATTACACTAACATTAGATTTTTAATAAATGCACTTAATAGAGGTCTTGGACTACTATTTGATTTGGACAGTGGTTGCAATATTAGACCAAATTAGAATTCATATATTTTGGAATGTTATCAATATCAAGTAAAACTCTTCTATTTTTGTGAGACTTGGGCTCATCTTTCATTACTTTTTTCCATTTAACCCCTGGAACAGCTTTCATGCCAAGTTTAGAATTAGCCAATGAAATGTAAATAAACTTTGGACAGAAAATAGCAATGTATTTTTTTAAATATTATTTCATTGTTCACAAATGACATGAATACACTTCCATAGCTTACTTCTTTCTCCCAAATTTAGTATACAAAAATGTACATGGGTGATATATGTTGCACAGTAGCACATTAATTATATTAAATGCGCTTCGTGAAGTCATGCACAGAACTATAAAACTTTTTTTCCTTACATATAGGTCCATAGCTCAATTGCATTGTTATGTTACAGATTTACTACTCAAGTGTTCTAAATACAGTTTATGTTGAAATGTGTATTAATCATGAATTTGAACATGGTTTTTGTTTTAACAATATTGATTAAATTCTCTTGGGTAGATTTTATGAAAACCTCTGTAAAATCAGTTTGCTCACTTTATGGTTATCCTGGAGTTGTATTTTAAAGATTAGGGTTAATTTTTCTTTTTCTTTGTCTTTTTCTATCTCATTTTTAAACTCTCACATATTCTCAATTAAGAATTCTATAAAACTTCTCACCCTCACCCCCAGATGGAGGATGAATAATAGAAATTGTATAATGGTTCTAGTCTCAGTTTCTTGCAAGTGGGAAGTTTTCTGAGATTAGCCTTTATATTATACCCTCATATTGTCTCTCCTGCATCTTTGGGAATATGAGTTTGCTTTTTTAATGGATCTATTTTTTCCTTTTTTTTTTGACTTAACCTTTCCAAGCATAGCTCAGCTTCACTATTGTTTTATTATTTTGCATCTTAAAGCCGGTAACTGATATCGCTCTAGTCTTATCTGTGAAAATAAATACAAACAGTAAGGAGACATTAAATAGTCTACTTTATATTTTCTTCTTACCTAATAGGGAAACATTTTTGAAAGTTGTGAACTTGACTTAAATTTAAAATAGTTGTGAATTTGGGGTTCCATATCAGCTGGTAAATCTTTTTACTTCGCAAAAATACTGATATGAAATTACTTTGAAGTAACAGCTGGAGAGGAGAATACCGCCAAAAACAAATGTATTTGGGAATCCCAAAGTTATAATCAGAACTGAAAATGGAATGGCTAATTAAGGATAATTAAAAGTTAGCTTATTTGTTTGCTGAACAATGGAATTGAACTTTAATTTATCATGGTCTTATTAATTTGGCAAATTGGAAAACATCTGTAGAGAGGTCATTAATATTGGTTTATTCTTTCTAGAGAAAAAAATATAAGGTTATCCATTTGTGCAGTGTAATCATTTGGTAATAGTAGCAGGGAAGGATGGGACTTAATATTTCATTTGCAATGGTTTATCATACACACTTGCTTTCAGATATCATGCTGAAATAAAGTTATGTTTATGCTTTACCTGTAACATCTATGAACTAAAAGAGATTGTCGTATATTCATTTAATTATTTAAAAAAACCCATTTAAGAAAAATCCTGTTGTCAGTAGCTATTAAGGACCCTGATTAAGTCCCTCGATTTAGATAAACATACATCCTTGAGCTTGTATAAAGAAGAACTACAATGATTCTTTATTAAAAATAATAGTTGGATAATATAAATTGAGCTAAAATTATTTAAGAGTTTTCATATACTCTTCAAATACATTTAATTCTATACTTTAACACATAAGAAACTTAGTGTGAAACTTAGAAACTTTCTACGTTGGAAAAATAGCTATTCATAGCACCATATTTTTTTTTTTTCTTTTTTAAAGATCATAAAACTTCATGAGGATTCTAGATTCGAATATTTGTTCACTTCATTTCCTATTTGGGTTCCCTGAAGGCCTTTTCCTGTCTTGCCCCCCCACCCACAGATTCCCCCCAAATTGTGGGGAGGACAACAAATAAAATCATATGTGTTTGAGTCATTTTCTAGTTTTCATCTAGCTGATCTCATTTCATAGATCCTGAACAATTTACCGTAGGCTACTATACTAATCATATTAGACATGAAACTTTTTTTTTTTTTTTTGCTTATTAACTCTCACTAATTTAAGGTGTTTTGGAAACAGAAAGGATTTTCTTTTTCTTTTAATTAAAAAGCCATCTTCTGAGTTCTTACTGTCTCTACATTTTAGGTGTTTGCTGGTATTATTTGTCAGTGAATTGTAACTGGCATGTCTGAGCTCTTGGCTCTAATGCAAAGTCTGTTGGCATCATGTGTTAGTAAATTCCAAACCCCAGCACAGAAATGTGAATTCAAATCTTGCTGGGTTAGTGTACAGTAAACTATACCTACAGATTTTCTTTACTAGGAAGAAGACAAAGCTGCTGGTAAAGGATTAGCTCATTTTGAAGAAAAAAGAGGGAAACAAACACAAAGACCTCAATGCAGTGTACAAATAACATTTTGTTCAACTACCTCTTAATGTGGAATTAGCTAGTTTAATAGTTTCCTCACAGTAATGTTAAATAGTAACTGCCAAATTTGTTAGTTTCCCATCTGTCTTAGAAAGGCTTTAAGATTATTTTATAGTTTTGAGAACTTGGAAGCCACTTTTTTTTTTAACTTTGCATTTGCATAAAAATGTTTAGCTTTTAAGTGGAGAGCAGATTATGATCATATATTTTGATATTCAAGACCTGTTTGACTATAGCAATTTTTTTTTAATGCACTTTGGCTATAAAACCATGGATGATTTGATCCATAAGATTTAAATGTGCCATCAATTTAGTATTCCTAGACATGAACTTGATGAATGGTATTCTGTAATTATAATGTGCCACACATTATCGTGTCTTAATCGCCCTTTGCCTGAATTTTAATGATCAATTTGTTATTGTTGCAGATGTGAATATTGTGCATAAACTTACTAAATTTATGTAAAATTGTATAAAAAGAATTGGAAATAGGTAAGTTCTTTCTGTGTAGAAGTAATGAATTTATTGTAACATGATGCAGTTATGTATATGACATTCTGTACTTCTTTGAACTGGATCATATATTCATAGTTTCTATAGAAACTTTTGCATGAATATTTTCTCATTTAGGTTTTGGATTCATTATTTGTATTGTGTTTACTACTTGTGATCATGTAGTTGTGCCTTATTTTGTGAGAGAGTTTAGCTCAGTAAATACTGTAATTTCTAAACTCAGTGAGTGGATGGTTATTGATTATAAATGTAACTGATAAATTACACAACAGCATTTAAATCTGTATAAAGAACAATGGAAGGATCCTTATTGAATTGTTGCTTTTGTTTTTTTTTAATTTGTTAAAGATGATATTAAAAAACCATTTCTTTCTAGTAGATGTATTCTGTGACTGTAAATTATTTTGCCTATTTAAAAAAAAGAGTACAAAATAGTAACCATTTTGTATATATTTACAGAATGTTACAACTTTCTACTTGGATGTAGATGGGGTAAGCTTTGATGTTTAACTTAGAATAGTAATTAAGTTCATAATATCAAGAGAAATTACTAAAGCCATTTTGCTTAAGACATTCCCTTTTCATTCCATTCATTATTGTGGAAAATTAACAACTACAAAGAAATATTAAACAATACTGAAGTAATTCCTTCTTTCATTGTATCTAAGTTTAGTACCCAGGTGAGCATTTATTTATTTATTTATTTATAAAATTTTATTATGTTATGTTAGTCACCATACATCACATCATTAGTTTTTGTTGTGGTGATCCACGATCCATTGTTTTCGTATAACACCCAGGGCTCCATGCAGTACGTGCCCTCCTTAATACCCATCACCGGGCTACCCCATCCCCCCACCCCCTTCCCCTCTAAAACCCTGTTTGTTTCTCAGGTGAGCATTTAAAGATACTTTTCTGGTGGCTCCGTAAGCCATCGTTTTTTACTGTGTTTTTCCTGGGAACCAAAGTTCCTGAAGTGTTTTTCCTTTTACTCTAATGTGTGCTTGCTTCTGAAGGGTTTAATGTGAATATCCTTAAGGACTTACTAGATTATATATTAGAGATGTTCTTTTATGAGCTTTATAGAATTTCAGTTTAAATATATAGCGCATTCTTTTTTAAATTTTATTGTGTAAGGACGCTTACCAGCTTTTTAAGCGTACAGTACAGCAGACCTCTAAAGCCTCCTCATCTCGCTTAACTGAAATTTTATGCCATTGCTTGGTAACTCCCCATTTCCCCCTCTCTTGGAAACCGCTGTTCTACTCTGATTCTATGAATTTGACTACTTTCAATTACCTCACGTCAGTGGAATCACACAATTTGTCTTTCTGTGACTGGCTTATTTCCCTTAGCATAATGTCCAAGGTTCATCTATATTATAGCAAATTGCAGAACTTTCTTCTTTCTAAAGGTTGAAACAGTATTCCATTGTATGTATGTACCACATTTTCTTTATCTGTTCATCCTTTGATGGACATTAGGTTTCTTCCACTTCTTGGCTATTGTGAATAGCGCTGTGATGGACCAGGAGTGTCTATTATTTCCTTGTATATAGCGTATTCTTAAGCTGTTTTACATCTTGACGCTACTTTACTCAGTCTTTCTCTCCCTTGAATGAGATTTAAGGGTGAAATTAGTTCTTTATACGTATAAATACTTACTGGACTCATGGGACTTTAGAAAGGAATCCCGAGAGATTGCCTAGTTCCAGTCCATTGCCCTCCTCTTGGCTTGGCTTATATTAAAAATTCCTGCAAGAGGATGTTGATTTTTTTCTAAAAATTATGTATATTATTTTTTGGCCAGAAATTTCTTCCTAAGTCTTCTCTTGCATGAATCTGTATTATCTTCTCCTGGACATAATTGCTTTCAATCCCATCTGGGTGCCATCTCTAGGAACTCACTTGAAGTCTAGTCCCTGTTCTTTGCCCGTTTTTTTTTTTCCTCATTTATTCTTAGACATTAACAGTAGTTATTGTTTTCCAGATTTTCCTCTCATTTCTATTTGTTCTTGATAAATATCTGAGATTATTATACAGAGACTGTGACCCTCCATTCTAATAGTATTTGGCCCTTGTACAAGAGCCTTTATGCTGCACTTGTCTGTACTGCCTGGTTTACATGGTGAAATCTGTGTTTTCCTCAAAGAATTAACTGCCACACATGACTTCCTCAAGCATCGTCCTGTCTATCCCATCCTCCAACTTATCTTCAAGCCCAAATTGATAAATTTAATACTTCCATTTTGGAAATTGCAAAAGTTACCAATCCTGAAATTAAAATTTGTGGATTTCCTTTTGATATAATCTGACTATTAAGAACTAGTTTTTTAAATGCAGTTGATAGTATATTCTACTATGACAGTATAATAATTCAAACTGCCTTTCTTCATAAAAATTCCAATGACGTTTCAGGTCCTTCCTGCCAAATAAACTTTACTGTGCTAACACACACACACACACACACACACATGCACATACCACTCAAAACCAGAAAGTGGTTTTATGACAAACTTCATCATTCTTCAAAAAATGAAAGACTATTTCTATTAAATCTTAACTATTTCTATGAAAATCTCCCTTGTAAAACTGTTAACTGGTGACTGGAACAGATACTTTTTTTTCCCCTTAAAATAAGGGAATTTAGTCTCTAGGATTTTCTACTTCTAAGTTAAGGTATTATGAAATATACTTGAGATAAGCAAACTGTCAGCAAATAGGAATTTAAAAACTATTAAATATAGACTTTATTGATTACTTAATCTGTTAGAAGAGCAAAGTGTATATCACAATTATCATTGCATGTGAGGTAGGACTCTAAAGCAGTAAGACTGGTTTACAAACCATGTAGGAAATCTGTTTTCATTATCGACATACCAAAGTGAGATGCTAGAACTCATACTGAGCACAACAGGGGACATTGCTTTCCTCCTGACACTCCATTCATCTGACCTTTCACCCTTTACAAATTACAAGAGCACCATTCTTCACTTACACCTCTTGCAGGTCCTACCAAAACATTATAAGGTAGTCTAGATAACAGTATATACCTGCCAAAAAATTCCTCAGAGTTCAAATTTGTTGTGGTCATTATTCCTCTATAGTGAGAGTTTTCTTGATTCAAATTCTGGACCTCCTTTAAAAACACATTTCCTTCTAGCTCATCACTAAGTGTTAACAAAAGTTTGAATGAAAGAGTCTCTCAATCCCTAATGTCTAAAAAGATGCACCACTCATTTTATTTCCCTAAATTTCAGAGGATTCTGCAGACAATGTAAATAAAGATATATTCTTGGTTTCCTGATTTTTGGTGAAGCAAGAGACGGCTGCTGTTATTTGTGCCATCCATGTTTCCTGTTTAAAAAAAAAATACATATATATATATAGAGAGAGAGAGAGGATGTTGACAATTTTTCACATATTTGGACTAATATTTTCCTTTTACTTACTGACTTGCTCTTTAAAACTGAAGACTAATGAAACATTTGCATATTTCCCATTTTCTTTCTAAAATCTAATATCATAAAATATCTTTAATCATCCATGAAAGTGCAATGGATTAAATGAGTACGGTATGGAAGTTGGGAAAACAGGAGTAATCAAGGAACCATAATAGTCAATGATGACTAATTAGAAAAATGAGCACCGAGAATATTGGAAGTTTCAATTTCTTGAATTTCCATTTTGTATGGAAATAGTTCTTAACAAGTGGCGTAATTTGAAAAACAGAATATAAATAGTTTGAAAGTTCAATTTCTTGAATTTCCATTTTGTATGGAAATAGTGGCGTAATTTGAAAAACAGACTGAGGAGCTGACCCAGGAAATTGAGTTATTGAGAGTAATTCAATACTTGCATTAATTGTCAGGCCATGTTGCTGCTATGATGTAAACCTTCCTGGAGAAAGACAAAAATGGAAACTTCTAAGATAGAGAAACCAGAGTCAGGCAACTGCTCTTCCCCTCCATAGCTGTATCAACACTGGCATATTTTCTTTTTTTAAACACTGGCATATTTTCAAAGGTGGTTCATTACTGCCCGCAGCCCCTCATTTAAGCTGACATCACATTATTTGCATACCAATACTTTGAAAACTGATTGGAACTCCTTAAAAGTCAATCATGCAATCCAAAAGCACTTCTTTCCCCCATTGTTTTATATAAGCTGCAGAACTCAGAGGCAGCACTTGAGCTTCTGGTCCAGGAGAAAATGAAGGTGGCTGTGCCAGCTGTGAGAGTGTAGGGCAATGGTCAACTCCTGAGATTTCTCAGCATGATATGGACTAGATGTCTACATCCTTCCTCTCTTAACTTCTGCCCTTCCCAGAGCCAGGGAAGGAAATACACAAAGTTTCCCATTTCCCATTACTTAAGAGGGTTGGAGTGAGATTTTTCCTTATGTCAAGTCTGAAGAATCAAACCCTATAAAACCGAAATAGATACTTTGATGTTTTCCGTTTGGGCTTGTAATAAGAACGCTACTCTACGCTGTCAAGACCTGTTTCCATGTTGTACAAGGAAAGCATTTCTCAGCCTGAACTCTAGAAAAAGATTACAAAGACAAATCACTTAATACGAAATCCAAACAGTTTCTCAGTTCAAGAACCTAGAGTATTTTTTTTTTTTTTTTTTAAAGATTTTATTTATTTATTTGAGAGAAAGAGAGAGAGAGCATGGAGGGGGGAGGGTCAGAGGGAGAAGCAGACTCTCTGCTGAGCAGGGAGGCCGATGCGGGACTCGATCCTGGGACTCCAGGATCATGACCTGAGCAGAAGGCAGTCGCTTAACCAACTGAGCCAACCAGGTGCCCTAGAGTATTTGTTTTTAATGAATGTGGGAGGTTTATGTAGACTACAAAAAAAAAAAAAAAAAATCGGATTCCAAGATCAAGACTTCTACTATGTCCAAATAGAGCCCACTTAAATATGAAAACCCTTTTTTCCTTACCTAACAACAAGTGGGGCTTGATGAAATGCAGTTATGGCTTACCTGATGGAAAATGGGCAACTTCTAGAAGAAATCTAGCATGTTAGGTGGATAGTATGTATATAAAATATAGACAATAAAAATATGGAAAAGAATATTGTTTCTTTGACTTCCACCACTCCTTTTTAAAATGTTACTTTTGAATTTAAAGTGAAATCACAGCAAAACAAGGGTTATAAACAAATTAAGATGTAGCAAAAATACCAAATCTGAGCGCTTCACAACAGGCCAAAAAATTGACTCAAAATTCAGCCTCTACCAAACTATGTGAAATGTGAAACAAACAAAAAGAAGTGTTGGTATGGTTTGTCACTTGAAAAAGAAGCAATCTGTTCTGTCATTTTCTAGCTGGTCTCATAAAGAAACTATAGGAGATACCGGCAAAGCAGTTCCTTTTTTTTAAAAAAAAAAAGATTTTATTTATCTATTTGACAGAGAAAGAAAGCGTGAGCACAAGCAGGGGGAGTGGCAGACAGAGGGAGAAGCAGACTCCCCCCGCTGAGCAGGGAGCCTGATGCGGGACTCGATCCCAGGACCCTGGGATCATGACCTGAACCAAAGGCAGAAGCTTAAGCGACTGAGACACCTGGGCCCCCCACCCCTTTTTTTTTTAATGTAGCAGGAGCTTTTAAAAGGAAAGCTTCCTCCTTGAATTATTAATACCACACAGGGAGTAAAATTCTGCAGCCTATGAGGTTACTTATGTCTAGAAACACACAGAAAACCAACCCAGGCTCGTCTTCTGGTCATATCAAGGAGTACTTAAGAGTGGAGGAGGCACTCAGGACTCTTACTCCTGGCTGATCCTTATGCTGATGCTTGTCCACTGTCATTATTTGTATTCGATAAAATGTGTGGGTTTAACTCAGACTCATGGCGGTAGGTTGGGCCTCATTTCAGAATCAAAGTGATTACAAGACTTTTATTTTCTTAACTGTGAGAACTATTCTAGTATCACAGGTAATACTCAAAGCAGTCTAAACCTCCTAATTCCTAAATTCTACCACAACAAAATCTGTTAAGGTCATGAAATTCCGTCCAGCTTCTCTGAGATGAGAGGACTATTAAAATGACTTTCTGGAAAAAAGATCTGACTGGGTTTGTTTTACTCCCTGATTTTTCTCCTTATAAATTCCCCGTAGCAAGTGAGGCTTCACAGATCAGGTTGTTGTTGTTCTTGGCTGGATTTTGGAATCCATTTTCCTCAAAAATTGCAACTGCAGTTCTCAATTATTCAAGGCATCCCTCATCTGTTTGATTTGTAATATGGGTACAAGGGGACTTTATAAGCAAAAGGAACTGGTCCAGCTAGGTGTGTAAAATAAAATGAAGAGAGAAAATATATGGTCAAGAATTGCCCTTTTTCTTGCCTGACATTCCAATATAATAATTATAAGAACTGACACCGCTTATTAAGCCCTTAATATGTACTGGACACTGCGTTGTTTTTTTCCTCCTTTTTGTATCATTTAAAGCACACAGCAACTGACTAAGTCCTCTAGTTCCTACTTATGAATGAGGACACAGATTTAGTTTTTCCAAGGTCACCCAGCTTATAAATGACATAGCCAGGATTTGAAACTAGGTTGTCAATCACTCCAAAGCACCATCTCTTCTTTTTTCACCCTTTATTCTTTTCCACTTGACAGCTATTTCGGTTCATGCACCTGTTATCTCAACAGTCAAAATAATTAGATGAGGGGAATGAGGAAAAAAAAATATGTATATAAAATGAGATGGTAGTAGCAAATCAGAAAATAACAAAAAATGGTGGACATATAGCTTTAAAAAAGATACTGTATTTATTAAAAAAAAAAAAAAAAGACTGGAAAAGAAAAAACATGCATCTCTCCAGGTAATCCAGTGACGTGAGATCTCCCAGGAAGTCAAGTTCTTAAAGGTGGCAGGGCCGTTGCTAACCTGAGCCCTCAGCCCAAGCTGCTTCTGCTCTTCCCCTGTGGTTCTGATGGCTTCCTCCCCTCAAGGGCGTTTATCATCTTATTACTATGGCCACTGTAGTGAGAGAAAAATTTCCTGCCCTAAGATAGCCTCTGCTAATGACATTTCCCCCATGAAAAAGTAAACTGAGCAAACGAACAAAAGTATGTCTGGGCCTCCCATACTGAGTCTCTGCCCGGCTACACTGCTCTGCCATCCACTGAGCAGGGCAGCAGCTCCCACAGGGATGAGGCTGGGGGGCGGTGCACTTCTAGGGGCTGAGATGCCGCTTTTTAGGCTTTCTCTAGAAACGTCCTCTGGCTTAGGCACACTTTGGTCTATATAGACGGCAAGTGGTTCCAACCAATTCAGATATGCGGCCTTTCGGCCTGACCACGTCATGTTTCAGCACATCTTAGTGGAAGTGAAAAGAAAAGACAGAGGGCAGAAGGCTAGGGTTCTGGATGCAGGTTTCCCTTGGTGGAGCCCTTCTGCTCCTGGGGAGAGTTTGCTTCCATTCATGAGTTAACATGTAAAGCATTTAAATATATACCTTGGTCATATAACATAACTATGTCAATGTTTGCTATTAGTATTATTACCCATGTGTATATTCATTCATTCAATGTGAAATATTGCTCCACCATGTTCAGGGTGGGCCCGTGCTACTCACTGAAGCTCTGGGCTTGGCCGCTGTGTTGGGAATTGAGGGCATAGGTAGTGCTCCCTTTTTTCCTGCTCCTCCCTTAGGACAGGAAGGTGGTCTCCTGCCCCACCCCCCAATCCCCCCCACGCTTCATCTGGTCTCCTAGGTGTCTATACCCAAGGCAGAAAGACTTGCTGTTTCCTTCTGCACACTGAGGCCATTCACCCAGCACTGAGGAAACTGACATGTCCTTCAAGTCCCCAGAGTCCCAGGGCTTTCACAACAGGATTTACTAGTGATTTTTGATTGCTCTGAGGGTTCCCCCCAAACAAGGGCTGTTTCTTAGCTGTCTTTGTAACTCCAGGGTGTCCAGAGCCTGGTTCTCAGGAGACACTCAGGGAATGCTTGAGTAAGTGAATTAGATGATAATGTATTTCTGACATATACATGTATACATGAATGTGTATATATATATTTATTTATTCATTCCTGACATATTTCTTTCCATGGAGCTATTATAATATCTTAGGCTTGGTTTACCAGTACTTTACCAATTGCAATAGTACTAGTAATGATATCATAATACTGATAATAGTTTACTGAGTGCTTTACAAGCATTATTTCCTTTCAATCTCCTGAGAACCCACTGAGGTAGATATTCCTCTTTTACCAAGAGAAACCTGTGGCTGAGAAAATTCATATGCCTTGCGTTATGTCACACAACTAGCAAGTGGCAGAGCTGGGTTATCCAAGCATTAGAAACCAAGCCCAACATTTTTCCAGAACTAATTTGTAGAGTGAGCGATAGCCACATAGGAATGTGGCATTGTTATTTTATGAAGATTTAAATTGAATTCATGTCTTATTACCAAAAAAAAAAAAAGGCCAATATAAAACTCTGTGATGGCAAACAGATAAGCCAAATGATGAAAATAAACACATACCTGACACGTGGAGTGGATCAATACTTTGACCACCAATCTGTCTAGTGCAATGGGCTGATCAAGTACTGTACACGAACCACCCTCTTGTATTACTGTTTGCAGCTCAGAAATGCGTGAAGGACACAGGAAACCAGTGTCGAGCATCCACGTTTCTGAAAGTAAAGAAGAAAATGATGCGGTAAATAGGAAGTCAATGCTGGTGCACATACCTAACGTGCATCCTTAACCAAATTGACTTTTAGAAACAGTTGCTTGAACTCCAGCCAACTATTCTCTCTGGATCTTGAAAAGCATTTCCCTCCAATAAATAGTGATTTAAAGTTAAAGTACTTAGTGTTCCTGATTCCCAAGTTCAGTGGTCTGAATAAATAATGGGTGATGTCCACAACGGGGAAACATTTAAGTCTCCATCACATCACTGGGAAGATGTTCATTTCCAGTATCTCTCTCTAGTACTTTTAGATGAATCAGAGCCTCATCTTGGCCAGCTCTGTCCATGAAATCTAACATTAAACTCTGAATAGATTCCATGCCTATAATTTGTAATAATTGAATGATTCAAGACGCTGAATATAAGATGCTCAATTTTTTAAAAAAGTGTCAAAGACTGTGATTTGCATGACATATAATGTGCATCAAAGAGCAAAGAGGAAACAAAATAGGAATTTAAACAGATAACATTCCTTATTTTGGAATCAAGTTATGAAACATGAAACTGGCATATTACCTTCTAATATGGTTCCTATGGGCTGCCATTAATTCTCATGCTCTGATTTGTGCCACTATTTGAAGTGAAGGCAAACTGTGTTGGCATCACAGTTTTTGAAGGGGATGGTGATTTTTCAGAGCTTGAGTTGTTCAGACATGCTAGTCTGGATAGCTTAAAATAGAAGGCCATCCAACTTTCCAAACTGTGACTCTTAATATTCTGCAGCACCCATGCCCTTCCCACCCACCGATCAACTATTCACAGATGGATTAATGGGTATCTATTGTATTGCTTAAAGATCCTTAAATGATTTAGCTCAACTAACCAACATGCCATCTAGAAGCTTCGGTTATTCAAAGATGTGAAGTGTCAAGTTCATGATCTGACATCGGTGTAAGGCTGAGTCATTTGGTAAAGAAGTGGAATGAAACAACATCAGCTATCTCTGAGGACCTGAGACCCACTGCAGCTCCCCCTCCCTGCTCTGAGGGCAGGTGCCCGAGAGCATTGGGGGAGTCCCCCGCTCCTGCTACCACTCTGCACATGTCATTCAGGGAGCACACTGTGAAGGAGGAGATCAGACAGAAAGGCTTGAGTGGACCACGAGACCCCATGGCTTGATGTGTGGTAATAACAACCATGATGGAAACATTAATACTGAAGTAGTGGGAAAAATCCCTGTTCTCAGAAGAGATTTTGTGGCTTTAGCCCCCAGTTGACTCATTTTGTCCATTTTGCCAGCTCCAACAGTGGTTGGTTTCTGCCGAGGTGGACACTGAGAGCTCAGGGCTCCCAAACTGTCATTTCTCAGGAATGATGTGAGCTTTTGAGTCAGGATAAGGGGTGAAGATCACCTCGACACATGAGAGCAGACAGCTTAGAGAGCCCCCTGCTCGTTGGCTGCCTTGGCTGTGGTGGGCTATCTGGAAGCCAGTGATGTTCACCACGACACCAGCAACACGCCATGGGTGGTGGACAAAGACCAACATGGAAGACAGCAGTGTGGTTTCATTTGCTTAGGCAGGTCAGGGGAAAATCCAGGCTTTTGGGACTTACAAGTATACAGACCAAGTCATTCTTTTTTTTTTTTTTTTTAAGATTTCATTTATTTATTTGTCAGAGAGAGACAGAGAGAGAGAGAGTGCACGAGCAGTGGGGAGGGCAGAGGGAGAAGCAGGCTCCCCACTGAGCAGGGAGCCTGATGCGGGACTGGATCCCAGGACCCTGAGATCATGACCTGAGCCGAAGGCAGACGCTTAACGACTGAGCCACCCAGCCATCCCCAGACTAAGTCATTCTAAGAATGTATACATTCTTTGACATCCTTAAGAAAGGTAACTTGTTTTTGGTATTGTTTTTCAGTTCAGAGCTATAGGACTATAAAAAAGCCACTATTCCATAATGCCTCCATTTTTTAGAGGGTGAAATCCAATCCTTTGTATAACATCTTTTATATTTTTAATGCAACTTATTTAGAAATATTTCTAACCTTATTTAGCAGACTTATTTAGAAATAACAGCATTTTACCTTTTTGTGGTGCTTAGTTTTTGTAACTAAGAGGAAATCATCAGAGAGAAACAGATAAACATCTAGGAATCTTGTGCTTTCTGAGGAAAAAAAGAAGGTGAAGTTGGGGCTGGAGATAGTAAGCAGAAGGTGTTTTTTAAATCAAAGAATCCCTTAGAAAACAAGACAGGGTGGGTGTTAGGGCATACCAGGGTTACACCTTAGGAAGCTCCAATCATGTGGATCAGAAAACTGCATTACTGTTGAGTTGCTTTCTCCCTAAAGCAGAGACTTGATGTGAACCCATGCTTCCAACTTTAAAGACATTGTATTTGTGATGCATTTCATGTGGATCTAAGATAACCTGGATGGTATTTGCAATGGTTTCAGCTAAGTCTAGGACACATCTATTGACTAATGAAACTTGCAGTATTTTTGCCTTTTGACTCATCTGGGCGGTCACTGGCAAAGATACATGTGACTAGGAAAAAAGGCATGTTGTTATTGCTGTGAACTGAATTGTGTCTCCCGCCCCCCAAACTCCTATGTCGAAGCCCTAACCTCCAGTGTGGCTATATTAGGAGTACGTAAGTAAGATTAAATGAAGGCATAAGAGTGGAGCCCTGATCCAGTAGGATTAGTGCCATCATTAGATGATACGCACGGGGGGATGCTGAGAAGGAGGCCATCTGCAAGCTGAGAAGACAGCCCTCACCAGAAACCTAATCAGCTGGCAACTTGGTCATGGACTTCCAGCCTCCGGAACTGTGAGAAATAAAATTCTGTTCTTTAAGTGGCCTAGTCTCTGGTATGTTATTATGACAGTGCTAGCTGATTAAGACAGTCATTAAAGTGACTTCCTTCCCAAGTTTCGCAGTGTGTCTGTACATATTTAAATATTCATCATGTAGCTTTATATTTACAAACTTTTGTGATATCACTTTTCATAGTTACTTAAGGCAAATGGGCTGTTATACTTCTCCCTAAGAAGGGGAAAGTAGTAGAAGAGAAATTAAATAGTAGAATGAAGAATCCCCTCCCTATTCTACTCCATCCCTTAGAAATTAGAAACAGAAGTGGTTAAATGGAAATGATTTCAGAGGAATAGATAGTCCATTCAGAGGTGGGTGTGGCAGAAGTTTAAAGTAAATATAAGAAAAATCAGTAAATTAATTAATATTTTTCTAGAAGTTCTTTCTCATATACTGTAACCCCAGGAAACTGTGTGGCTAAGGTTAAGTCAATGTACAAAATAGTAAGGATTCATTTTTATTTCCTCCCCTCTTTTAATAGAGGAAGGATTCTATATTTGCAAGGCAGGGATATCCCATATTTTATCCAATCTTGAATTGTCCTTGAATATATTTTTTTTAAATTGTATTCCATCACTACTAGAAAATTTCCTGTTTGCAGATTAGGCTATGGCAAAGACAGCTTGCTGGCTGTCCCTTAAAAGCCATTCACCCCACCTTTGTAGTAATGGAATTGCTGAGTTTTAATGGCTACATGTCCACCTTCCATCAAATACTCCATCTCCCAGCTTCCCTGGTAGCTAAATATGACCAAGGGACTAAATCTGACTGATGGATATGAACAAAAGTGGGCAACTTCTGGGTCATATCCTTAAACAGCAGGGCTCTGATCTGTCCCCTCTTCCTTTTCCCACCTGCTAGCATGTAGACACACTGTGACTCATTTTAGACCATGCAGAAAAAGCAATTCCCCAGGGATGGCAGAGCCAGCCTCCCACCCACGCTTCCATGACAAGCACCCTGATCCCACGTGACGTGTGAACGCACATCTGACATGGCTTTTCACTGAGAGATGGTCATGGGCGTGTTTATCCAGCTTCCACATGACTTATCATGCCCACCCTCGAACCCTAAATTTGACCCCCTGACCCACTCTCTCCGTCACCCTCAGTGTTGCTCAACCAACCTATCAGGCACATAGATTAGGACACCTGGGGGCGTCTTCGACTCATTTTCTCTTTATCCACTTTATCAATCCTCAAGTCCTCCTGCCTTTGCCTTTGAAATATCTTTCACATTTGTCTTTTTCTATTTATGCTGTGTCTAACGGTTTAGGCTAGGCCAGCATGCCTCGCCGTGTTGGGAAGTTGGTAGATAGATGGAAGGGACAAATCAAAATCTCTGATAATTCCAGGTGGAGGTCAGTTTTGGAAGAGAAGGCAGTTTGAGAACAGAGTTGCTTCATTACTTTGATTTGGTTTTGTCACAATGTGTAATTGTTTTTGAAGTGGTAACTAACATCAAAGAGAATTAAAACTCATCTTTTCAAATGGAAGTGGGCAGGGCCTGGCCTCCAGGTTAAGAACAGTTGAGAAGCCCAGGCCCAGGCTCTTCTCACCTCACCCTGCTTCACTGAGGAGCTTCCGGCTGGTCTCTCGACCTTGGTTCCCTCCCCTACACCATTTTGTGCTTTGCTTCTGATAACTCTTTCTTCAACAGCATTTGAAACCTATCACAGTCTTGTCCAAGAGCTCAACGACTTCTTGTTGTCAGCAGTTTCCTGGCTGGGTCCCTCAGTTTGGCTTCCAAGGCAGTGGCTGGGATTCTGGAAGCCTCCTCGGCTGAGGTGGTCTGGCGTGGGTCTGCTCTGGTCTGGCCGTTTAATGTGCCGGGTGAACTTGAGCACGATCACAGAACCTCCCCGAGCCTCAGAGTCTTCACCGATACCATGGGATGAACTTCTCTGCATAATTTACTGGAAGGAGAAAATGCATGCCGTAGCCCCTCAATGTACATTCTGGGCATGTCTATCCTTCCTAATCGGCGGTTGCCGGGTGGGTATTGTGTCCCAACCTGACCTCTTGTTGCTCTACTTAAAATATAGCGGATTCTCAGCAATGTGTATTCAATAAGGAATTATTGCCCAACACCGTCCCACTGGATCACACTACCGTAAATAGACAATTTCATGTCCCACAAGGCTTCCCACACAGCGGGTGACCAATCAAGAGTTTGTGCAGAAATGAATAAGTGAATGGTTGCAAATCTTATTTCAGCCTGGCAGCCGTTTCTGATCATGATAGTATTTACTGAGCACTGACTCAGTGCCAGCCATTCTTTCATTAGCTCATTGAATCCTCACAACAAAGGGAGGAAACTGCAGTGTGGCAGGATTGCTGTTAGGGGCCTATGGGCACACAGGTAGAGGAGGCTGAGCCAGGAAGTGAGCCTGGCCGTCTGGGGTGGGGGTGGGTGGGGGGAGCTCGCCCTCCGAACCACTATGCTGCTAGAACTTACATTCTTGGGTGGCTTCTGCCGCCAAGCCTTTCCTCCTGCTAGGCTCTTCATCTGGGAGGTTGTCCCTCCTGTCCTTCCAGGGACCTCCATCCTTTCTATGCCCCCAAGCTCATCTGCAGCCCCATGGACCACATGAAGCCTTGCTCAGGTCCTCCAGCTTCACAGACTCTTTGCTTTTCTGGACTTATACTGCAGGTCTGCTCACTATGGCAGATATTCCCAACTAGAGGGAAAAGATTCTGCAGAACAAGTACTTTACACCCTCCAATGGTACCCACCGAGCACAACGTGTATTACATAACAGGGTCCCCATCCACACTGACGGGATGGTGGCCCTACCCTCCGGAGGAGTAAAGCCATGATGACAACAGGGGACGTTGAGTGTTTACTCTATTCCAGACCACGTGCTAAGCTCTTCGTGTCTATTATTTAATCAACAACCTTATGGGATAGACATGGTTACCTCATTTCACAGAGAGAAAATGGAGGGCCTGTGCCTAGTTCCGTAGAGTCTGCGTGAGTCCCTAGGAGGCTCTGATTCACAGCTTGCATTGCCTTGGCCATAGAGAGGCAACTACCATCCCTCCCACACTTCCATTTGCAATGACTGGACAAGTTACAAGGTAGCAAAGATGTTGAGTTTTTAAAGGAAGCAGTAATTTACCTGCAAGAGTTAATTTTTCTTCATAGAGAAGGTGTCTGTTGGTTGGTAACAAGATGTTTTCTGCCGTGTGTTCTTTAAAAATACATTTCAGGCACTTGCCAAACAAGGGAGAAAATCACAGAGATATTGTTAGTGATGGAAAGAGAACATATTCCAGGAGCTGGGGCAATGCATTTTGTCTAGAAGGTTTGCAATACTTGGAAATTCTGGAAGACGGACATGGGAATGGGACAGAATGGAAAACCGCTCAGAAGGGCCATCCCTGAGAATGGCTGAGGATGTCAGCCTCCCACATACAACACCACGTGGACAAAGGCTTCACTTCTTGCTCATAAACCTAGATTTCCTATTCACGTGGACAGCTGGGGACTTTCTAAGACTAGGGTGTTAATTTCCATCTAAATGCCAAACTTCTGGAAAAGGACATGAGTCCTAATTGATCCTTTGTGTACCTCTGGAATGAAAAATCTTCTATCTCTATCCCGAAGTGGAGGCCACACTGTAGTCTCCTGTAGATGTCTACATTTTTGGAAATTGTCAAGCCACTTTTCTTTCAAGATCCCTTGAAAAACAAGACACCTAATCAATATAGTCTTAAATGCATGTGACATTACAGCATAAAATTTAACCAAGATCCACAGGAATCATTTAGAGACACTGGCTGCCCTTGGAGCCAAACCATATCTTAGGTTCATTTAACATATTGCTTGCTGTTTAAATGTCTTAGAAAAACTCATTTGAAATCAGCCTCTTGCAGAGAAAAATGAAGCTTAACTAATTTAATTCAGTTAAGTTGGAAATGTATTGTGCATTTTTATTTCAATAATACTAATAAAGCCTTTGGTAGCTTTATCTTATTCCCTAAGCCATATATCCTTTAATTAGAGGGGAAACAAATCAGATGAACAAGGACAAACATATCTTTTTTACACTAGTCATAAGACCTACATCCCCTTCATGATAAGAATGATTACTGTTTTTTGAGAACTCATTTTCTCTTCTGAAGATTTGTATTAATTTTCCAACATTTTAAAATAACATATTACTATTGAGGTTTTGAAATAATTTTTGGAAATATGGAGGGCAAGTCATAGACCCATAGAATCACATGGTGGGTGGGATTCTTGAGAATTTGTCATCTTTAAGCTCATAGACTTACAGGAAGCCCACAGGAATCTCTTCCCTCAATGATGAAGATCCACATTTTATTGAGAAATCTCCAGAAGAGATGCTGTTGTCTTCCTCACAGGCCTATCAAAATGAGTCATAATCTCCAAAATGACTTTAAAAGTTTTAAAAAATCTGTGTTTGAGTTTTTGTCTCATTCGTTAATAAGCTCAATTCTAGTTCCTTGGGTCATTTCAGAATTTGAACAAAAAATTGAAAAATAGGAAAGAAACTCCCAACTGAATGGTCATTTTACTTCTGAACTTGCAAAAAAAAAAATATTTCTGTACAGCTGATAATCAATTTGAGTTGTTCCCTTTGGATGCTTCCCAGGAAATCTTGGTTTATGGGCGTATGTCATGGCTTTCTTTATCTGAATTTAATTATACAAAGCTCCACAAATTAACTTAAGTTGTCATAGGGCTTGCTTAGTTCCTGTTTCCAAATTTCAGTTCTTGAGATTGCAATTGGCATAATTTTACATTGGCCCTGGATTTCAGTGACCAAGAAAAGAAAAAAAAAAAGATGATGAATGGTAATTTATCTTCCGGAAAGCCTCCCTGTGGTGTTTACCCCCATTTGCTTTGTGTGTGGGTTCATTATGGACGTTAAAAACAAAGTGCCTTCAGTCATCTGGGAAGTAGGTCTTTTCCTGCCTGAACTCACTTCTGAACGCCGTGGAGACAAAGCCGCGTCCTGCACACACTTGGTGTTAGAGTTCTCATAGGGTTGGCCAGGAAGTGACTGGAGCCCATTGTTTTGTGTGTTTGATTTACAATGCACTCAAACTCGAATCCATGTTTCTGAGAGCCATGACCTCAAGTGAATGGAATTACCTTCTAGGATGGAAGCCCCAGGGGTTCCCAGCAGCCACAGGGCCCTCCATCTCTTTGAGGAAGCTTACACTGGAGCTCTGGGTCACCTATCTCAGGGACTTACTGAGTGACTTTTCCACCTTTTCCTTGATGGCATAGATCATGATTTTCTCTGGAGAGTCTCTACTCCGTTCCCAGATACTCTTCAGTAACAAGGGGTACCGAGTCACCCTGTGCAGTGGGGCCCCTCGGAGCTCAGGCAGGTGAAGCCGTCCGCACTGTTCATTTTGCTCACGCCACTGTGGAAGACAAAAGCAGGAGTATTAGAATATCGCTTTTCCTTTTTTTTTTTTAATTTTTTTGAAGATTTTATTTATTTATTTGACAGAGAGAGACAGGGAGAGAGGAAACACAAGCAGGGGGACTGGGAGAGGGAGAAGCAGGCTTCCCGCCGAGCAGGGAGCCCGATGCGGGGCTCGATCCCAGGGCCCTGGGATCATGACCTGAGCCGAAGGCAGACGCTTAACGACTGAGCCACCCAGGCGCCCTTTTCCTATTAAGGCATTGAGAAGCCTGGACACAAGAAACTCTTAGAGACTTTATTCAGTAATTCCATGACATACCTGTGAGTTGGCTGGGAAAGGTTAGAAGCCGTGGCCTACACTTTGGTCTTGAAAATGCCATAGTAAACTGTCTTTAGTAAGTACCTATCTACCAGTGCCAAATTCAGGGCTGGAAATGGTGGTTAAGAAGTATTATCGAATATTACAGACTGACATTGTTACTTGCCGATTAAAGAAATGAAAGAATCCTCGTTCAGCTGTCTTGCCTTCCCAGTAATGGTGACCAAGGCAGCGTCATCAGCACCCCACGGGACACCACCACCCAATCCTCCTAATCAGGGAAATGTATCAAGATTTTGAGGCACAGGAAAAGTTTGAAACCTGTGAAATCTCCTAGAGAATGAATGTTCCATCGGTGGCCGTGATGAGATGTATTAATATACACGCCCCAGCTTTGTTCTCCCTTCTCACTTGAGTTTTGTTTTGCCCATAGCTTTTTCCTTCTCCCCGGCCCTTGGGGGAGATTTCTGGTCTCACCAGCTCTGCTCCCATCCTCATTGTGATTTACAGTTAGGAGAACTGAGAATGCACTCTGGAGGGTGAAAGGGAAAGGAAGGACTTTTGCTCATTAGGGCATTTCCTTGAGTCTCCTTTGTTGCTGAGAATCAGGGTAAAGAAGAGAAAATGAAAATACAGGTCAAAGAGGCTAAATTGATCTCCATCATACAGAGCAGAGAGCGGGGAGGGGAGGGATAAGACAAAGACAATTTTCAATAGAGAGAGATTGGATCAAGAGGTCGTTGCAGGGTGTGCGGGAGCTGGGCAGACAGGAAAAGGTATCTTAGTAAGTACTGCTATGGGTTATACACTGGATTTCCATAAAAGGTATTTGAGAAACACAAGTAAACATGAGAATAGCTCTTCCATTTGTTTCATCAGCTGGACTGTTTCTTTGAATGTGATACTCTCTTGAACGGAGGGGCCCTGGCCTTTGGTGACACAGGACGCATGGAGCCAAGTCTCTGGCTACTATGCACATAGGTGCCATCAAGAAAGGGGTGTGTTCTCTCCCTCTTCCCTTCTCCCACCTACTCACACCTGGGTTGAGGTGTAAAAGGGTCCTACCCTTAACTAAATATTTTTCCTGCTGTAGGCTATTGCCTCTTTTCCACTCTCATGCTCAGTCTAGGTCCGGGTTAAATCCTTTGTCTCATGGCCCTGAAGTGAGGACCAAGTGGACCAAGGCATACCGTAGAGGCTGCCCCTGCTTCCCCAAAGATAGCTGCATCTATCTTCATGCCCAGATGTCAGCCCTTGCATTTTGGAGATCTGGATACAATGGGCTAAATGGCCCAGGGAAGTCCAAAGCCCTCCTGTAGATATTTCCACACTCTCAGAGGGACACTGGGATTCCAATGGCTTTCTCTGGCCCCTGGACTCCTGTTGGTACCCATACTGCTTCTTTCTTGAACAGCATGGGCCAAATGCCAAGCTAAGTTCCTTGGTTGGTTTCCTATGTTGGTTTCCACTGTAAACCCACTCATGCCAAAAATTTTTTGAATTATAAATTATTATTTAACATTTATTTTACTGAAGATTTTGGGTTGTGGGGAGGGGGTCAAATACACAGCCCACAGCTCCACCATTTTTCTGGTTCCATTCTCTTCTCTGAAAAGAGAGCTCTTTCTCTCTCTTACCCCTGAACTTCAGCCCCCTTCTCTCCCAGCTTCATGCTTAGAGATTTGTGCTCGTCTTTTAAAGTCTAACCATGTTCTTGGGGTTCTTGTCTGCCCACACTAACAGTTTTATCAAAATTATTTCTTCTGAAAACATTCAGGGCTCATTCCTCACAGGAATTCTGCCAGACACGATCTTTCCCACTTCCCTACAGACAGATGGCAGGTCATGAAAGTGAGCACACGGGTGCGGGGTGGATGGAGCTCTAGGAGTCAGGCTTCAAGACTTGCTGAGGGACCACCTTCCCTTCTCTGTATCCCAGATTTTTTCTCTTTTGGGCAATGGTGGAAGGTACTAGATACCTCCACCCCGCTCAAAACAGCTGTGGTTCTCATCAAGGCTGGAAATGATGGAGAAGGAAGCAGACACTGCAGGTGCAGAAAGGCTGGGGGTGGAACCAGTGGAAAGAAGAGGCATGTGGGGGGTGGCGGGCTGGGGGGCCTTCGTCTGTGGGCTTCGTGGCTGATTCCCATGCTGATTCACTGGCAGCTGCACTCCAGCTAGGGTGGCTGGGAGCTCCAGGAACGGATTTCCTCAAAGCACAGGCCATTGCCCCAGATTTCCATGCCTCAGGGGACAGCTCTGGCTGCCAGCACTCACTGGTATTCAGGGTAAGTATAAAAATATCCGATTTCCCCCCCCCCCCAATAACGATCAGGCAAGAACCATCAGTGGTAAACTATTTAGTAAGATACAGGCAGGGATAATTGGAAGCTTTTAGAGTTTTGAAAGGCCTCAGAAAAGAGAAGATTATTTGATGATTCTCAAAGTAGCTCTAAGTTTTTCTTTCATCTCCTAATTGGCTTTATTTTTTTAGGTGCATTTGGGAAGAAAAGAACATCTCTGTCAAGAAAGATTGGACATAAAAGGCCTTTTCATGGATGAGTCCAGATCAATGGAGCCCGCTTTTGTTTTATAATAAGTATCCAATGTGTTTAGGGGAACAGTGAAAGGAATTCAGGGCCCCAGACAAAAAGCATTCTTCTCATAAATCTGTCTTGGGGGCCATAGCACTGGGCTGGGCAGCCAACGTCTGTGGAATCTTGGGAAATTTACGTAAGCTCCCTAAGCCTCATCTGTGAAATGCGGAGAACAAGAGGGACTATCTTGTCAGGTTGCTGAGGGGTTTTGATGAGCTAATCTGCACAAAGTGCTCAGAATAGCATCTGCCGTTTCTCGAACACTCAGTCTGTGGTAGGTAGAGCCCTTAGCCTTTGTTTAGTTTAAACACACAAACAGACCTCGCATGAAGTTCCCAGCCTCTTTCTCTGTCTCTTCCTAACTAGGAGCACTGATGGACTCCCATCAGTGTTTGCCACCACAACATGCAGCCCCACGTTGTACGGAGGGTAAATTCATCCCACTGCCTTCATCCCCCAGGTCCAGGCAGCGCATAGCATGACCCAGATTTCAGTTCTCCAGCCACGCTGTTTAGATCAGAACAGAGTAGGAGAATGCACGTCAGCTCCAGACAGGACTGTGTCTGCCCTGAATGACCGTATCTTCCAGCAAGTTGCCTCATTTGTCTAAGCTCCTGAAAAATGAGGATCATGTCAGATCTCACAGGGGGATTGTAAAAACAAAGAGATCATAGATGACCAGCAGGCAGCACAGTGCCTGGCCATTGCCAGGGCTAGAGAAGGAATCACCTTTTCACCTTTATTATTATGATTATGTATTATTATTGTGTGTTATAATTATTATTATGTATTATAATTATTACATGTTATAAGCATTACATTTATAATCATTATATTTATTGTATATATTAATAATATTATTATTAACTATCAGTGATGATGCTTTTGTTCTGTACTATGGGGCTGTGGAGGCGGGTGCACCTTCCATTCCTCCAGAGCCTCCCCCGATTCCTCAGCTTTGTCTCATGATGCTAACAGCTCCCCAGCAACGGGAAATTGCCCTGAAGACTTAGAAATAGTTCTGGTATGAAGAGCATTGGATTTTTGTTTGTTTGTTTGTTTCCCGAAGACCTCTATCCAGGTTCTTTTTGGCCACCTACTGGCCATGTGACCTTGTAAAGTCACATAATCTTTCTGAGCCTCAGGGACATATGGGGACAATGTAATTACCTTCATAGTTTGGTGCTAAGGAGTAAAAGAGATGTTTGAGCAAGTGGCTGGTAAAGCATTATGCATTGTAAAGTATTATATGTTATCATTACAACATGGCACCCCCTAGTCCTTTTCCCTAAATATCTCCGGGGCTATACATATTCCACAGGTAAATGCAAACCAACTGATGTGGGGTTTTCCACAGTTACTTGAAAGCAGTGGCTGAGCTTGGTTTAAATTAATCTCTGCCTTAGCTTGGAAGGGAGAGCAATGGACCTAGATCCTCCCCAGTTTGGGGGCCTAGCCAGGAGTCCAATCCCTCAGCTTCCAGGGAAAGCTTTTGCAACAGTATTATTCATTCGTTTGGAAATCTAATGAACTTCCATTTTGAGTAGCAAATTAAACAGGCTGAAAGGCTGAAGCTATAAAAATGGAGCCAAGTCTCCTCCCAAAGATCATTCCTCTTTTCTTGACCCCACCACACCCAGGCTTTCTGGCACCTCCAGGCCACGGCAAAGGCATGCTGAATCACGGTGAAGTGTTTGGGAACTCTGGCAGCCTTCCCTCCCATGCCTCTGAGGTGATGCTCTGGCAGGGGCTTTTTGCAGCTGCAGGGAAGAGCTGGTTTTCTGGAAAGGCTGGGGCCATTTTCTCTGGATCCTACAGAAGGGCTCTGGCATGATGCTGAAAAGGTACAGTTCAGGCTAAAGAAATATCAAAAGTTGGGGGTGGGAGTCAAAGGAACTAGGGAAGTCAGGGAAAATTCTTTCCAGTTTCTCTAATTAGCAAATGCTTAAGTGCCCCAGCAGAAATTCCCTGTGGGTCTGATGCTTTGGGACCCATAGTCACCATGTTGTCCAACTCCAGGAGCAGCATTTACTCTGTGCTCCGTGATGTGCTCTGGGGGCCGCCATTCCCATAGACTACAGTGTAAATGGGGCTCCAGGCTTTTGTGCAATAGTATTTTCCTGGGACCAAATCCTACAAAAGCCAAACTTCTGGTCACAAAGCCTCAGTTCTTGTTCTATTTTCTCCTTGCAGTGTGCCAATTTCTTCCACAAACAAACCAATGAACAAATCAAGCATTTTTAAGCCTTACCCAAATTTCAGGAAAGATGCACTAATGTTTCCACATGTGCACCACTTAAAATTCCTAAATGTGCAGCGGACACTTCTCTTTCTCATCAGCTTTACCATGAGCTCGGACACTGAAAACTGAAAGTCACCATTATCAGGCAGGAGCTGTGACCATGTGGATGGAAATAGGTCATCTTCACGATGAACATTTTTTAAACAAAAATGGTATTCCCACCATAAATAGGTAACTCCTCAATAAGCCAATCCCCCCACCTCTCATACTTAAAGAAAATTCTACTTAGGACATCTTAGTTTAATTCATCTTTTATTTCTGTTTATGCTTTACTGAGACTTACACACCCTGCATGGGTCCTGATCACAAGCATCGTCCTTGGATTTCGGTGCTCATGTTGGTTGATGTGAAGCTGGCGTCGGTAGTACATGAGTAAAGTAATAACATTTAACTCTTCAATCCTCCAAATTATCCATAAGCTTAATTCTCCTGCTGGCTTCTAAAAATACAGTGTTAAATTTGGGGGCGCCTCAGTGTTCTTGTAGAAAATCTGATGAAGAGTTAAATGTTGTTACTTTAATCTTGTAGAACTTTAATCTGGTCTTAAACCTGCTACAATGACTTCACATGTGTAAGCCATCTCAAGTTTATTTTCGAATAAGGCAGATGGCCAATCCGTACTCATACGTTCACATATGTAAGGGTCGAACTGAGCACACACACACGACGTGCCACCAACTCAGGAAAGCAGTTCTTAGGAGAGAGTTACTCTTCTCTCGTCGCTAGTGCTTCTGCCTCCTTACTGGGAGACACTCTCTTCGGGATTCCATAGCACCTACCATGTTGCTAAACCTAAGTGCTCCTTGATAGATTTATTGATTAAAATAATGAGTAATGGGTCCCACCAAGGGATTTCCAATAGTATCATAATGTGATGGAACGAGAGAAGGCAGGCACACATGCTTCCTGCTAACAGGACAACTACGGTGTGCTGAGAAAACAGATACAGCCTAAAAATCCACTAAAGGAAGTGATAGTAGTGAAGACAGAGATAACAAAAGCCCAGAAAACTATTTTGTGGTAGGACCTCAGAGGACAAGACGAGGACAAGATGCAATGGGGAGAAAGGTCAAGTTTCGGCTTCAGCAAGAAGTAAGCAGGGGGCTTTGATCTCTGGGCAGGAAAGACCTGGAGATAGCAGAGGGCGCTGAGATGCTTGACAAATGCCATGACCAAGAGGCAAGTGTTGAGCCCTTGAAGAGTCAGGCTTAGAAATCCAGTTCCATAACATGTTAGCTCGGTGACCTTGGCCAATTATCTGACCTCTCCAAGCCTCCTTTTCCTTCTCAGTGACTCACGGAGATGGCTCATGTGTGATTAACAAATGCCCCAGTCTTCCCCCACGGAGCTTCTTGTGAGGTGCCATGGTGTTCCTGTTCATCCAGTTCCCTCCTGGGGGAAGATTATAGGTCCCCACTCTACTGATGGTGAGTTTGGCCATGTGACTTTCTTTGACCTTTGAAGTGTGAACAGCCATGCCAGGGGTTGCGTTAGGCAGAAACCTGAAGAGTCAGTGAGTGTTCTGCCCTAATCTCTTCTGTCTTTGCCATGAAGACTGGTGACATTCCAGGGGGTGGCTGCTCCCTCAGCATGGGTCCCAGAGCAGGGACACCAAGCCACTGAAATTTGGGGGTTGTTACTGGGTACAAAAATGAATTTTACCTGATTGATATAGGACCACTTAAATTTAGGAAAAGCTTTTACAACACATCTTTGCCCATTTGTAACATAATATGAAGCATTCCCATGTGGGCTATATTACAGATTTTGAGTAAAGAGTCTATTAATGCCCCATGCTTTAGTAGGCTGCAAGTGCTCTTATGCTGTGGTCTGAATATTTGTGTCCCCTCAAGTTCATATGTCAAATACTAACCCTTAATGTGATGGTATTCAGAGGTAGGCCCTTAGGAGACTAGGTCATGAGGGTGGAGCCCTTGTAAATGGGATCAGTGCCTTTATAAAAGATGTTCCAGAGAGATCTCTGGTTCCTTCAGCCATGTGAGGATACAATGGGAAATCGGTGATCTAGAAAAGGACTCTCTCCTGACCATGCTGGAACACTAATCTCAGACTTCCACCTTTTGTAACTATGAGAAATACATTTCTGTTGTTTAAGACCTGCCCATTCTGTGATATTTTGTTACAGCAGCCTGAGCAGACAAATACAACTTAGGTGTTTTAATGAGAAGTTGATATTTCTCCAGACTATTTACTAAAAACTGAATTTAAACATGTTCTGAAGGATTGAGAGATCCTGAGATTTTTATCTAATTCCCAACACACTACATTCTTTCCCTTGTTTTTCAAAGCATTTCTTATTCAAATCTGTTTTCAAAGTTTACCAAAGATCTCCCTACTCTCACCTAATTTCATGCTTGCCTCACCTTATTAAATACTGCTTCATCTCTCACCGCAAGCGTCATTGCCTCCCAAAGAATGTCCTATCTGTAACTACCTCCCCATCTGCCCCAATCTTGAAGCTCTTTCATAATAACTCTGTTCCTTTCTCTCCAGTATTTATCTCAATTTGATTATATCATTAACATCATTATTGGATCAATTTCTTCCCCACTGGACTGAAAACTCCCCCAAACGAGGGATTGTGTGTAACTTTGCAGATTCGCGTACACAGGCTTTCAGCCCTACACCTAAGCACTTAGTAAGTGCTCAATACATTTCCATCTATGTTGTTTTTTTTTTTTTTTGAATGGCTTGTAAAAATTAAAATCTTGCTCCATAAGGATAGGGATTGGGTTTAAAAGGTCAAAGTAAAAAAATGGGGGAGGAGGTCTAAATATTTACTCAGGAAATAAATAGTATTTATCATACCAGAGGTGTAGGTTTTCCTCTCTTCTTCTCCTCCATACAGAAGTCTTATTAAGGGTGTTGATCAATGTGAAGGTTTATTTTGTTCCTTTCTAGAGCCTGGCACTTTGTTAGAAGAATAACTGAACCATGTAATTAGCGTCACAAACCGTTGCCATGAATATTGCTTTAGGTTGAAGTAATTTTTAAAAACAGACTTGGAAATGGTGTTTCCATGCATGCAGAATTTTGTGTTCATAAAACCCACACAGGAGAGGTGACAGTAGCTAACAGAAGCAGCAAGTTATTCTGGAAAATGCTGACTGGCAGAGGAAAGGATGTCTCCTTCGTGGGAGGGTGCTCAGGGAACCTTCTCAGGCACAGTAGCACATGCACACTAAATCAAGTAGACGTAAACAACTCTCCTGGGAGGTGGGTGAATTTATTGCACGGAGCTGGGTCGTCCCAGAAGGATTTTAGCTTTGTGAACTCAGAAATGATATCCATCGGCAGGGAGGTCTCCGTAGGCTTGGCATAGTCCTTGATGATGCTAGAAAAACTGTTCACAAAACCAAAGCTTGTCTAGGGCCAGGAAGAAAGAAAACAAGAGTAGGTACCCTTCCGGGGGTAAGGAATCAAAAATTGATGACCTTCGAATATTGCTCTTACAGATGTTTTCCATTTTGAACTTATCTCCTGGCAAAATTCAAAGACTTCTTTTTCTCCACTCTCCAATATATATTTTCTTATAAGTATGTCTTGTAAATAAATTCTTGTTGGCATCTCTCTTCCTTTTTAGAAGGAAGATATTATTTATTTTGAATATATGTGAGAAAAGGACATTTATGTGAAAATAAATATTTATGAAGATGATGGAGATCTTAAGAATGTGTTTAACTTTTATTTGTATTCAGCATTATTTATTGAGGAAATTCATATATTCCAAATTGCTTATTGAGTCCTCCCAGACACCAGGCATTGTTTTAGGTCTTCTGGATACAGAAGTGAACCAGAAGGGTTCCTGAGTAGATTCTAGATGTTCCAGAGCTTGTATTGTAGAAAAAATATGGACTGCGTCACAAATTTATGCATCATCTTTGTGCAGGGGTCATGCTGATCTTCTCTGTATGGTTCTAGTTTTAGTATGTGTGCCACTGAAGCAAACACTATGTTTACTTCTTAAATGGCCATAGCGAGACGGAAAATGCTACCGAAGGCCCACTAATATCTGCAAACTATCGGAAAGATGTCAATGGACATTTAGATTTCCTGCTTATTAACCCGAACTCCTGATCATAAGATTATATGGGAAGGGAATATAGAACACAAGCCACAATAATGGAATAAGCATACATTTTATGATCCTCTGGTGAATTTGAAAACACGGCTACTGGAATCTTCCCACTATGACTCACCTGGCTCACCTCCTCTAGGTTTGCAAAAAGTCTCCATACATCCACATCCAGGAGATATTCATGAGTTTGTAGATATTTTAATGTATTCATGAAGATCTTTTCAAAAAATGCACATTACCTTCTATTTTCCAATTTTGAAACTTGCCCTTTGCAAGAACATTAAACATCAACCTCCTGAGTATAACTTTACAAGACAATGTAGAAATCAGTATTTTCAAGGTTTAAGAATTTTTCTAAATACAAAATGATGACATTTAGGCCCCATAGGACATATGGGAAATGGGCCGTTCTGTACAAAGTCGCTATTGCTTGCTATTGTGAGCCCTCACAATATTCCTGTTGGACATAATCTGTTCAGATGGGCTTTCTCGGCTTCCCGGGGCCAAAGAAATCTCAAAGGTTCTCTTCCTGCCAATGGCACTAACTTGAGACCAAAACAACATTCATACTGAGTTCTCATTTATTCCTTCCTCTGCAAAAGACCCAAATATCTTGTACATTCAGGAAACTGAAAATAGACAACTAATGAGTTAATACCTGATAACTGGGAAGATGTTTAGATTTGGGTAAAGGCATTAAATACTGATGAAACATTAAGGGAGTCTTTACGTTTTTATTACTTGATCTGATGCTTTTATACAACAGGAAAACTGCAGCAAGTCAAGAAGGAACTATAATTGTCACAGATAACCTGTCCTCATTCTATAAACTAGAGATCAGTTTATTGAAACAGGCTTATTTTGTAGAAATACAATAAAGCATTCAAAGGGACCAATTATTTCAAGGAGTTTAGTGTGAAAAAGCTGGACTTTAGACCATCAATCTTCTCCAGTTTCCACTTCCATATGTTAATGCAATGAATGTTTCTAGAACTTGCATCAGAACCACCTAGAGACCTGTTAAATCAGAGATTAGTGCCAACTCCCCAAATTTCTGACTCATAGGTCTCTGATGGGGTCTGAGAATATTCTTTTTACTTTTCTTTTTTTTTTTTAAGTAGGCTCCACGCCCAGTGTGGAGCCCAGTGCAGGGCTTGAACTCATGACCCAAGATAAAGACCTGAGCTGAGATCAAGAGTTGAATGCTTAACTCGCTGAGCCACTGAGATGCCCTGCAAATATGCATTTTTAATAAGTTCCCAAGTGATTCTGATGCTGCTGGCCTAGGGATCCCTCCAGGAGAACCTCTGACTTAGAGCTTCCCCAAGTCCCATGTACAGGCATCCCTGATTTTCTTGCACTTCACAGATATACCAGATTTTACAAATTGAAGGTTTGTGGCAACCCTGTGTTGAAGCAAGCCCATTGGTGCCATTTTCCAACAGCATTGACTCACTTCATGTCTCTGTGTCACATTTTCACAATTCTCATACTTTAAATTTTTTCATTATTATTTATTTGTTATGGAGATCTGTGATCAATGATCTTTGATGTTAACTATTGTAACTGTTATAGGGTTCCACAAACCATACCCATATAAGATGGTGGACTTAACTGTAAATGTTGTATTTGTGTTCTGATTGCTCTACTAACCAGCTGGTGCCCATCTCTCTCTCCCTCTCCTCAGGCCTCCCTATTTCTTGAGACAATATTGAAATTAGGCCAGTTAATAAGCTTACAATGGCCTTTAAGTGTTCAAGTGAAAGGAAGAATCAACTGATGTGACAAACTTCATTGTTGTCTGATTTTAAGAAATTGTCACAGCCACATCAACCTTCAGCACCCACCCCCCTGGTCAGTCAGCAGCCAGCCACACTGAGGCAAGGCCCACCGCCAGCAAAATGGTTCTGACGTACTGAAAGCTCAGATGGTGGTTAGCATTTTTCAGCAATAAAGTATTTTGAAATTAAGAAATGACCATTGTTTTTTAGACATACTGCTATTGCTCACTTGATGGACTATACTATAGTGTAAAGATAACTTTTATAGGCACTGGGAAACCAAACAATTCATTTGGCTTGCTTTATTGCCATATTCACTTTGTTGTGGTGGTCGGGAACCGAACCCGCAATCTCTCTGAGGTATGCCTGTGGTATTGGTTGTCTGGAAATCTGGCAATATCTGAGTATTTAAAAAACATAATTGTAAGAAATAGAAGTCATTGCTACAGATAAATTGGGAAAAATTAGAAGAAATAGTATTCTTGTTGTAAGATTTTTCGCTTTATAGAAAATTTGGCCACTTAAAAAGATACCGAGTCCTCTGCTATATTTATTTTACCAGTTGATTTAAAAAATATAAGTAACTTTGGGAAACTTGTATTGATTGTGTACAGGGAGATACATTTACATACACTGGGACATTTGAAAATAAACTCAAATTGGCCTTTTTTTAAAAAACAGAAAATGCTAGTTTGAAAAGCTTGTACAGCTTACAGCGGGATTAAAAAATTCTGATGCCGTTTATCTGGGCAAGGAAGGTAGTATCGGCCAGGGGGTTAGTGCTCCATAGTGAACGTCTGTTGGATACCACCCAGCTTCAGTCCTTCCCTTCCCTAACATTTCTGCTTTTCACTTCAGTATCTACTCTTCCCCATGCCTTGCATGTGCCATGTATCAAGGTGTCCTTACTCGTAGGGATGTGCTTTGATTGCCTTAAACCAGTTAGCACTTTCCTTCCTTATCAGAGTAGTTGGTCCAGGGGAGGGCATGTGACCGACGCCAGTGACATCAGCATGAAATCAAGACATTGGCTATGAATGCTGAGAAGAGGTCCTCCCCCCCCCCCCCTCAAGGATAGTAGCCATCCTGTCACTACAACAGAAGCCCACCATAGGATGAGGCTGATGCCATGGAAGCCATAGATAAAAGATGGGAAAAAAATTTTTGTCCTTGGTTTTGAGTCCTTTGATCAAACCAACCTTGAACTCTCTACCATCTGTGGACTCAACAGCCACATGGGCTGCTAAAATCCTACGTCCCTTAAACTCGTTTTCTGTATCCTAATACATATCATCTCTAATCCTCAATTTCCTGAGTGTCTTTATGGTTTAAATTTTGCTGATAAAGTACTTAACACTGTGACCGACACAATCAGTATTACTCAGAGAAGATATTAACTGACGTGTGTATAGCACCTGATAGATTTAAAAGAAAATGAATCTGATTATTGCAGTGATGAGATGTTATGAGATAGCCAGAGATGGTATTGTCATCCCTCTTTTATAGCTTAGCACAGGGATTGTTAAATGACAGCCTGTGGGATCAACCAGGCCTGCTACCCAAATAATGTTTTATTGTAATATACCAATGCACCACATTATTTCTCTCTCTCTCTTTTTTTTTTTTTTTTTTTTTACAAATTATCTATAGCTTCTTTGGCAATGCAGCAGAAGAGCTGAGTAGTTGCAATAAGGACCACATGGCCTGCAAAGCCTAAAATATTTACTGTCTGGACTTTTATGGAAATGTCTGCCAAACTCTGGTTTAGGAAATGGAGGACTGGACTTTCCCAAGGTCAAAGTCAGAGGCAAATCCAGAGCTTGAACCCAAGTCTCCCAACACAGTGTTTTTCCTGTGTAAAAGTAGCCAGAGTTCAAAAGCCTTATGGGCAGAGGCAACCTTGAGGCCATGAGGCTCCTCCTCCCTACGGTCTTGGAGGCAGCTGCTCCTTCCCCATTCTTTGCCCTGTGGTTCTTTGGCAAGGAATTCTCTGCTTGGAACTGCACTCGATCAGGGCTGCAGCCCTGCACCACCTCAAGGGCGCCACTTCCCCGGCAGACATCACGAATATGCTGTGTAATCCAACCCCACTGCATGACGTGTGAATGGTTGCCCCAGACATCTGTGACTACGGCCTGACGGCTGCTAAGAAGCATTTGTGGGACACCTGGGTGGCTCAGTCAGTTAAGCGTCTGCCTTTGGCTCAGGTCATGATCCCGGGGTCCTGGGATTGAACTCCCCATGGGGCTCCCAGCTCAGTGGGGAGCCTGCTTCTCCCTCTCCCTTTGCCTGTCCCTCTTCCTGCTCATACTCGTTCTGTCAAATAAACAAAATCTTTAAAAAAAAAGAGAGAAAGAAAAAAAGAAAAAAAGAGGCATTCGCTTGGCATTGTCCATGAGGGAATGAGAGCTCCAAAAGAGGGAGCTGACCAAAGATGGGACGGGTGCTTTGAGGGTGGTTGTGAACACCTTGCCCCTAGTAGTGTATGAACATGGGGTGAGGATAAGGTAGAAGAGGATTCATACATCAGATGGAGAGCTGGACTAGTTTACTTAGAAGATCCTACCCAAACCTGAGAGGCCATGTTTTAAAAAAAGAACAAAGAGACAACCAAGCAACAGAGAAACAAAAATAAATAAGTGCAATTTTCTTAAGATCCCCTGAAAGAAGGGACCCTCCCCTCAACTTTTTTTTTTTTTTAACACAGTGGGAGAAAATGAGTCCTCAGAGTCAAATTAATATTTTCCATCTGCCAAAAAACTGAAAGCCAACATTACCATCTTAAGAACTAATAAATGGGGGGTGCCTGGGTGTCTCAGTCATTAAGCGTCTGCCTTTGGCTCAGGTCATGATCCCGGGGTCCTGGGATCGAGCCCCACATCGGGCTCCCTGCTCGGCTGGAAGCCTGCTTCTCCCTCTCCCACTCCCCCTGCTTGTGTTCCCTCTCTCACTGTCTCTCTCTCTGTCAAATAAATAAATAAAATCTTAAAAAAAAAAAAGAACTAATAAATGGTCCAAAAAATAAGTGCATTCACTTGTGAAGAGTTCCCACACGGCCTCTTGCTGCTTTCTCCAGTCTAATCGGTCGGTGGGAAGTTTTTGATGTGTTTCCATGACTTCATTCCAGGTTTTATCCTGTACGTGGGAGAAAAGAGAGAACAAAACCTTTCCACCTCGGTGAGTTGACTTGCAGTACAGCAAGAACAGGCAATTTCCAAAACCATGGTTCCCACTGCAGACCCTTGGCATCCCTCTTGCTAGTGGCTCCTCAAGCTACTCAAAGCACAGAATTTACATATAAGTTAGAAATAAGTTTCCTCTCTCTGTGTGACTTTGAGATGCCATTTCCTCCGGATGCAAAGCAATGGGCTGCACAGCATACATACATTGCTTTTTGTTTAAAAGGAGAAGAAATTCAAATTGATGTTGTTTTGAATTATGCTTCAGAATTTCATGAGCCCTTTTCAGTTTATTGCAAAAAAAACCCAACAAAAAACAAAAAACAAAACAACCCCCCCAAAACCCCTCAAAACCAAAAAAACCCCCACAAAACCCCAAAACCCTCAAAGAACCCAAAGCCAGAACTGGACACTCTGATCCAGGTTCCACTGGCCATGCCTGTTGAACTATTGAAGAATCATGAAATAAGAATTTTAACATTTAAAGAGACCTTTAGAAGTTGTCTTACCGAAAAAGACCCAGACAGGTGACTAACGGTAACAGCTTTTCACATTTGTACTGGGCCTTCTGGTCTACAAAGTGCTCTTCCAACCATTACCCTCGTTAAGGTAAAATCACTTCCCTGGGCTTCAGCGTGCATCCGGGAGAGCAGACAGGGTTCTGTGCAGCTGCGGGGCTGTCTCCTGCGCATTGCTGGTATTAAGAACAAGGCAATAATCTGACAGCTTAAAATAATGACTACCACAGCAACCAAAAGATGCCTTGCTGTGGCAGCCAACGAGTTCTGAGCTACCTGAAGGCCGTGGAGCTCATGGGCTCTGAAGTCTGTACTTCACAGAGGACAGGCAGCTTTCCAGATGGGATAGGTGCTTGTGTTTGTCTTTGCCCTGCTTAAAGATCATTAGAAACAGGACTTTCAAGCCTGAATTCTTTAAGGGCACAACTTTAGTGGCCTCAGTATCTTCCATTCACTCTCCAATATGCATGGGAACAGACTGCACATTTTGTCTATGAGCCACTAACAGGTGAAAAGCCATTTCTGAGCCAGGGTCTGACCCACAGAACCACAGAATGTGAGACCTGGAGGATAGAAGCCAGTGAGGATGTTTAGTCCAAATGTCTTGTTTTACTTGTGAAAAGACAAAAATCCAAGGCTCAGGACAGTCATAGAGCAAACATAAACTTCAGTCTAGCGCCCGCCCTGTGGGTGGGTGATGGACCGTCCTTCTCAATCCTAACTTCTCTAAATACTGGATCACAGCATCTTACCATCAGAGGTGCTTCAGATGTGTTAGTTCAACTCATTTAGCAGATGACTAAATAAAGCCCAGACTGTTAAAGGCACTGCCCAACATGATAATTCTCTGCTACAGAATACCAGAATATTCTAGAAACTCTAGTTTCCTTAGAATGGAACCACCCACTTATTTTTGTTATAATTTTTATTTTCAATAATATTAGTTTTAGAAACCTGATTACAAAGGTTATTGCAGAAAATCTGAGAAACAAAGAAAAACACACAAAATCAGTTACCGGTAATCTCTACGCTTAGATAACAGCGGAAGAACTTTTTCTGAATATATTTATAAGTAATTTTGGTGGTGTCGTATTTACACATCCTTTTGTAACTTGACTTTTAAACTTCATATGTTTGACCTTGTTACATTTTTTTTTGACTCATTCAGTATTCTGTTGCAAAATCACGAATTGCCCACGTAAGGAGTTCATTTTACCAACTGAACCAGGAAGAAACTCTCATAACAACGTGGAAGGCTGTCTAAAGTCAACTTGGCTGTGTTTCAAGTAAGTGTTTACCACGGATAATTTTTTAACTTGTTCTATAGCCTCAGGCATGGTGCATGGTGCTTGACGGTGGATCTAAGCAGTTTGGTGGAAGTTACTCGACTTGATGGGTTGTGAGCAAGAGAAAGCATGGATTATCTGTTCTTGTGGTTAGACGGCTCCCCGTGTATCTGAAAGGAGACCTGTAATAGTTCTAGAATGTGCTCAGGGGCCGTGGCTGGTTCTTCTGGTAGGGTTATGGCACCAGAGAAAGAAATCTGTTAGAGGCTCATTAGCTTCCACATTAGCAAAGGAATCTTACAGCTAGCTGGAGGACTCCTACAGCAATTGGGACATATGCCTTTTGTTGATGTCTGAAACCATAGTGACTGCATGTTGTGGAAATTAAAAAAATCAGCAGCCAGTTGGCAAATAAAGAAACCGAGACAATAGAAGCAGTGTTGGGGCTGTGGGAAAGTGGGCGCCAGCCCTCTATCTTGAGGGGCATGCACTGTTACTTTCCATGGGTCTGACCAACCTTCTGACCAAAGCGCCAGGCGGACATACCAGTGAGGAGGGAGGGGACAGTCCTTCCAGAGGTCACATTAACTCTTTAGAGTAAGAGACCCATTGCTGGGGGCAATAATAACTAAGAAGTAGATGGGATGGCATTTGCAGGGGCCACTGGGGTCATGGAACTGGAGCAAAATGGACACAGGTGAGTGTATACATTTTGGAGTGGTTGACAAAGATGGCATTGAACTGGTGAGAACAGGCACAGTTTTTCATAGAGCTCTGATGGGAGAAAGGAAAGAAGCCTGTCCGGGCCTGGTCATGGAGCCCCGCATTTGGAGAAGCAGGGCAATGTCAGGATGGAAGCAGACTCAGAGCCGGACTGTCTGGGGCCGCTGGGTGCCAGTCCCCTCCTCACCATTTAAGAGCGATGTGACCTCAAGCAAGCTATTCAACCTCTCTGAACCTTGGTTTGCCCATTTGCAAAAGGGGATAGTAAAGCAGTATGTTTATTAGATTCCTGTGGATTATCATTTCTAGAGATACGAATTCCTTGATAACTAAGGCTCAAAAGACGAAGGAGCAAGTAGGTTGATTTTAAAAGGAGGAACTATTACATCCTTTTGAAAATGAGGCTTCGAGAAATGAATTTCCCTTCAACACGGAGAACATGTGCTGAAACGTTTTGTCAGTCCGCTAATTATTCTCTTTGTGAATCTCCACCGCTGCCTACCCACCTCCAACACTGTGCAAGCCATTTAGCACATTTTTTTTTTTTTTCTAATTTACATGTCAGTCCAACCTTCTTAACTGCGAGCTGGTGATGGGAATGTTGGTGCGTTAGCTATCTATCTAGCCCGGTGCTTGGCATGAACGGTCACCTAGTGCACGTGGAGCATGTTGCTTCTTTAGGGGGAAAGATAGATCTATTAAATCTAAAAGTAGATTGGTCATCTTAGAGGAGTGCGCTTATAGGAGGATCCCTTCCTTATGTAGGTTTCTCCCTTCTGATAGCACGTTCTCTCTCCCTGGCAGCTCTTTGAGCTTCCCTGTTCTGGAGGAGAGCTGGTGGGAGATGCCCCTTCTCCTGGGACCTCAGACTTGACTGGTAACCGGCCCTACCTCCATTTATATGATGAAAGGCAGTCTCAGAACTGCCAGGAAAACTGTCAAATCGTGTCCCTTGAGAGGGGCAAAATGAGAGTGACCCATGAGCAACAACCCTGGTGACAGATTTTTACTAGTAGTTTCTCATTTGAAACTTGTAATGTCTAGGCTGTGTCCCTACAAACTGAATGTTTGGGTCCTCTCAAAATTCATATATGAAAGCCCTAACCCCCAAGTGTGATGGTATTTGGAGATGGGGCCTCTGGGAGGTAATTAGGTTTAGATGAGGTCATGGCAGGAGAGCCCCCATGATGGGCTCTGGGCGCTTATAAAAAGAGGAAGAGACAGCAGTGTGCTCTCCCTCAGCCATGTGAGGATGCAGGGAGAAGGTGGCCACCTACAAGCTAGGAAGAGAGCCCTCACCATAACCCAACAATGCTGGCTCCCTGATCGTGGACTTCCCAGCCCCCAGAATTCTGAGAGATAAATATTTGTTGTTTGGGCCACCCAGTCTGTGGTAGTTTGTTATAACACTCCAAGCTGATGAAGACACTCATGCAAATTTTTTTTTTTTTTTAAGATTTTATTTATTTATTTATTTGACAGAGAGAGACACAGCGAGAGAGGGAACACAAGCAGGGGGAGTGGGAGAAGGAGAAGCAGGCTCCCCGTAGAGCAGGGAGCCTGATGCGGGACTCGATCCCAGGACCCTGGGATCATGACCTGGGCCGAAGGCAGTCGCTTAACCGACTGAGCCACCCAGGCGCCCGACACTCATGCAAATTTTTTATGCTTGAAAGAATTACGTGAAAGTCACTCATACATTCAGTTATGAGTACAGGTAGTTTTCCAAATCCTCACTAAGATCATATTACCAATAGTACGGCCAGTTACTGATTGAGTGTTTGCCACATGCCCAGCTCTGGGGTAAGCTCCACAAACATTATTTGTCTCACTCTTCACGACCACCTTCTGAGGCTGGCACTATTACCATCCCCTCTTTACAGGGAAGGACCTGACGCTGAGGGAGGGTAACCCATTTGGCCAAGGTCACAGAACTGTAATTGGAGCAGCATAGCCTGGAACCTCAGAGGGCTTTTGATTTGGCTACAGGACTTAAAAAATATCAGTGTGTGTGTGTCCATAGATGACAGTGATTGGAGGCCATGTGGGCAGATTTTTTAAAAAAGATTTTATTTATTTATTTATTTTGAGAGAGTGAGCACAAGCAGGGGGAGCGGCAGACAGAGGGAGAAGCGGGCTCCCCACTGAGCAGGGAGTCCAACATGGGGCTCGATCCCAGCACGCTGAGATCATGACCTGAGCCGAAGGCAGACGCTCAACGACTGAGCCACCCAGGCGCCCCCAGAGTTTTTTTAATAGAATGAGGCACAGCCACTACCCATAAGGCCCCACTGCTCCACGGGCTGCAGGTGTGGACACTGCGATGAAGCGTGTCTGAAGGAAAGTCTGGCTGGCGGCCAACCCTTGTCCTACGTAGGAAAGAATCAGGGATCATTGATTTCGATTTATAACTCTTCAATAATTGATGGAACCAAGAATGAATTTTAAAAACCTCCTAGGACTAATCCAAGTGGCTTTCCCAGAAATAGATGCGTATTTGTGGAATTCGCTTCTGTAATATCTCATTAATTTTTCAGTGTTCACAAAGGGCATGGCGATGATCGCAAACTGGGGCATACGCTTGTGCAAGTCTGCTTCAGTGAGCGAGCCGCTTCCTAAGCTGTATCAAGTAACAAATTTGGAGTTGTAAAGCATCACAATACTAGGATTGCTTGTTTTCTTGTAGAGCTCATTAGCCACCAGCAATTAGCATCTTTTGCTGTACAAAATGGCGTCATTTGGCAAGTTCTGCAGCCACTAACATGGAGGGGATGATATCATGTAAATGCCACGTGCCATCTGCTATCACGTAAAGGTAAAGTAGGATGAAAGGGCTCTTCATCTCTTAGTTTCTTGGCTACAAGAGGCTTAATTAAAACAAAAATGACAATGCACAACCCTCACCACTCCTGTCTTGGAGAAAGGCCATCTTGGGTTTTTGGATTCTGCTGAGTGAAATTAAAGCAAATATATTAGTACTTCAAGGAACTGGTGACAGATCATTACAGTACTTTCCTGCTTTTTCAAATGAGCGCAACAGAATTTATCCTGCTTTAATTCTCCTCTTGAGAGTCACAGAATGAATATTTATATTTATGCAGATGAGCAAATAAGGCACTGTCGCAACCTAAAAGTTGGCCTCCTATTGCTACTTTGAGGTGATACTGTCCTGCTTTTTAACTAGAGCATTATTTAGCTTTTTTTCCCCCTATCAATTAAAGAGAGATTTATAAAATGTAATAAAGATGTCCAGTAATTCCTTTGAGACAGAATGTCATGTTTACACCTTGCCGCCAAAAACCATGCCAGCATATGCAACTTCAGTAGCCTGACCAAACGTGATACATGGAGATGGCATTGACCTGATAATCCCCAGGTATGGCTGGGAAGACCCTGAAATAGGGGACTATCAATCCATGTTACCCATCTTTATTCTGGGGCTTTTTGTCCCTATTGGCCATCTTCCAAAATAGTCCTTAGGAGTTTCTTTAAGTTGCAAAGAAAGTCATTATCCAGTAACACATTTTTGTGATGATTAGGACGTAGAGATTAGATTCTGGCCTCTTGATTTTTTTATGTCATCTGCATCAACTTGTAATGCTAACTCAGAAAAACCTGGGACTTGTCTCTTAGGTTTAGGCAAAATGGTCTGGTGGCTCAATATACAAACGGATGTCTTCTGGGTCTGTCTTCTTGCTATTAAATTCATCAGGAGCTTCTGCATAATACTTCCATCAAGTGAAAGCAATTGCCCAAGCCGCATTTACTACAAAGGATGTGCTTGGGGGACTTTTCCTCCTGGAACCCAGAAAGGCAACTGTCTAGCTGATTATCTCGCTCGTTCTGACCACCTTATTGATCTTTTTAAAGGGGAGGTTAGTTGGAATCTCCCTTAGGGACAAATCAGCTTCACAACTCTTAGCCCTCAAATGCCTGGTGGTAAAGTATGATGTCCAATTTGAACTGCAATCACTGGGGTCTCTGGTCTTAGCAATTTCTCTCTGCTTTTCTAACTCTGGGGATAATTTTAGGGCCTTGGGAAAGATTCACAAGTATTCAGAAGGAGATTTCAAGTCTTTATTGAATCCCACAATCTTATCATCTGCATTAAATATTAAGTTTTGCTGAATCAGAATCTCTATTTCAACAATATCTTTAGGTGACACATTTGCACATCAAAGCTTGAGAAGCATTGCGTGCACCATGATTTTGAGACTTAGGGACTCTATTTTAAACCCCTTGAGAAGGGGGTAGTGAGGGGTATGGTGGAGGATGTTGCATATCTTTCGTATGTGGTATTTACTATGATGCTGGGCACACAACAAAGAACAATTAGTATGATTTAGAAGCACCGGGCATGGTGCAGACTTTCCTGGGCTCCTTCCAGCCATAAATGCAGGCAGAGCCAGGTCCTGCTCAGGTCTGAGGTCCCATGGGAAGGGGCATCTCTCACCTGCTCTCCTGAGGGCTCCTCCAGAACAGGGCCACCATAGGGCTGGATGGGAGATAGAAATAGGACTTTGTTCCTTGGTATGGGGGTTCTCAAACTTTGGTTGTCATCAGAATCACCTGGAGGGCTTGTTAAAAAGACAGATTGCTGTTTGAGGGGCTCCACCCCTAAAGTTTCTAATTTCAAAGGTCTGGGCTGGGCCCCAGAATCTGCATTTCTGACAATTTCCCAGGTTAATAAGGAAGATCCTGTGCTGGGACCACCAGCCTTTGGGAAACCTTTCAAGGGATGCTGTGTTTAGAACTAGCTCTCATTTCTAGGGGCCTGTCCTTGAGTAGATCACGTAACCCCTCTTGGTTGGTTCGTTTGCGTTATTACGTCTTGTGAGACAATACGTCTTGTTTGGGTTGTTGTATCATATAAGGCGGTAGAGGTGAAAGGGATCCCCAAAGAGTGAGGAGTAAACAAATGTTAGTTGTGATTTATTCACTCGTGGCTTCCGGGCCCCATACACAGACACTGCTGGCTGTGCTTGCAGTGGGTGGCTGATGCAAGCTGGGGTGGGGGGTGAGGGGTGGCTGATGCGAGCGGGGCTGGGGTGGGGTGGGGAGGGGTTGGGGAGGGGGTGGGTAGTGGCCAAAAGCCTAGACTCCATTTGTCTGACTCGAACCAGCTGAAACCACAGCTAGGTCACTTCTTTCTGAGTCTCACTTTCCCCCTTTGTGGATGAGGAATGAACTTGGTGGTTTTCCAGTGGGGGTGCCTGGGGCCCGGAGCTTCTGGGGACGCCTAGAAGGTGAGCCTGTGGGCCCCACCCTGGCTTCCAGCGATGCAATCCACCTGGACTGGATTTCCAAACAAAGATGCTTTTGTATAAAGGGCTCAGCTAAAAAGAAGACCAGTTTAAAAACTACCAGGAAGGGGGCACCTGGGTGGCTCAGTGGGTTGAGCATCTGACTCTTGATTTCGGCTCAGGTCATGATCTTGGGGTGGGATCCAGCCGAGTCTGGTGTCACGCTCCGCAGGGAGTCTGCTTCTCTTCTCCCTCTCCCTCTGCCCCTCCCTCTGCTCTCTTTCTCTCCAATAAATCTTTAAAAAAAACCAACTAACACCTAAAGGATAATCTTTAGCTTTCAAAGTTCACCCTCAGAATCATGGAGGATGTACTCAGAAGAGCACAGTTGTTCTTTTCTTTCACAACTGAGGTGAAGGGGTGGAAGATTTCATCCTCAGGCTGCCTCTCGTCGGCTCTAACAGTGATCTGTTGTCACCGAGACCTGTGCCTCCACCTGCCACCACCCTGGAGGGAGGACAGCGGTACCAATGGAAGGCCAGGAGCGGGGTGGGGGTGGCATTCCAGCGAAGATGGGAAGCTGCCCCCCAGCGCAGAGAGAGCATTCTGCCCCACAATGGTGCCTGTCACTGGTGGACCTGTTCTAGGTCCTAGGCTCTTGGGGTAAATTATTTGACAAGAGGAGCTTTGGAGAGAAGGCCCATACCTTATCCATCTCTGCAAGTTAGTGCCCGATTCCAAGGCGCCTATTCAGCGGGCTCCAGGAATTCACAGTGGGCGCCTGTCCTAATTGGTGAGGCATCGGTTCTAAGTGGTTAGGGCACGTGTTTTACTAGCTATGAAGTACTTCGGAAACCTCCTCCCCTACTCGTTACAATGGCTATCCCCGTAGCAGGCATGCAATGAAAGGAGGCTGGGCAAAGGGGACCTGAATTCAGTAGCAGAAGTGGGTGGCGCAGGGAATCGGCAGCTCCATCGGACACCAGGAGACCCCCAGGGAACAGCTCAAGTCCAGGGAAGGTGAGCACCACAGAACTCCTCCTCTGCTCCTAGAACCTGTGCTCCAGAGATGGAAGGAGAGGGCTTCCAGCTGGCTCGCAGGGAGGGACATCACTGAGGCCTCCCCTGGGCATCCGGAAGTGTCTACCGGCAGCCTGATGACGCCCGCATTCTTAGAAGGGCTTGGAGGCCACTCCAGGCTCCAGGCCCAGGCGGGCTGTGATAACACACCCTCCCCCCCACCCCCCGCTCCTCCCCCACCGTGTACTCAACACCATTTGGAACCTTACTGACTGCTCATGATTTTGACCAACCCCCAAACAGGGGAGCTCACCTGGAAATGTCAACACAAACATCCCTGAAGTGTTCTGGCTCAGAGGGATACCAGGAGAGAGCCCTCAAGCACCGAAGGGCACGTTCCCTGCCAGTGAACTGCCCCAGGGGTGAGCAGGATCCGCGGATGTGGCCGCCAGTGACCCTCGTCCCCCGAGCTCCCCAGCGTGTATGCGGGACTGAGTCCCTCCTGGCTTCAGACCCTTCAGGGGCTCTTCATCTCCTACCAGACAAACGTGTTTTTAAAGTGTACACATAAGCCTCTCGTGATCCCAGTCGTGTATCTGCCTGATATTCCTTTACTTTGCAATTTATTTTCTGGAAACAGGGAACGGATCATCATTTTGGCACAAAACAGCGCACACGTTGGTGGCTGAGCTGCCAGTGCTTTGCCCTCTCCCTGCCCTCCCCAAGCCTGTCCAGCTCCTCCTCATCTTGTGAGATTTAGGGCCATGGAGGATGATCTGTTAAGTAATTTAAAAGGGAAAATACTTAGATAAAATTCAGCTGATATTTATCGAATTGTCTGTGTTCCCTTGAATTTTAAAACCTGTTTGGATTTGCCCTTTCTTGGCTCTTCTCTCTCTCTTATTTTCACTGGAAAACTGTCATGTAATGTTGCCGACGGTGCTGGGGGCTGACCAAACGGGCGCGCTCTCCATTTTTCTTGCTGTGAAGACCCTGCTTTGCTTGGGTGATGCGCTAACTTGCTCCGCCTGCAGTTGGCAGAGCCACGTGACTCACATACAGCCACGAGATTTAAACCGGAGGTGCAGGATGTGGCTTCTGGAAACACTTTTTCTCGAAGGGGACAGAGCTGGCTAGCTTCTTCCTTTTTGATCTTCACCCTTCCTGTTGTCTGGAATGTGGCTTGATATCTGAAAGTATACCAGGGGTCTTGCAAGGGTAACAGCAGAACAGGAACGCAGAAGGAGTCTGGCAGGTTGCTGACATCTGGTCTGGCCTGGGCTTTATGGGGCACCTGGGTGGCTCAGTCAGTTAATTGACCGACTCCTGCTTTTGGCTCAGGTCATGATCTCAGGGTTGTGAGATCAAGCTCTGCATTGGGCTCTGGGCTGAGCATAGAGTCTGCTTAATATTCATTTCTCTCCTTCTCTCTCTGCCCCTCCCTGCCAGCCCCCCTTGTTCGCTCTCTCTCTCTCAAATTAAAAAAAAAAAAAAGCCCTTTACTCATTTAGGTCATTCTAGTTGAAATCTGTTCCCTGTAGGCAAATGTTATCCTACCTGACACAGATCTCCCCATCCTGGACTTCCTTCTCCAAGAACAAGGTCATGTTTTGGCATTGTGATGTCCTGTGACTTTTTTTTTTTTTTACCACATGTTTTATTTATTTATTTATGATGAGGTTTCATAATAAGATCATTAGAGTTACAACTTCTTAGAACTCTCCCCTTCTTGTTATTTTCCAACCCAATACTTATGGTGGTTATGAGGATAGAGAGGGCTAAATTAGGTAGGCATTGGAAAAGTTACAGTAATTTGAATGGGAAATATATTTTAATTTCATTGGGTATAGAATGTTGAGACTGATACATATAATAAATGAACAGTATGCAAATCCAGCCAGGAATTTTCACAGTGCTATTCAAAAACCATTAGATAACATAAAATACTGGGAGCCCTACAAGGGGGCCCCTGAAAAGAAATATTAACCACTTCCCCATCAAATTTATCTTTTTCTTGATAAAGACCCTACAAACATATAATGAGAGAGTTGGTATTTAAGGGCTAGATGAGCCTGAATTGGATGGGGATTGGAAAAATTACAACAATATGAGTGAGAAATATAACCTAGTTGGACTTTGGGGAAAAGGTTTACCCTTGAGTTTGAACTCTAGATGTTTCACAATCTGGTGAATATTAGGCGTTTGGTAGTTTCCTGAGATTCTGTAAGCTAATCTTCATATTCCCTGGAGACCTCAGAGAGGGTACAACTGTTGGTGGACTAGAAGGGCTGGTCTTCCTGGCCACGTCTAGGCTGGCTTATCTCTTATGCTTCTATAGTTTTCTGGAGTGATGGTTAAGAATGTGGAGACAAATTGTCTGGATTTTAATCTCAGCTGTGATTGAGCAAGTTAATAACCTCTGTGGGCCTGACGTTGCCATTTGTGAAATGTAGACAATAATGATATTTATCTATTGTGTGAGGACAGTCGAAGTTAATCAATATAAAACACTGAGATCAGTGACTGGAACTTAGTAAGCTGTCAATAAAAGCTATTATGTTGATTATTGAATATACTGTGATATAACATTCTATTTATGTGTATCTTTATTCCACTAGATTGCTGACTCCCTCAGTACAAGAGACATGTCTTATTTCTTGATGTGGTGGGTGCTCATTTGGTATTTAATCCATCATTCTTAATGCACATGAGTGAATGAAATACTCCTCTGATATTGTCCTCCCTTGGGAGAAGTATCTTACTTTACAAGGTATCTTACTTTGCAGATTTATGTCTTATCTGCCCCACTTGCCCTAAGCTCCTAGCTCCTATTCTAAATTTTTTTTTTTTTAAGATTTTATTTATTTGCGAGAGAGAGAATGAGAGACAGAGAGCATGAGAGGGAGGAGGGTCAGAGGGAGAAGCAGACTCCCTGCTGAGCAGGCAGCCCGATGTAGGACTCGATCCCGGGACTCCAGGATCATGACCTGAGCCAAAGGCAGTCGCTTAACCAACTGAGCCACCCAGGTGCCCCTAGCTCCTATTCTAAATCCCTCTGTTTGGTAATAACATAACTCAATAAACATTTGTTGAGTAGATGAAACCATAAACAAACCCTCACATACCCAGAGTCATCATTGTCAATTCCTGTCACGAACTCCTGCAGAATTTGTACTCCAGTGACAGCAAGCTGCTCACTGTTCTTTAAATGTGCCCTGCACTTCACGTCTTCACACCTTGGCTCAGGTATTCCCATCTGCCTGCCTATCTCCACTTTGCCCGGCAAACCCACCTTCATCTCTAAATTCCAGCTTGGACACTCTTCCTCCAGAAGTCGGCTCTGATCCGTTCAGGAAGAGTCATCTCTCTCTCTCCCTCCCTTTCCACCCCCACCTTGTCTTTCTACTCTATAATGATTTCATTGAAGACTCATACTGTGTCTTATATATTATAGAACCTAAGCACCTCACCTAGCACTTGACATAGAGCAGGGATTCGAAAAGCTTCTTAAGGAATAGGCAAGTTGACCATTAGAATGATACACAGACAGTCCTCAAATGAATGTGCTTTTCTATTCTAAGTCATAAATAAATAATCATATGCATTTACAGTAGCAAAGTGCACTATCAGTCCCTCCCCCCTCATTAGAAGTGGTTAAATGACTCTATCCATTTCCCCTTATCCAGGATACCTTCTGACATAAGGCATCCATTTGGGAGCACGTAGGTCAGGTTTTGGGTTCAATTTGCACGTATGGAGCAGAGGGAAGACAACTGGCTGGCACAGGGTTTGAACCTTGACCTTGGCTTTGTTGCCTTAGTGTTCCAAACCCAGTGATGGTCATTCTGGAAAGGTGGGCATGTCCCTGAAAGGGCATAACAGAATCTCTGTGGACATGATATTTTTATGTTCATAAGAAGAAGGTATGGGTTAATAAAAATATCAAGAATCACAGTTGTAATGATATGAAGACCTAGGGGAACAGTAAGAGAGAACATCTGCATATAGTAACATGAAGAGACATGCCTGGCAGTGGACTAGATTTCTGGGCACTCTGTAAAGGACCCTGGGTCTGTGTCAGTCAGGTTCGTTCAGAGAATTGGATTAATGACATTAACGCAATGAATTCAGAATGACTTTGAATTTAGTTCTCGTGATGGGAGGGGGTGTTGATGGTTCCAAACTGGTGTCTTATTTTTGCTATTCCAAATAGAATTGCTTCTTATAAAAAAATGGCAGGATCATTGTGTCTAGTTCTAGTTCTAGATTGGTTTTGGCAAATAGTTTATTCTAATTTAAAATCAGCTGACACTTACCGAGCACCTAAGTACTTTAACATGCATCCTCATACAGATTTTCACAAGCACCCTACGAAGTGGAAATCACCTTTCTCATTATAGAGCCAAGAAAACTGCAGCTTACTTAAGGTTGCATTGCTAGTGAATGACGGAGCCAGAATTCCAAGTTCAAGTACGTAAGTCTGACTCTAATAAGACTTGTAAACAGGGAGAAAAGATACTAAAAACCATGTTAGAGTATTAGGTTTGTTTGTTTGTTTTAAATTGACATAATGATGGGCTACTACTTTGGGTAGAAGAGGAAGTAGAGTGGGTTGAATGGAAGCTCCTGGAATGATAGGTTCATGTCCTAAACCCTAGAACCTGTGCATGGGATCGTATCTGGATAAAGTCTTTGCAGATGTCATTAAATGAAAGAGCTCGGGATGAGTTTATTCTGGGCTATCCCGGTATGCCCCAAATCCATTGACACGTGGACTAATAAGAGACAGGTGGGGAAGAGACACAGAGAGGAAAGAAGTTTGTCTGAGGACAGAGGCAGAGATTAAATGCAGCCACAGTGAAGGAAGACCTTGAGGAAGCAAGGGAAGGTCCTCGCCTAGAACTTTCAGAAGGAGCAAAGCTCTGCCAGTTCCTTGATTTTGGATCTTGGCCCTCCAGAACTGTGAGAGCATCTATTTCTGTTGTTTTGAGCCACCTGGTTGGTGGTGATTTATTATAGCAGCCATCAGAAACTCATAAAGGGGGCAGTACAAGTGAGTGGCAGGGGCACTCCACTTATGTATGACCTTGAGTCCCAACTCTGACCTTCATTACGTTTGACCTTGGCATGTCACTTCCCTGGGCCTCAATTTCCTTATGTGGAAAACAAACTCTGGCGAGACCTTTTCTGTCTCTGGTGATCTATGAATCAAGGATTTAGGAGCACTGCTCTCAATTTCCCTGCCAGTGGTCAGTGGGTGGGAGCAGTAATTATACAGTGACCTTTATCTTGGCAGGAATGTTTGAAGATGAATAATTAAAGCTCCTCCTTTAGAAATATGACTAACGCATCATTTGCATTTTGTGCAGTCCTTAAACCAAGGACTGTTGGCTTTTAATTCCCAGGTGCAAATTTTAAAGGAAAATAATGAAAAAATGCTAGAGATTATGGGGGTTAGCAACTGCCCTATAGTGGTATGTGTATCTTAATGGAGTAAAAGTCTTATTGAAGGTACTATAATGTGGGTAAGGCGTAATCTGATTCTTCTTCCTGCTATGAATGTTGCCCAGTGGTTTCTTATCAGGCAAGCTCATGTGGCCTCATTCCTCAGATATGATAGTCCTTGCCTGATAGTAAAATTCATGGTAAATATACCTTTTCCAGCAGGTGGCTTTTCAGCAATTGTGTGACTAGAAAAGGTAGGTATTCTATTTTAAGAACCACAGTGTTTTACTCTATGCAAGAGATACAGTGTAATTTGGAATGCTTGCTTATAACTATGGGTTGATTATACAAGAAGAGCAAACTCAGAATCAGCAACAGTCTTAAAAAAAAAAAAAAAGCCCTTCTAAAATAACCAACAGAGAAATTGCTAGTTATGGAACTGTAGCTCTCTCAGTGAAATCTGGGGTATATTTTTCCATTAGGAGTCTCAGAAGATTATTGGGAAGTTTCCTTTGCATGTGTGACTATAATTTCTAGGTCAACTTTCTCCCAAATGTCCCATTTTTCTAGAATCCAACTGAGAAGGCAGAAAGCATGGGGAGCCCCGTAGCTTACTGCCCAGGACTCATTACATAGTAGCCCCTTTGTGAACGCAAGTGAACAAACAGCAGACTCATTCCGGACAAGTCAGTTTCAACACAGAACAGAGACAGTTTATGGAGTCTCATCACCGTGGGGGACACCAGATGCTGTGACATCTAGGGCTTGATCAGTAACAGTCACCCAATACACATGTGTTCTGGACCCCAGGGCAGCTGCTGGTACTGGTCAATGCCTACTCTCCCCATCTTTTTAGGCGACTGTCTTTGCTGGATGAGAGCCAAAATGCTGCCCGGGGGATCAGGCAATATTTGTGCGAATCCTCAGCAACCCAAGGTACATTGAAGAGATAAACACAAATCAGATTGGGAGGACAGGGAAGGTTCAAAGGAGCCAGAGGAAGACACATAAGTAGCTGGAGGAGAATATACAAAACGAAAAGGTGATCAAACACTTTCCCCTACCAGGCTTGTCCTAACCTCACGAACTAACCAATTGACTTCTTTTTTTTTTCCTTCAACTTGTATTGAACGTCTACCATGCGCCAGGCTGTGTTCTAGGCACTAAGGATAGAATGAACGGAACAGACATGAGCCCTGCTTCCGTGGAGCTTCCATTCTAGAGGTTCAGAAGCCAGCGGAAGAATCACACACGGTTCCTGCTGTGAAAGGGAGCTGCCAGGCCACCTCCACCTTCCAGCCATGCCCAGCTCAGTCTCCCTGAGACCACAGTATCCTCTTCTTGCAGCGTGCTGTCTATCCTATTACAAGGGAAAAAAGTTGTAACTATGTGAGGTGATGGACATTAACTAACCTTATTGCAGTGATGGTTTTGCAATAGACGCATATGTCAAATCATTGTATTACACACCTTAAACTTACACCATGTTCTATGTCAATTATATCTCAATAACACTGGGAGAAGAAAAGAAAGCAATACAGTAAAACATGGTGCTATGGAGTGTGAAATGTTTCAAAAAAGTTAAACAAAACAAAACAAAACCCCCAAACACCCAACAACCAATATGCTACCTATTAGTCTCTAGTTAATACCTTCTTAACAAGCTTTTAGGCTCTGTAAGAGCCGGGACAGAGTTCTCCCTTTCTGATGTCACCCAGGGTTTAGAGATAGTGCTAGGTGTGGAACTGGTTTTAAATAAATAGAAGTCCATGGAGGATATAATATTGTATTGACTATAATGTTCAGAGACCTCAGATGAGCTGCATGCATGGGTCATTTCACTCTGGGATCAGAATATCTTAGAAAGAATAAGTCGGTGACTCGCATACAGGAAGTGCTTAATGAATGAATGAGTATATGCTTTCTTCAAAAAAAAAAAAGCTAATTGAGTTGTTCTATTTACCACATCAAAAGCTTATTAGATGGATACTATTTGCATCCCCATTTCACAGATGAAGACTTTGGGTTTTGAGACCATGTTGCCAGAGAGAAGAAGAGATATGGTTCAAGCCCAGGAAGTTGGATTCCAAGAGCTCCTAACACTAGGCTGTCTAACTTCAGATCCAGCTTGGGGGGATGTCTTACCGGCATTCAATGTTTTTGTCCCATTTCTTCTTCTAAAGAGACGTCCAAATACTTACCATTTGGTTTTCATGCTGATGTTACCCCATTTGCTAATTTGAATATATTTAGCTTTCTTCCTATATTTCAAAGGAGGCTAGTCTTTGTTCTCCTAGATGTGGGTTGTACATTTCCCTTTTCAGCTTCAGGGCTGACTGAGAAATGAAGTGAGACAGATAGCTTTCTGTTATAGATTTTAAGGGGGTGCCAGAAAGGTCTTCCTACCTGCAAAATCTCCCCCGTTTGCTTCCTGATGTTTAAAATCCCACCAATGCAGCTTCATTGTTTGGTTTCAAGTCATGTCCTCTGTCAAAATGCAAATAAATCAGGGATTGTTAAATGACGTTGTAAGCCTCGCAGCCCTCCAGCCTGCCCATCTTCCTTCTTCTATCTTTTCTTTTAGTAAATATTTTTGGAGATACTCTAGCTGTGTAATAGGTTCTAGAGATTTAAAGATATATAAGTGGTCTCTGCCCTCAGGAAAGTCTTGACTCTGGAAGGAGATGAATGTAAAAGAAATGCAGTAGTGTTTTAGATATAAAGTGCAGGGAAAGCTAAAAGGGAGGAATACACTGCTCTACTTGGAGAGATGGAGCACAGATATTCCTTAAGCCTAAAGTCCTTCACACTTTAGTAAGAATGAACTATAAAGATTTTTTTCCAGAAGGCATATTTTGGTGACAGGAGAAGGTTTGGAGTGAGTGTGAGTTCAAGGGAATATTAACAGAGGGAGAGAGGGAATGACAGCAAGAGAAACAGTTCACCATGAAAACCCTGAAATCCAGGTCATAACACTGAGCTGATTTCAGAACTGAGAGTAGATTGGGCCCTCCTCCCTTACAGGAACCCGCCTCATTGACAGGCCATGTGTTAAAACACCCTAATAAAAGAAGAATCTGTATTTTTGCAAAAGGGTTCCTGTCTATTCTACAAGGTGAAAAAGGTGGTTGTGACTGACTGGTAGGCACAGAGGCAAGTGCTTCTCCGCTGGATATACTAGGAGTCCGCAAACTTTTCCTATCAACTGCTGGATGAAGCTTTGTGGACCGCACGGTCTTTGTAGGGACTGTGGTGCAGCTCTTCCATAGTGAGGAAAAGCCCCAAGGCCAGGATTCAAATGAATGGGTGCGGCTGTGCTCCATGAAACTATTTACAAAAATGAGGGTGGGCTGAATGCCCGTAGGGCGTAGATGGCTCGTTCCTGGTTTATACCCTGTAACAGCCAGATTAAAGGCCTCCATTAAGGAAGTGTAAGATTTAAATAAAGTTTAAATTACATCTTTTGAGGGGGCCTGTGTGGCTCGGTTGGTCAAGTATCTGACTCGATCTCAGCTCAGGTCTTGATCTCAGGGTCGTGATGGGCGTGGAGCTTCCTAAAAAAAAAAAATTACGTTTTTTGAGGTGAGGCCCCCATTGGCTGGATGGACAGCAGGGTCTCCTGCAGAACCCGTTCCCTGTGTGAGATGACTGCCCAGCCCAGTAGGGAGCCACCGGAAGGAAGCAGCCCTTGGAGCAAACAGCTGCTGAAAAGTCTGCAGTGTGTGAAGAGGAAAAGAGGGAGGGCGCAGAAGTCAGGCAGTCAGCAAAACTAAAGGCAACCTATGGAATGGGAGAAGATAATTGTAAATGTCTTATCAGGTAAAGGGCTAGTATCAAAAATCTATGAAGAACTTATATACTCAACACCCAAAAAAACAAAAAATCCAGTCAAGAAATGGGCAGAAAACATGAACAGACATTTCTCCCAAGAAGACATCCAAATGGCCAACAGACACATGAAAAAATGCTCCACTCAGCACCAGGGAAATACAAATCAAAACCACAATGAGATACCACCTCACACCAGTCAGAATGGCTAAAATTAACAAGTCAGGAAACGATAGATGTTGGTCAGGAGGTAGAGAAAGGGGAGCCCTCCTACACTGTTGGTGGGAATGCAGGCTGGTACAGCCACTCTGGAAAACAGTATGGAGGCTCTTCAAGAAGTTAAAAATAGAGCTACCCTATGACCCAGTAATTGCACTATTGGGTATTTACCCAAAAGGTACAAATAGACTGATCCGAAGGGACATCTGCTCCCCAATATTTATAGCAGCAATGTCCCCAAAAGCCAAACTGTGGAAAGAGCTTAGATGTCCATCGACAGATGAATGGGTAAAGAAGAAGTGGTGTGTGTGTGTATATATATACATATACATATACATATACATATATATACATACATATATATACACACACACATACATACACACAATGGAATATTACTCAGCCATCAAAAGGATGAAATCTTGCCATTTGCAACTAAAAGGATGGAACTAGAGGGTATTATGCTAAGCAAAATAAGTCAGTCAGAGAAAGACAAATACCATATGATTTCACTCGTGTGGAATTTAAGAAACAAAACAGGTTAACATAGTGGAAGGGAAGGAAAAATAAAATAAGATGAAAACAGAGAGGGAGGCAAACCATAAGAGATGCTGAACTCTAGGACACAAACTGAGGGTTGCTGGAGGGGAGGTAGGTGGGGGAAGGGATAATTGGGGGATGGGCATTAAGGAGGGCACATGGTGTAATGAGCACTGAGTGTTGTATGCAACTGATGAATCACTATCTCTGAAACTAGAAAAAAAAGAAAAAAAAAGAAAAAAAAAGCAGGCAGAAAGGATCTTTGTGTGGCAGAAACTTAGCTGGTTACCAAAGATTCATGCTTAAAAAAGTATAGAATGAGTGGTCTGTGACTGAAGAAAACCTGCTTCTTTTTAGTGATAATATATAAATGTTTACTTAACATATTCATTCATAGATTATCGTTACTTAGACCTTCATTTATTCATTCACAAACATTGCTTATTACATGCCAAGTATTGCCCTAAGTCCTGGAGCAACAATATTGAATAAATCAGGGTCATCACTGGACACGAAGATGTCCAAATTACCTCCCGTCTAATTCCCTGTTGTGATTTTCAGTAACTTTCCACTATTTGGCAATATGTGATTATGATATATTGAATGCCACAGAATTTTTTAAAGCCTCAAGCCCTTGGACCAAGTTGTTCCTTTGAATTTACCAAGACTAGTTTTGTTATTGTCTTACAAAGATCCTGCCTGGCAGTAACAATTACCTGCTTGCCGTCTTTTGCAAATGGCTTGATGCATCCCATCACTTAAACTGTATGTCTGCTAACTCCATCTTATAATCAGAGCTGAACACAGACTTTACCTGCTGTAGGAAGCGTTGCTTTATTAAAAACTCTCAGATACCTATCTCCATCCCTGATGGCTTCTCGAATCAACTACGTGCTCAAAATCTCCACTCCGATGATCCATGGGTCCTCAAATTTAATATGCCCAAAATTGAAGTCAAGACCTCTCCCCCACCCACCCTCCTTCCCCTCCCTCACCCTCCCACACAAGGTTACCTAGATCAGTGAATGGAACTATTTGCCACCTAGTAATGTGGGCCAGAAGCTTGGAGGTCGTATTTGACAACTTCCTTCCCCTCACCCGCAACGGTCTGTTATTCACAAAGTCCAGGTGATTCTATCTCCTAAATACCTCCGCAAATGAGATATTTTCTTCTAACTCCAGTGTGTTTATCACAGCCTAACCACTAACTTCTCATATCGGGACATTCTAATTGTTCTGCTGGAGTCTGCTCTCACTTAAATATTATGTCCACCCTGTATCCATTTGATCCCATCATATCCATCCATTGAGTGGTTTCAAACTGCTCTTAGGATAAGGAACGAAGTCCCTGAACACCCTGTTAGAGATCTGCTCTAACCAACATCACCATCCATCTCTGAGGCTACTCTCTTTTTCCCTTTCTCTGACACATCTGAATTAGGTATCCTTTTAGAGCTTTATTCTGGTCTGCACGTGTAGAAGACTTGTATTCATGATTCTATTCTCCATCAACTTTTGTATCCACACCCTGTGCCAGGAACACCTCCGTGCTCTCACTGTTGGTGGTGCAGAATTTCCTGCCCCTGGGTTCAGTCATGTGACCTGCTCTGGCCAATAGAATTAGGCCAGATACTGAGCCCAGGCTGCAGGGGGTCTTGCACGCTTCCGTGTCCTCTTGAACCTCTCCCTTCACCACAATAAGAACAGGCCCAGTTTTTAATAAAGCAACGCTTCCTAGAGCAGGTAAAGCCTGTGTCCAGCTCTGATTGTAAGATGGAGTTAGTAGACATACAGTAGCCCTCTGTCTCCAGGAAAAGGATGAGGAACGCTTGGAGTGCAACTACCCAGCTGAGACCAGCCTCCATCAACTCACACCCAGTAGACACTTGGACGTATATATGAAACAAGAGGGGTTGTTGTGTTAAGCCACTGAGGTTTGGGGTGGTTTGTCCCCAAACCTCAATGAGCAAGAGCTCATTGATACACTAACAAAGTAATTTGCATTTTCCTGTGGCTTTGTTAATATCCTCAGCCTTTGTTTATGCCTTTAGGTCGACTAGGGTTAAAATCAACGAAGACTGCATCGATGGATCTCATTCTTCCTCCTCTGAACAGCAAACTTGTGCTTGAGGATTGAGGTCCCGTAATAAAGCAGTGGTGAATTCCTGAGAATTTCTCTGTGACTTTCCAAATGAAACTAGGGCCTTCCTGCCAATCCTGCCAATGGGGTGGATGAAATCGAGCATGGATCCTTTCCTTGCTGCCACAGAGGCTTTTCATCCCTGGGAGGGATGGCAAATCCGGGGCCATAAGCTGAGAACCATGCTGAAAATTCAGGGCTGGTTTCAGAAGTGACACCGTCTACCTGCTTCCTAAGTAAAGGCGCTGTCTGTCAGAGGAGGCCTTTTAAAGGTCGTCCTAGAATGAAACAGCACATTTTGCTCTTTTTTAGCCCTGTCCTCTGAAGTTCTCTTTGAAAATCTGTTGAATGATCTGGCCTTTATATTTTCTCGACCCGACAAAACCAATTACTAAGTGGATGTTAATGAAGCCACGGGGCCAAGTCATTGGCAATTCAAAATGAAAACCATGACCGCTTGTGGCTGTCATACTTCGCCCCCAAAAGCTGCAGCAAAATGCTGTGCTCTTCCAGGAGACTCTTGAAATTAAGACTCTCTCACCCAGAAATGTTAAGTGACTCGGGGGCTGTAAAACAAAGTGCCCTGATTAACATGCCGTCAGGCTTGCGCTGTCAGAACAGAAACAGGGATGGAAAAGTAAATAATGAACCATTTTCATGGCGCCAAAGCAAATAAAGACATACACACCTGGATGGATGCAACGCTTCTCCCGGAAATCAATTCTAAAAATAGACCTTTTAGTTTTGCTCAAATCCACCCCAAATTCCCAAGCAGACATTTGGAAAGGAGAGGCAATTCAGTTTCTTAGCTGAAATGATTTGGATATTTTCTTTTTTTTTTTTTTTAAAGATTTTATTTATTTATTTGACAGAGACAGAGATAGCGAGAGCAGGAACACAAGCAGGGGGAGAGGGAGAAGCAGACTCCCCGCCGAGCAGGGAGCCCGATGCGGGACTCGATCCCAGGACCCTGGGACTATGACCTGAGCCGAAGGCAGTCGCTTAACCAACTGAGCCACCCAGGCGCCCAGGATATTTTCTTTTTGGTGGGGAGATGGGGGAGAGGATTAGAAATTTGAACACTTTGTTCTTTTTCCGCTTTTAAAATAGCCGTACCAGGTTGTCTTCGAACGGCATGGATTTGCAAGAGGGCCATCTTTGCTCTCCAAAGCCTGAGAGACCGTCGCTAACCTGACCTTCTCTAGGAGAAGAAAGTGAGTTAGACTTCCCAGACTACTGTACCCTTCTACCTGGGAGCCAACATGTCCTGAAAAGTGTGTGTCCCTTCAGCAGTGACGTCCTGTGCTGTGTCCCATCATAGGACGCCCTGGCCTTTGGGGTAATATGGCAACCCAGGGACCTATTTTGCTTTGCAGGGCACTGAATGAGCACAGGAAGCTCAGAGCTGTGTTACGTGAGGACCAGGGGGGCCATGTGGCAGGGTTGGGCGGTGAGTGGCCTCCTTTTTCTGGGAGAGAGGCCTGAAGAAGAGACCCCTCACTGATGGGCTGAAGTGCAGGATGGGGTTCAAATGAGTCAGTTGTGTTGAGGGCCCTTTTGGGGTCTGGAGGCAATCTTGCTTGGAGTCTCAAGGGCAATTGGGAGTGTGAAGAATTCTTTGGGCTTCCAGGTAGACTCTTAGAGAGGTAACATGGAGAGCCTGCAGGCTCCTTCCCAGTGGGCATTTCCAAGGTCTCTTGCTGAGACAGCGAGTGTGAAGTCCCGCGGCCATTGCCCCTTAATCTCCTCAAAGTGGGAGAGGTAGAGATGCGGCCTGGGGCTTGCCGGTCAAAGTAGAGAATTTTCCCCTGGTTCTCACTGGGCTTCTTCGACAGACTCCTCAGGGGGAGCTGAGAAGAGGCCCCACAGCCTTGGGTCTGCACCTCTGGGCAGGACGGCTCCACCTTTCCTATGCAGCTAAGAGGCCCCATTGCTGGAAGCTTCCAGGGGACATTGTTGGACTTGCTGTTCTCTGGACCATACTGGGGTTGTTCAGTTTCTGAATTCAAGTGCTGCTTTTCCTTGGTATGCCTTTGTCCTTTCCCAGGGGATAGTTACATGCAGGTTGTTGGATTTTAGTGAGGAAGAGCAGAGTGTGCAGTCTGTTGCAAATGAGGGAGACTGATGTGAGAAAAAAGGCATTTGAAATTTCACATGAAAACCTCTAATTTGTCACGGGAGATGGGTAGAGACCACTTATCATTAGCGTCCTTTATGTTTTGCAGATAATTAACATAAGGGATTTCAGCCTTCCCATCTGAATAGTTTATATGTTGAGATTTGTTTACTGTTTACTTATTATGCCTTCCAGGTTGAAACAAACAATGTTTTAAAAACCTTAGTGATGGGGCGCCTGGGCGGCTTAGTCAGTTAAGGATCCAACTCTTGGTTTCAGCTCCAGTCATGATCACGGGGTCATGGGATTGAGCCCCAAGTTGGGCTCCGTGCTCAGAGGTGAGTCTACTTGGGATTCTCTCCTCCCTCTCTCTCTGCCCTTCCCCCTGCTCCCTCTTTATTAAAAAACAAAAAACAAGAAAAGCAAAAAAAAAACCCCTTAGTTACCTATGAGACTTTTTGGAAGCCACAAAGCTTATCACCTTTTGATTTTTCCTTTTTTTAAAAAAGATTTTATTTACTTATTCATGAGAGACAGAGAAAGAGGGGGACAGAGGCAAAGGGAAGAAGCAGGCTCCCCATGGAGTAGGGAGCCCAATGCAGGACTCAATCCCAGGACCCTGGGTTCACGACCTGAGCCACCCAGGTGCCCTGATTATTCCTTAAGACAATTAAATATACATTAACATTTTCTTACATTATGTATGTATGCATTTATTTATTTATTATAGCGCTTTGGTGTATTCCAGGGAAATAAGGACATAAGAACAAGAAGAACAAAGCCCCTTCCCTCAAGGTTTCAATTACAGAATGAGTCATGGTTTCAAAGATATTGCTGTAAAGTGCTTTGCAAAAGACGTTCTAGATTTTATCCATCCTTGTGTTTTGGAACAAATAACTTGCAAATTTGAAAAGAAAAACCCAGATGTCACCCAAATGCCATACTCTCATAATTAGAAGTGGCTTCTAGGATTCACTAATGCAGAATCACCTCTCAATTAAGCTCCTCTCATGCTCAAGGTGTGCTGATTCTACCATTTGACAACTTGATCCATGGCAACACAGAAATGACTTATTATAACTCCATTATTTTGTAGTTCCCCATATGAAGAAAGTAGTTTTGTGTAGAAAAGCATTGATCCTTACCCATCCTGCCAACTACTGCATGAAAGTGAACTCTTAATTATTTACAGACCTGGTGTGGGGCTGTGGATCAGAAAGAATAACCATCTTCCCTTGCCATGGGCAATGCGGAAAGTGGTTTCAGACTGCGTTTGGCTTGTTTACAGATGAAACATCAGTAGCTGACTGCATATTCTGAGATCTCCAGTAATAATTTCAGCAAGTCTGTAATTCTAAAGCAAAAACTCAGCAATCTGAAATGTCTTGGGAATGAACACATTCGGATAGCCACATCTTAAGGATAGCTAATAATTTTTCTTTTAGTGCTATGTGAATTTAATTGCGCTGATAACACTTCAGTAGACCTATTTCTACAGTGCATTCTTGACTTCCTCAACTTGATAATGGAGAATACTACACAGCGGTAAATCTTTTCTTGATGACCTGGCCTCCTCACGTTGACTATCACTCATAGGAAGAGTTGACATGCAGTGCCTGTTACTGTGTTTACTGCAGTTTTATGAAGAATACAATAATTGTTACAGATTTTTATAGCCTATGATTATTTACCCCATACTAAATGGCCTCCCACTGATGTATTCCCGAATTCTTATTCATTATTTCTCATTTCAGTTTGGGTACTTGCCTATGGGATCCACTCTCCCCTTTGTTTCTTCTAGGCTGTTTCAGGCACGGAAGTCCAACAACCCTATGGAAAGAGGATTCATAGGCTCTTAGCATAATCCCCTCCAGTTCCATCCATGTCAGTGCAAATGGTGGGTATTCATCCTTTCTGATGGTTGAGTAATATTCCATTGTATATATGAACCACATCTTCTTTATGCATTCATCTGTTGAAGGACATGACAGGTCCTTCCACAGTTTGGCTGTTGTCGACATTGCTGCGATAAACATTGTGATGCAGGTGCCCCTTCTTTTCTTTTGTATCTTTGGGGTAAATACCCAGTAGTGCAATTGCTGGGTCATAGGGTAGCTCTATTTTCAACTTTTTGAGGAACCTCCATACTGTTTTCCAGAGTGGTTGCACCAGCTTGCATTCCCACCAACAGTGTAGGAGGGTTCCCCTTTCTCTGCATCCTTGCCAACATCTGTTGTTCCCTGTCTTGTTAATTTTAGCCATCCAGGAACCCTTGTGTTTCTGGTGAAGCTGACTTTCAAAGTCTTTCTATTTCTCTTTGGGATACCAAATTTACAGGTACTTATTGTGGAGGTTTCTGTAGGTCAGTTGTTCTCAGAGTGGGGTCCCTGGATCAGCAGCATTAACGCCACTTAGGAACTTGTTTGAAAGACAAATTCTCACTCTTCCCTCACCTCTTGAACTGGAGACCCTGGGGTGGGGCTGGAAGTCTGTGTTTTAACATGGTCTCCAGGAAATGAAGAGGGGGAAGTTGGAGGGGGAGACAAACCATGAGAGACTGTGGACCCTGAGAAACAAACTGAGGGTTCTAGAGGGGAGTGGGGTGGGAGGATGGGTTAGCCCGGTGATGGGTATTAAAGAGGGCACGTTTTATATGGAGCACTGGGTGTTATATGCAAACATTGAATCATGGAACACTACATCAAAAACTAATGATGTAATGTGTGGTGATTAACATAACATAACATAAAAAAAAAAAAGAAATTTGAGAACAGTTGCCTTAGGGGAAAACGGGTCTTATTTATATAATGTCTTGCTCTTATGATAACCTAACTATCAGTCTTTAATCTTCTTACTTTGGCCTTATTAGAACATTATTTACTTAGAACTTTGGAAAATGACTTGACCTCCTTCCTTTATAAACATTACCAGTGAATGAATCTCCACAAAGACAACACACCCAGGTACCAACACATGGATCAGGAAATTGAACATACAAGCATCCCAAAAGCCACAGCCCAGCCTCTCTCCAAGGATAAGGACCACCATCCTAACTTTAACACCCTAGATGAACTTTGCCCACTCTTGTTGTTCATATAAATGGAATCATATAGTCTGGATTCTTTCATTTAACATTATGTTTGGGACCAGAGCAACTCCTTTATTTTTGTAGGTGAATATATCAGTGTATTTGTCTGCTGATGACGGACATCCTATTGAAATGGACATTGGGGTTTTTCCAGTTTGGGGCCATTATTTGTAGTGTTGTCAGAGGAAATAAAACTACACCCACAGTGATAAATAGGAGCCAACAGTAGCCTCAGGGACAGGGTAGGGACTGGCAGAGAATATGGTGAACTCGATGCTGCTCTTTCTATCTGAAACAGAAAACCTGTCCTCAGAGCTCCTCCTTTTATATAGATATGGAAATGTTCCAATATGGACATAGTGTTGCCAGATTGGTTCATAAAAATATATATTTTTTAAAGTTTGCAATCCAACTTTTTCTGTAAAATCTCCTCATTTTTAATGTTGGATTCATTTTTTTTTTAAGCTAGAGGACCAATAGGAATGCCAGGTAGCTTGCCAGGCTTTAGACTTTGCATGGGGCACTTCCCAGGTGAGCCAAGATTTATCCCGATCAAATTAGCCAGGCAGGAGGAAACCATGCCAAAAGTTGCCCCCCTCAGTTGTACTGGAGAGAACCATGTTCCGCAGTGAGACAGAAAGGGCCTCCTTCGCTTTCAAGGCAATTGCCCCTGGGGTCTTGAAGGAGAAACCCACCTAGGGATTGCCTGTCCTGCAGGATGTCCCCTCCCCATCCCAAATTCCTCCCTGTTGCCCTTCTTCTTAGAGGTTGTGCTATTTTTTTTTTCCTGGTAATAACTTTGTGACCTTTCTGTAAACTCTTAATTTTCAGCATCTACGCCACCCAGGCGCCCCTAGACTCTTAATTTTCTTATTTGAGTTACAACCAGAGGTTGGAAATTTTTGGATGGGGATCACATATTCCATTATCATATCCCCCAGGAGAGACAGTTTTACAATCATGCACACGTGAGGAGACTAGTAGATAAAGTACCACCTTCGTACTGCGAACCAAAAGCTAAGATACTTTATTCATTTTTCTTTCTTCCTAAAGTGAAACAGTTCATTTCAAGCCTTGGCAGGAGCTCAGATTATTTTATACCGGCTCTTAATACCGCATTTTTGGTTTGGTGGCGGGTTGTTTGTAATAATGTTAAATTTAAATATTTGTGCTATGTGCATTTTTTCTGTTTATGCATGCTCTGCTTGAGTCAAAATTGTCCTTAAAAATTATGTCTGGGGTGACAGATCATATCCCGGCTTACTTACTTGTTTATATGACTTACTGTCTAATATGCATCTTCGAATTAGTCAATTTCTAAAAAATTTTTTTTCCTAGTGTTTGAAAAGAGGTTAAGATTTTTATTTGGGTTTTCTTGTAGGTTTTAGGGTTACAAAATTCCAATGGAACCATGTTTAAAATTATTGATCTCAATGCCCCTAGATATATCTCAACCTCTCTGAGTTATTTATTTAAGAAAGTTTTCTAGGCAATACATATTCTAAGCTGTTTCATATCTGAAATTGTCTGTATTTTTGCCATCACATATGAATCCTGGATATGGAATTCTTGTAGCTCAATATTTTCCTCTAAAGGTCTGTAGACATTTTTACATGACTTTCAGTCATTAGTATTTGAAATAGGAGGTCAGTGAAATATTGGCTCTTTGGTGGGTATTTTACACTTTTTTTTCTTAAACTTGGTGATTTTTTAAACTGTTAGATTAATTTCTATATATTTTTCTTTTTTAAAAACTGATTCCTTATATTTGAAGCTAGAAATGTTTAACCAGCATATATCAAAGTGGGTTCAGTTTTGCCTAGGATCTGGTGTGCACTCTCAATTAGTTAAAATGCTTTTCCCAAATAAGAATTATTTCTTATATTATTTGACTATTATTTCTCTTCCACTCATTTTCTTTGAGGGAGCTCTATTATCTCTTGACTGTAATATTTCATCTTCTCTGTACATTATTTTCATTGCTTTTAACTTATCCCTTGTACTCAGGGAGAATTTCTTGACATCATTTACTATTTTGCTTATTCCATTTTCTGCAGTCTAAATTGCTTTTAACTACTTCTAAATGGCTTTGACATTAATTTTACTTTTAAGATACCTAGGACTACTTCTAGTATGGTTCTTTTTTTGCAAAATGTTTCCATTTTCATGGTGGCAGACTCTAAGTTCTTGAATCACATTGAAATACAAGTTATCCGGCGCCTGGATGGCTCAGTCGGTTAAGCGTCTGCCTTCAGCTCAGGTCATGATCCCAGGGACCTGGGATGGAGCCCCACGTCGGGCTATTTGCTCAGCGGGAGCCTGCTTCTCCCTCTCCCTGCCACTCCCCCTGCTTGTACTCTCTCTCTTTCTGTCAAATAAATAAATAAAATCTTAAAAAAAAAAAAAAGAAATACAAATTATTCAGTGTTTCCTGAGCTAAGGCCTATGATGAACTCAACTGTACACTTGTGGTTTAAAAATTAAAGTCAAAGAATCACAATCAGATAATTTCTAATTTTCCTATTTCTTGAAATAACTCTATTTCAGAGGAAGGTAGCTCTACTGAGCCATCTTAGAATTTTTTCCTTTATTCTTACCATCTGTAGACTATTTTACTGGGCTCTGTAGTTATTCTATTTGCTGTTCCTATGAGGGAAATACCTACTTGCTTGCCATTGATTTATGGCCACAGAAGAGCTGAACTAGGTTCTGATAACGCGTGGGTTTATGCCAAAGTATCTCAAATAGAATTTGTTTTGAAGGAAGAAATGACATACAGTTAAATCATCAGATTGCTTGCTCACTGATTTTGAAGACTAAGAGGCATGGAGAAGGATCTAGAACCACACCACAGTGCACTCACAGCCAACACTTAGGCTTTGTGCCATTGCAGAAATGCAGGGTGGAATAGCTCCCCATATGCCCAATCCTATACTTGCTGAGACTTCTTACCAGGAACAAAGCCTGAGGTCTTCCCACATGCAACCTAGTGCTATTTATAGGCTGAGATGAGAGGGTCCTAAGCACTGGACTTCCCAATGAGTTCCCAATGCCCTCCTCCATTTTGAGTCTCCGAACAGTGCCATCCTCACCATTTTGAGTTGGGGTTTTAGTAGACTTTTTTTTTTTTTTTTTTTACTAGCCTCTCTGATTCTATGTCCTGTGACCCTTTCCAAAGAGTTGTGATTTCCATTTAGGTTCTATGTGTTTCTATCATGCTTATTCCATGACCAACTTGAGAAGTGGAGCACATGACCCTGGCTAAGCCAAATATGCATATTAATCCCCTCCACACCAAAACCAGCTCCAGGATTCTTTAGGAGATGGGCTCGTGAGCTAAGCCTGTCCAATCAATGTGACTCTCAGGAATTTTGCTGAGATACTGGGACAAAGACTCTCTCTCCTGATGGATGTGAAAGAGGAGGCATGCAGCACTCAGAACTGTTGACAGCCATCTTGAGACCATGGGGATGCAGGAGCTAGTCTTAGGATATATTTGACGTCAAGGCAGAGAGTGCTCTTAGAAAACAAAACAAAACAAAACTGGGCTTTATTGACATCATTGAGTAACTGAATCTATCCTCATTGGATTCCAGACAGACATTTCTCTATATTTACATTTTCCCAAGTCGTTAAAATTCCTTTATTGTTAAGCCACTTTGAGTTATGTTTTGTTTGGATACAAATGGATCTTCACTGGTATAGAGGTATCAGCTGGGGGTCTATTAATTCCTCCTCTTAATTTCCAGACCTTGTTCTCAGGAAGAGGGCAGGTTTCATTGTTTTTTTTTGTTTGTTTTGTTTTTTAATCCAGAACTGCTTAGACTGTATTGAGAATAAAATCCTGTAGATTTCTGGTCTGTAGATGGCACCAGTCCTTGATTTCAGTGGTTATGCTGATGTGAATTCCAATGTGAATTATTTTTTTGGTCACTATTAGTTTGTATTGGTTTTCTATTGGTTTTGGTATTGGTTTTTCTATTGGTTTTCTATTACTGCATAATAAATTGCCATAAATTTAGTAGCTCAAAACAACACATATTTATTGTCTTACAGTTACTGTGGGTCAGAAGTCCAAGCACAGCTTATCTGAATCTTCTCAATGTCTCTTAAAGCTACAATCAAGGTGGTTTCTGGAGTTCATGGTCTTCTAATCTCACGTGGGTGTTGAAAGAATTTAGGGGGCACCTGGGTGGCTTGGTTAAGCATCTAGCTCTTGATTTCAGCTCAGGTCATGATCTCAGGGTGGTGAGATCAAGCCCTGCATTGGGCACTGTGCTCAACATGGAGTCTGTCTGAGATTCTCTGCCTCCCCTTCTGCCCCTTCCCCTACTCACTCTCTCTCTCTAAAATAAATAAATATCTTAAAAAAAAAAAAAAGAGTTCAGTTCCTTGTAATTGTAGAACGGAGGCTCTCCATTCCTAGAAGCCACCTGCAATTTCCTGCCACGTGTTCCTTTCTGCAGGTGGTTCATACCACAGTTGCTTCTTCAAGGCCAGCAGCACAGTCCTTCCCTCCAGTCTGGTCAGTCGGGTAAGGTGGAGTCTTGTAGATTTATTGTAACATAAGCATAGTGGTGACCTTCCATTACCTTTGCCCTATTCTGAAGATTAGAAGCAAATCATGGGTCCAACCCACTTTCTTAGGGAGGGGTTTAGTCAAGAGTGAGACTTGTGGGGAGCACATTGGGCTGTGTCTACCACCGTCTTTTCAATAGTAATTTAAAGTTTTCAGAATTGGTATGTAGCTATCCTAGATATGTCCCCAACCTCTTGCACCATATCTTTCTTTAACTCTTTCACATCAGATTGGTCTGAAGGATGATTTTAGTGTTTCTGAGGGATAGAAGCCAGTGTTGAGGAGTAGAAATAAACCCAAGCAACCACACATCATAGAAGCCCACAAAGTAGGCACAACTACGATTTCACAATTCCTTATTCCTTCTGGCTCTGTACCAGCCCATCTGTGTTTGCCAACACCCAGCAGAGCCTCTTTGGGGTCTGTTTCTTCCGTGTAATTGTAGTGTGGGCTGCTTTGAATCTTACTTTGACGTTCAACAGGGGCTTACAGTAACACTTAGACTTACGTGAATGAATTTCTTCTGATGTTGAGTAAACCAGCAGCAAATTGCCTACTTTGGAAAAAGTGGAGGTGAGATTTCAGTGTGATTTCTGACTGGTCTGAAGTCCTGAGCTGCTGCTGGTTTACCTGACACATTTCATCCAGCTCGACTCAACCAATATTTAGTGATGACATTTTTCAAGTGACTGAGTTTGTCTCCCTAGTCAGAATTCTGGCTGTGAAGAAGTTAATGACTTCAATAATAACCCTAGAAATGAGTTTTAAAAGCTCAGTAGGGGGGAAAAACGGGTCTGTGAATTTTATTTTTAAATGTAGTAAAGCTAGAACAGATAATTTGGTTGAAAATTATCCTGTTTTTGGTTTTTCATTGTGATTTAGGAACCATTTTAAGATTTCATCCACTTCTTTATGTTTTCCATCCCCAAGTCATAATTCTAGTGTGATTATGTCAAAATTATGTCCGCAGTAGCCAACTGTGGTGTTACAAACAGAGAATTAAGACTTCAGGAGGTGAATAAGCAGAAGCAGCAGGAGCTCTAGAAATGGAGAGGCATAAACCTTCTGATCTTCTGCAAATGTTCCTGAGGACAGCAAAGGAAGTGGGGGGTGGAGAGAAAAAACATGGTTTATTACATAGACCAGAATCATTTCTAAATGGAAAGAAGGTGGATCTCATTTTTCTCAAATGACACTCATGAATCTTTCTCAAGCAAAGAGACTTTGGGAGATGGGTCGTATTACCGTCGCATTCTATATGGGTTGAAACATTTTTCAAAATGCTGTATGTGCACACTGGTTGTGATATAACCTGCAGCCATTATATAAAAATAAAGTCATCTTTAAACTTTTATGATGAAAGCACTTTACCTGATTTTATTTTTTATTTTCTTGGCATGTAGGAATATTTCTCAGGTCATTGTTCAAGGGATTATCATAATCAGAAACTGATTCGTGCATGGAATAGTGTGATGAGTGCATTTACTGGGGAATGCTATAGTCTGCATGTGTTCCCTCCCAATTCATATGTTGAATCCTAACCCTTAAATATGATGGTATTAAGAGGTGAGGACTCAGGGAAGCGAATAGGTCATGACCCTTATGGATGGGATTAGTAACGTTTTCTCCCTCTTCTACTGCTAGTACTACTCATACCAACATTCTGTACCCAGATGTGTGAAGTTTGCATGCTGACCAAGTCTTTGACACCAGCTTGGAACTGCAACTCAGTGCAGTTCTGACATGATCCATCTGACAGATCCCACAGGTCAAGTGCTCAGTCCCACAAGACCATCCCCACTTCAGACACCAATTACAAGTCCTAGGTTGTACCCTGTATTTCTGGTCAATTGGCTATAAATTGAGGTTCCCACAGCCCTTGGGTTCTTGGGTTCAGTAATTTGTTAGAACAGGTTACAGAACCCAGGGAGACACTTACATTTACCAGTTTATTAAGTAATAAAGAATATGATAAAGGATACAAGAATGGCCAGATGCAGGATAAAAAGGGTGAGGTCTGGAAGGATCCTGAGCACTGGAGCTTCTGTCCCTGTGAAGTTGGGATACATCATTTTCCTGGCACATATATGTATTTACCAACCTGGGAGCTCTCCAAACCTCTACTTTAGGGATTTCTATGGAGGCTTCATCACGTAGGCATGATAGATTGTTACTTAATATCTGGCCCTTCTTCCCTCCTCAGAGAATAAAGGATAGAGTTGAACATTCCAGGCTGCTAATTGTGGCTGGTCTTTCTGAGCTATTCTGGAGCCCACCAAGAGTCACCTCATTAGAACAAAAGACATTCTTATCACCTAGGAAATTCCAAGGGATTTAGGAGTTCTGTGTCAGGAACCTGGGTCAAAGACCAAATGTTAGAACAAAAGATACTCCATGCACCCCTACTGCTTCAGAAATTACAAGAGTTTTAGGAGCTCTGTGTCAGGAACCAGGGGCAGAAACTAGTATATATATATTTCTTATTATTTCACATGTTTAAACACCATCATGCAGACGTTAAAAAATGTAATCATGACTCTGTTGGTATCATTGTCATCTAATTGGTAGCAGGACATTGTTAGATGAGAGTGGTTTTCCTCTATTTCCTCTACCCCTTCTTCTGGTAGTTGTATCCTTTTTCTTTTGTTTGGAAGGGGGCTGTTTTCCTCCCCTCTTCTGCTCAACAGAACAAAGACTGGTCAGTCAGAACACTTTATCACTCTGGCTACATGTGATTGGTTAGTAGTTGACAAGCATTACAATCTTGGTCAATCAAGACTTTTGCTGGGGTTCAAAGAAGCAGGTGCTGCTTGATCTTCAGTCATATGCCATGAAGATGGCATCAACTGGGTTTTGTTCATGGCCATATTTGCTACCATTTGGGAGTAACTTCTCCAAAGTGAAGTCAACTCGTGGAAAATAAAACATATGGTTATATGAAACCAGTTCTAATCCCTTACATTTCCCAGCTATGTCATAAATTCTCCTTTTTAAAGCCAAGGTTAGCTAGGTTTCTATCGCAGATATCCAAAAGAGTCCCAATTAATATAGAAGTAAGGTTTAGTCAACAGAAATGGAGATATTTAGCTTGTGTAAGAGACAACTTGGAGTATAGGAGAACTCCCTTCCTTCACTTAAACAACTGTTGTGCAGTAATAGTCTTATTCTGAATAACTCCATACCAGAATTAGGTTGTAATTTAGAGAGGCAGATTTTGGCTCTGGACCATGTACATGTTTGTCATAACAACAACAACAACAAGATAAAAACAATTTATTGTTCATGTATTATATTTTTGGTATTGTTCTAAACCTTTTCTCAAAAACTCCACCAGGAAGGCATATATCCTTGTTTTATAGATGTAGAAGTTGAAGTTCCAAGAAGTAAAGTACCTTGTCCAAATGTCACTCAGCTCTCAGCTAATGAATGGCAGAGCTATAACTCAAGTACAAGTCTATCTGACTTATGTTTCTCTTAATCACTGTACTATAAGCATTTGTTTAAAGAAAGCCATCGGAAGTTTTAAGTCAGAAGGCATAATAATGGCACCTTTGTCGTATGGAACAAACTTAGTCACAATGAAAAGCCGATGTACTATAATGACCGTTCACTACCATATATACTTACTGAAAACTGTATTTGGGAAGACCGTATGAATAAAGTCTTGATAGTTATCAGGACAGATCCTTCATATTACTTATTTCTGGGATTATTTCAAGGGAACTCTTGCTATTCTCCCAAATGATTAGGTTTCAAAATGTTTAAGGCCCAATATTTAAGTAGCAATTTGATGTTCATCCCATTTTCTCATCAGCAGAACTAAGTATTTTGAGTTTGTTGAAAGATATACAAGTAATTTTAATTCAGTGGATCCATGGAGCAAGGCTAGCTTTGCCAAGTTTGGCTAAGTTTTGGCTCTAACTATTCTCTCCTGACACTAGCATTGCCCAGAGAATAGGGAAATGGAAGCCTCCTCCACTCATTGTTCCTACCCGTTTTCCTCGATTCTGAATATGGTTTTACTTCAGTGTTTTTCAGACACAATTGTCTCCTTAGAAGGTCCATGGCTGTGCTGTCCTGGTTCATTATATCTATTTTTTTCTCATATTTTATTTTTTAGTTTCTAGATGCCCTTGGTCAAAACTCCTACACGTACTTCCTTCCTTTCCCGTGGTTTCTGCCGGCAGCAGAATCAGTCTCAGAGATTTCCCACTGGCTGAGAACAAAGAGAAAGTCACAGAAAATACAGACGCTGACAACAGCTGCTCTTCCTGGCACTGGCTTCTCAGGGGAATTAGATTCTTAGGCCCCGTAGATAGCAGAGAATCAAAAACTGGGAGGAAGGTATGGAGTCACCAGTCAAAAGCACCTTCATTTTTTGGTCATGGGAAGAAAGCCCTGGGAGAGTAAACGATTTTCCCAAGATGATTTAGCTTCTGGTGTGTTGCTGGCATTAAGACCCGGGAATCCTGACTCCTGGGTCAGTGGTCTCACCAAAGCCCATCGCTGGCCAAGCCCTTGTCATAAAGCCACTCACAGTATCACTGAGGAGGAAGACACCACCATGTATGTGTTATGACTTGTTCCTTTATCAAGTAGCATTTCAGGAATCCTCATTTTGACCTTCTTCAGGTACAAATGTCATCTAAGGACCTTATAACCACTATCTGCGATACCAAAGAATGTAATGGCAAAACTTACTCTGGCAGCTTTGTCTTTGGCCATTTTTAAAGAATTTTCTATCCTGGGTGCCTGGGTGTTCAGTGGGTTAAGCATCTGCCTTCAGCTCAGGTCATGATCTCAGGGTCCTGGGATCGAGCCCCGCGTCGGGCTCTCTGCTCTCAGCAGGGAGTCTGCTTCTCCCTCTCCCTCTGTGCTTTCTCTCTCTCAAATAAATAAGTAAAATCTTTAAAAAAAAAAAAAAAAGAATTTTCTATCCTGTGGAGGTCTGAGCACCAAAAGAGGGGTCATCCTCATCAGAATTAAAGAACTGTCTTAGTGTGTAGTCTTGTGTAAGTAAGTCCATAGCACCTGTTGAGCTGAAGTAATAGTGAGACCCAGTGGCTTTTGGTTTGTGAGAAGCAAAATGAATATATGGTCATAAAATATCTCTATTTTATGGATTTATGTATTAGATCTTTATTATTAATATTTATTATTATTTATTTTATGGATTTCTTTGATCATTTTCAGTTTGGCCGTGCTCCCCCACTTCTGTCATTATCTCTGAGACTAGACTCCGGGAAACTTACCATCGATCGTTCTACCATAGAATTTGGTTCATTAGCCACACTACTTCCTGATCAAATTGTGCTCCTAAAACATACCAGTAAAAGCCTATTTGAAAGCATGTTCAGTTTATACTTTGCCTATCTGCCTTACCCTTTTCATTATACTCCAGCGTGATGAAAGAATTCCATAGTGGAAGTTGAGTGAGTAGAGTAAATACTAATGTGCTACTTCAGTCTAGCAAGCATTTAAATATTAACAGAAGTGATAACAACAACAGTGACAACAACAATCGTAGAATTGGTACTTTGTGCCAGGATTCAGAGGCAGAATGATGAATAAGACCTAGTTGTTGCTAATCTGCAGGCTCCTTGAGGGTGCGCCTGGGCCCCGTCTATCTTAGTGTTCCTCCCTGCACCTGGCCCAGGTCCTGTGTGCAGTAGCCTTGGGGTTTGGCCAACCACAGAGGAGGTAGAAGGGCTTTCTGATACAACCTGGGGTTGAGTACGGACAGGAGGAAGGAGGTGGGCATGACATGGTGCCGGACAGAAGGGTTTGCTGAGCCAGAAAGCTGAACAGAGCTGGGGTAAGCCATCTGTCGTCGTTGGCAAGGCCAGGATGAGGCAGCACCCTAAGGGGGTGTCTGTGGGAATACTGGTTCCCTGGAAAAGGACAGTAGGAGAGACCCAGACAGGGCGAAACTCCCTAGCCTCTCGGAGTAAGAAGAGTAAAATGATGATGATGATGATAGCTTTTACTTAGTGAGCATTTTGTGTGTGACAGACACTTTTCATACATTATCTCTCTGAATCTCTTTGATTTGACAGAGGCTACAATTGTGTCTTGTCCTTATGAAGAAGTTAACCGACCTGCTCATGGTCACATGGCTGGTAAATAGCAGAACTAGGTCTAATCTCAAATCCATCCAACTCCATAGTCTATGTACAAATTGTTTGCAAACAAATAGATTATATTCCCGTCCAGGTATTCTGCCTTTCGACACCTTCACAAGTGGCTGCTCCTGGTTGAAGTCCATTCACAGGAGGACTGTCGCAGGGATGAGATCCTTGTTCTAGTCCAAATTGGAGGAAAACTATCTGTGGCCAAATCTTTTTTTTTTTTTTTTAAGATTTTATTTATTTATTTGAGAGAGAGAATGAGATAGAGAGCATGAGAGGGGGGAGGGTCAGAGAGAGAGGCAGACTCCCTGCTGAGCAGGGAGCCCGACGTGGGACTCGATCCCGGGACTCCAGGATCATGACCTGAGCCGAAGGCAGTCGCTTAACCAACTGAGCCACCCAGGTACCCTCTGTGGCCAAATCTTAATTAAGAGAGGGTCACAACTGTTGACAGACAGCAGTGGCAGACGTGAGCGAGTGCTCGCCGTCTGGTCGTCACAGGTAAGGAGCTTCCTGAAGAGTCAAGGAGACGGTGTGGAGAAATCTTGAACCTGAACTCTGTCTGGTCTGGTCTTCCTTCATTCTTTATGCATATTTCTTTGCTATGGTGGAAAGTTATTTCTGTGCTGATAAATGATTTTCTCTATTTCTCTGAGATTGTAAAATAATTTCCTGCTCAAAAATAGCTTTCCACTTCCTATAGAATGAAAGTGAGATCTCTTCAAATGCTTCCACACTCTGGCTCCAGAGTGACTTCCCCATCTTTTCCCCCCATTTATCTCCCTTTGATCCTGCGTCCTGGAACAAGCATCTTTCCCGGGTATAACCGTGCCTCTTCTTTGCTTACGCTGTCACCTTTGGCCTGGGAAGCCCTTCTGCAATCCAACCTCCTCACTTCCGATTTCAGTATCTGTAGCTGGAAGTGATCCTTTCCTTTCTATCTAAAAATTTTGTTTTATCTTCTTAAGCTTCTCAGATCAACCTTGGAATAATACAGTTGTAGCAAGGTATTTAGTGGATTATTTTAACAGCTGGCCCTGGAATAACTCTTCAGGAGGAAAAAACACTGATGCACTGCTAAGGTACTTGCAGGAAAAGATGGTGCTGCCTTCAGCAGGAGCCCCAAGAACAAAGGTGATGGTTACACTCCTAGAAAGGAGACAACAAGATGAATGCCTTGTGCTTTTGAAAAGATGAATGAAAGGAGAGAGAGAGAGGACAGAGAAGCGAGAGGGATATGTGTGTGCGGGTAGTAAGAAGACAGCCAGCTAAGCACTGGGGCTGGGTGTCCTCAGGGGCGAAGTGGCCCAAATTCCTGGATGCTTGCTTGGCTAAAAGGCATCTTAAGAACAGAGAAGCCTAACGTCTAACCTGGACCTGCAGTTTACATGTCTGTCTGTCTGTTGCTGCGTGCGACCAAAGTGAGCCAGCATGGGCAGCGAAGCCAGAGCCTGGATGTGACCACACGCACTGGAACTGGCAGAAATCTTGGGACCGGCGTTGAATCTTGGAAAACGGCTCAAGCCAACCTCATATAGGTTGCAGCAAATAGTTATTTATATCCTTGTCTTCTTTTATTTCCTCAGTGACGATGCAATATTAGCAATGATGACAAAATAATGAGAGCAAGGACACCGTGGCATTATTGTAGACCCCTTGTAAAAACAGGAGATGCCATCCACTGAGCACCTTTACTTAATGAGAGAAAGAGGCAGGAACTCAACAGTGAAAAGACCTAGATCTGATTTCCAGGTTTTCTATCTCCTAGCTGTGTAACTCGAGGCATTTTTTTTTTTCCTATGAATCTCTGATTTCCCATCTGCGAAATGGAAAAACGCTAGCTCTAATTCCTAGCTTGTTGTGAAAATCAAATTTAGTTGTTCCCTCAATGTGTATTTATTGAGTGCCTTCTGTGTGCAGAGGAATTGCAGAGCTGATGGCTGACGAAACCCTAGCAGCCCTTGGTCCCAGCCCCCGCCTCCAGCAGCTGTGTGTGAGCAAGCAGGACGCACAGCCACGCTGGGCACCTCGTTGTTAATGGTAACCTGGCTGTCTGTTTTTCCATCTTATTTGCATAGATGGCTCTAATGAGGCTGAAATTGCATGAAGTGGAAGCGTTATGAGGAAAGGGTCAATCTGGCGACAGTTTTGTACACAGTGCTTGTTTTCTGGAATGTGCAAATGTGATCCCTAAAGCATGAAAGTCAGTGCCTCATTTACCTTATGAATCTGGGTATTTTACCTGCTTTGTCCTCTGGGGAAGTTAAGGTGCTACCCTTGGTCTTACAGAGTCTATCCAGCTTTGGAAAATCATTTGTATTTCAGGAGATCTTAAGCATCGTCTTCGGAATTACGCCCTGAGATCTATTCTTATTGCTGTTCACATATTAATTGGGAAAAATATAGTTACTTTAGGGGGAGAGATTGAGTATGTGCGTATGCGTGCATATGAGACCAGGAATATCTTATTGTTTATTCATAGTGGTGGTCATCCCTCTGACCCATCATGGGAGACTGGTTAGTTGCCTTTTTTAGAGTTGGGTTAATTTGCAGAGGATCCTTATTCTCTCTTTTCCAGTGCCAAATGTGGTCATGAGCTTTTTAGAGTTTGAGAGTCGAGTTTGAACAAATGGGAGAGAGGGGATTATTCATCTGCAAAAATATTTCTTTATATGAAGAAAATAAAATTCATGGAGAGGCAGTTATAATGGGAAAGTGACAGATGCTGAAAATAAGTCTTAATGATTAACCTATTTGGTGGTGAAATTACACTTAATGATTTCTGTTTTCATATTCAGTTAGGAGAGAAATTGCTATGTATGATGCAAATCTGCTCCATGGCTACTTAGTAAAGGAAAGGGAGCTTTCATTCCTTTTTTGCTACAGCACTTACCATTTAGCACAATGACTCTGCAGTTTCCCTGTGGATAAAGACAGGTCTTTATTAAGTGTAGGGTACATTTTAACGCAATCCTGTTCATTCATTCATACAATTGAGCTGACAGTTTGCGTCAAAATAAGGCAAATATGTCATATATATGCTTATGTATAGATAGATTTAAAGAAGAACAGAAACACACACGAACAAGATACTTAATAATTTAGTAGAGGTCCTCAGATAGGAAGTTGATGACATGAGACATGATTTGCTTTCCTAGAAGCTGACTCTTCTAGAAAGAGTGCTGACTGTGCTGGGCTAGACAGGGGAGACGTATAAGGGCAGTGAAAGCTTTTTATACTTGAAATCCCAAGTGCTCAGCTCACCAGGCCCCACTCACCACCAGGGACCCACAAAAGTCCTACGGTTCCCCCACAGGTAACTATAGGGAGAAGAGCATTAAAAAGTGAATCTGTTAGAAGAATTTGGGGTCACTGTTTCATGCTCAACCGTGGATTTGTCTCCCAATTGTAGATCACATTTTCCCACAGCTTAGTGACTTAAAACAAATGTTTATTGGGGCACCTGGGTGGCTCAGCCGACTGATCAACTGACTCTTGATGTCAGCTCAGGTCAATGTCTTGGGCTTGTGAGACAGAGCCCCGCATCAGGCTCTGCGCTCAGCAGGGAGTCTGCTGGAGATTCTCTCTCCCTCTGCCCCTCCCCACCCCCGCTTGCACGTGTGTGCTCTCTCTCCCAAATAAATAAATAAATCTTAAACAAACACATGTTTTTTATCTCACAGTTTCTGTGGGTCAAAGCCTCAGGGGCAGCCTAGCCGGGAGCCTCTGACTTGGGCCTCTCAAGAGGCGGCAAGCCAAGTGTTGGCCAGGGCTGTGACCACCTGGAGGCTCCACAGCAAGAGGGGCTGCTTCCACCCTCCCTCACGAGGTTGCTGGTGGCCTCAGCTCCTTCCTGGCTGTTGGCTAGCGACATTGGCTCCTGCTAAGTGGGCCTTTCCCCAGGGCAGCTCACAACACAGCAGCTGACTTCACTTAGAGTGAGTGAGTCAGGACGGGCCGGGGCTGGGGGGGCGCAAGTAAGTGTCCAAGACACAGGTCACAGTCTTTTTGTAACCTAATCTTGGATGTGGCACCTCCCCACTTTTGCTGTATTTCCTTCTTAGAAGTAGTTGCTAGGTCCAGTGCACACTCAAGAGGAGGGGATTACCCCAGGGCAGGAGTGCTAGGAGGTGGGGTTCACTGGGGCCCATCTCAGAGGCTGCCTGCTACACCTATGGATGCACCTCTTGCTTACTGTGATGAAGTGGGGAGTCGGTCCCCCCCAAATCACACAGCAGGGGAACCCAGGGAGGGAACAGAGCCCAGATGGGCTCCTGCTTGGTGGGCTCCTCATTGTATTGACCTCTGAGACGTCCCACATGAAGCAAACATGGGATTTACATGCAGCTACTGCGAGTGATGTCTCCAGCCCTTGGCTCTTGTTCTAACTCTGAAGGCCATGTCCTTGGGGTGGGGGAGGCAGCTGACATAGCCGGTTGTCAGGCACTGATGCATGGCATTGTCACTGGAAGCAGCTGGGAAGCCAGCCCCACAGCTTTGCAAAGTCTCCTAACACAGGCCCAAGCCACTGAAGGGTTTTCTTGGCCCCTAGGCGTCAGAAACACTAACCTGTCCATAACTTTATCTTATAGCTGATAATTGCAGACAAAAAGTATTTCTTTTAGACCTGACTACTCCTTAGGAGATCAGACCTTTGGATTTACTTAATGGCACCATTTTAAGGCAGCATGGCAAAGAGGTTGAAAATGGTCTCCTGGGTCAGAGCTGAAATGTGAGTGCTGGCCTATTAACTGGGTAAATAACAAGTCAATTAATCTCCCAAAGTCACCTGTAAGATGGGGACTGGCATTAGCTCTGCCCTCCCGGGGTTGATGTGAGTTCTGTCCTTGATAATCTATGTGAAGGGTTAGCCCTTATTGCTGTGGTTTGAATGCGGATGATACCTGAGAAAGATGAATATTCTACGCCTCACGGTTTGGTAGAAGGACCGGGATTTTTACCCCAATCCCCAGAAATAAAAAGACTGGGAAGAAGCCTTCTCTGATCCTACGCTTCCTCCCTTCTAGAAGAGGAGGAATGGCTTCTCTGACCAGAGATGCGGGGAGGAAAGCGAGCATGCTCAGCAACCTCTGCAGACCTGGCTTGTTACTCTACCGAAAGCTCCTCTTGGCAGATTCTGTCCTGGTGGTGGGGAGCTGTCCTGCTCTGGCGGGGGGGGCGGGGGGGGGGCGCAAATTCTTCTTCACAGAGGGGGATTTTCAGGAAGCCCAATGTCCCATTTTTCCGTGCCGCTGTTATCAGTAATAAACCTGCTAGTTTGATCTTTATCTCTCTGCATTTTTCAACTAATTTCACACAGAAGTAGTGTCGCTCCTCAACTCCCCTCACCCCCCACAATTATCGTTATTATTGTTCAGGCAGCTGCGAGAACCAGCCCAGGTATTTGTGAAAGTCAAAATGAAGGTGACAACACCCATTTATTGGGAACAAACTCCATTTTTTCCTGTTCCTCAGGAGACTTCTTGCCCCTTTGTGGGGCGATTCGGCCAGATTTGGGGATTCAACGATCCGTGGTGCTTTCCCCCGGTTCTGTTCGGAGGGTGGAGAGCGGGTCTGAGTGCAGAAGGCAGATGGTGTTACTGCAAGCCCAGGGGACTTCCAGGGCGCAGCGCCCCCTCCTCCCGGGCCTGGCGCGGGGTTGAGCGCCAGGGGGGGTCTCTGCTGGGCAGGGGGCCAAAGGGATTTTAGTGCCTGGTCTTTAAATCTTCTAGCTCCCAGTTCTCAAATAAAAGTCCTTTGCATATTGAGTCATCTCATCATCTGTGAGCAAGCTGTCATTTCACTCCTGCTTTGTGGAAAAAACATTTTCTAAAATTAGCCATTCAAGTTTGTCATAATTATAATTACAGCATCACCAAAAAGCCACACCTGACAGGGGCAGAGGGTGCCACAGAGAGATTTTGCTGAGGGCTCGAAAATGCCACCCCTCCGCCCCCCTTCAAAAAGAAGAAAGTAAAACAGGAAGGGAAAATAAAATCCGTGAAATTAATTTGCTAAGAATTTAAGTTTGTCGTTGGGTGGTTTCACTATGTCTTTGCTCAAATCCGCATGGAAACGTATTGTCACCTGCTAAAGAGCCACTAACTTCAGAGGGACTTTATGAGGAAAGAATGAGAGAAGATATGTGGAGCACTTAGTGTCGAGTATTTCTAGCTAGCAAGTTCTCTTTTTTTTTTTTTTTTAAGATTTTATTTGTTTATTTGACAGAGACACAGCAGAGAGGGAACATAAGCAGGGGAAGTCGGGGAGGGAGAAGCAGGCTTCCCACTGAGCAGGGAGCCCAATGCGGGGCTCGATGCCAGGACTCTGGGATCATGACCTGAGCTGAAGGCAGACGCTTAATGACTGAGCCACCCAGGCGCCCAGCAAGTTCTCAATAGATAGTAACTCAGAGTAAAAGTAACGATAATGGCCATCCTAAGAGTGTGGACAGGACCATCATTTACAAATGCTGCAAGGGAAGCAGACTGCTGAGGGCCGCGGGCAAATTCAGTGAATCGGCCTGCCCTGAAGGAGCCCTCTGCCTCACCTACAGCAACACACCTGAGCAGCCTGGATGCTAGTGTAAGCCTAGTCAGTGTTTCCTAAAGTGGTGTTCCAGGGAACAGTGTTTTAGGGGATGACAATAGATGGCTTGAAGAAAAAACAGAGTTCCATGGTCAAAGTTGTGAAAATCTGCGTCTTAACTGCTCCCTCTCGCTAGAGATTCAGCATGCACGTTCGATTTTATAGCCTTTGAGAAGTCTCATAAGGAAGGAAGTGGATTCCCTTTGCTTAATGCCATTTTCTGGACAGAACCTCCATTCTCCATGCTGTTGCCAGAGGGACGGCTTCGAAAGGCAACTATGCCACCAGGTCCCTGCTTAGAGCCCTTCAGTGACTCCCCTTTGCTCTCAGGATGAGGTGAAATCTCTTCAACATGGAGCGTGAGGCTTGGCCCTGGTAGCCTGGCCCCCAGTTTTCTAGCTGCCATATCACTCCACACTGTCTGCTCTCTGGGCTGTCACTCCCTGGCCACCTGAACCTGATGTGGTCCTTCCTGCCACAGGACTTTTAGCCAAGCTTCCCTTGGTGTGGAGAATTCCCTTGTCCCCTCCCACATTTACCTGTTACCTCTCCTCACCGTCCCCCCGCTCTTTTGTCACTTCCTAGGTTTCCAGCTCCCACCGTGCTGGTCCTGCACAGCACCCATGTCAGGTGTGTTCACCGCTGGGTTATTTGCTTATGGCTCCATCTCCCAATACTGGAAGATCCATGAGGGGACCCTTCCTCCAAAACCTGAGTACTCTTGGGGAATCATATGGGCTGCCGGGAGGGCCTACATATTGGGTGGGGTGGACCAACGAAGTACCGTCCCTGTTGTTTTTGTTTTGTTTACTGTTATGAAGACTCTTCATATTTCATCTTGGAAAACACTGAAGTTTAGAGTAGAATGTGGGGAGGGTCCTACAGGAGCTATGTGGGAAAAGCAGGGTTCTGCACATACATAGGAAAGATATATCTGGAGGCGATCACGACAGTCCACATTTATCAGGTACTCTCTATGGGTCAGACACTGCCCTAAGCACCTTTCAGTCTATACTCACTTAATCCCCAGAACAACTATGAGTTTTTACAAATGAGGAGAACAAGACAGAGGTAAGCTTCCGATGCCATACTTGTAAGTGGACGAGTGGCCATCTTAACCCAGGCAGCTTGATTCCAGAGCCTGCCATGTTGACAGTAGGAATGGCTTCCCAGAAGGGGTGACCTTTATGGTGCACCTTGAAAATTAGATAAGATTTGAATATTGCGAGAAGGTGGTAGGTGGGAGGGGAGGATATCAAAGGTAAAGGCAAAGGCCAAACACTGGGGAGAGGAGAGCATAGGCTCCTGAGTTTGGTGGGAGTGGCAGGAAGGAAGAGGGGTAGTGAGAAACCATGGGATAGAGGGACGGAGGGATGGAGGGATGGATGACTGGGGCCAGAGGCCCCCCCCTTTTTTAAAGATTTATTTATTTATTTTAGAGAGAGAGAGAGAGCACGTGTGCTCTGTGGGAGGAGGGGCAGAGAGAGAGGGAGAGGGAGAATCCTCAAGCAGACTCCCTGCTGAGTGCGGAGCCCGATGTGGGGCTATATCCCAGGACCCTGAGATCATGACCCGAGCTGAAATCAAGAGTTGGACACTTAACTGACTGAGCCACCCAGGTGCCCCTGGGGCCAGAGTTTTGAATGCTATGTTCTTTTTTTTTTTTTTTTAAAGATTTTATTTATTTATTTGAGAGAGAGAGAGCACATGAGAGGGGGGAGGGTCAGAGGGAGAAGCAGACCCCCTGCTGAGCAAGGAGCCCGATATGGGACTCGATCCCAGGACTCCAGGATCATGACTTGAGCCGAAGGCAGTCACTTAACTAACTGAGCCACCCAGGCGCCCGAATGCTATGTTCTTAAATGCTGTGTTAAGAAGCACTGAATCTATTTGATAAGCACCAGTGAGTTAGTGCAGGTTTTCATCCAGGCTGTAGCGATATCTGAGTTCAGGCCTCGGAAGGTCAGTCTGTCAGAGGGTGCAGGATCAACGTGACCATACATTCAGGATAGACCTGGGTTCTACCTGTTGTCCCTGGGTGATCATGAATAGTGCCCTTTTCACTCAGAAGTATCCTGGTTTGGATGATAAATTGAATGCTCATCCTACTCAGGTAGGGTTGGTGGTGGGAAAAGATGCAGCCTGGGAAGGAGGTTGTTCAGTACCCCAGGGAAAGGTACAGAGTTCTGGGACTGTGGGGTGGGTAGGGGGTGCTCACGGAGAGAGAGAGAAGAAGGTGGATTCAAGGGTGCGGTTATTTCACAATTACGGGATATTTCAGGGCAGGAGAGACTGAGGAATCACAGGTGGCTAGAGTGTTCATGTGGCTGAAGGGTGGACGGTAATCATCATGCTCTAAGTCAGGAGCACAGGCATGGAGCAGGTTTGGGATGGATGGGTGAAGAATGGCTCCCTGGGGCTCTGGGCTCAGCATGTCATTTGCTCACAGGGAATCAGGTGGAGATGTGGAGCAGAGAGTCTAGCCAGCGGACCTGGCTGTGAGATAGTCTTGGGCCTGAACACTCAGGTTTGCGGGTCCTGTTCACAGGGAGAGTTAAAGCCTGGAGACTGGTTGAGATTAAGGCCAACCTTGTTTATTTACTTACGTGTTTAGTTATTTACTCCTACGACTTAGAAGAGTGGGCTTGAGGTGGCTTAAACAATGAGCAGCAAATCCCCAACAATCAAACTGGAGGGACAGGATGAATGATAAAGGGAAGGGAGAAAAAGAGGGTCAGCTGAGGTTGTAAGTATGGTAGAAAACAAGAACAGAATGTGGGGAAGCTCTTCGAGTGGGGTTCTGGGTGGGGTGGAGGGTGGAGGGTGGAGGAGGACCAAAATTCTTGAAAGCTTCTGTTACCACCCCTCCCACAGGCAGTTTTTCTCCCTAGCTCTAGAACGGCTCCTAGTTTCTCTCTCATGGTCCCCCAACCCAGGCTCCCAGAACACTTGCTCGAAGCCCACTTTCCTACTTAGAATCTGGAGGTTCCTATCTCTCTGTGATTCTGGTCACAGTGCCCAGGAGGAGCCGTTGACAATGGGGATAGCAACTCCCTGAGGGGAAATAGGAGTCCAGGCACTTGGAGGGAATTATTTTCCATCTTTTGTTTCTTATTTTGTGTCTGGCTTGGGGCACTGTTTTCTCCTTTAATGACTGGCAGTCACATCCAATAGTATTTCAGGAAGAAGCCACATCACTAAACAGCAAGATGGTTTTCTTACAGAGTTGCCAATATGAAAACTTGTCCCGCTCTTCTCCCTGTCTCTCCCTCGCTCCTCACAGTCTTGAGTTAGACCTCATATGTCCACATGCCTTACCCCCTCCACAGTTTCCAGAGTCTCCCCAAAGAAGAAGAAACGTGTGGCATACCGAAGAGGTCATAATCATCTTCATGATTATGTGGTTGAGGTTTTCTGGCTAAATGTCTTCAGGTTCTGTCTGTGGCCTGGCCAGGGCTTACAGCACCACAATGCCTTTTGCAAGACTGATGTTGCAAGTTCTCCTAAAATCTCGCGGGGGTTTTTAGCTTTGCAAAAGAGGTTAGATCCAGTGGAGAACTGCCAGTAGGGATGGGAATGGAGTGCCAGCCCAAGCGCCAGGAGCTGGAGACTAGAGTCTCTGATTTCTATCCAAGGAATGGGGCTCAGAATCACCCCACAGTGGTAGAAGACACATTTAAAAGAGCCATCAGAAGGAATATGCCAGTCGAACCAAAGGTCAAAGCTAATTTTGATATAAAAAACCCACTCTTCCAGGAATTGTTTGTCTTCTGGAGTTAAAAAAAAAAAAATCCCTATGTGTTAAAGGACATCTTTTTCCTGCCCTCTATTTTCCCTTTCCAAATTTTTTATTTGGACTACTTGTTTCTGACTTAAATTCAAATCATGTTGACAAAACCAGAAGACAACAGAACCTTCTGAGCCAACTGGCGGTAAAATCTCTTCCAAGTTCAACAATTCTTTACATTGACCAAGGGAATCCATAGGTCTCTATCCTCAGTGATCAATGGAAGAAGAGAGGAAGACCTTTACCTCCTTCTGTCACCATAGTTCAAGTGAGAGTGGGGAAAACACAGACACTAATCTGAGCCAAGTTAAGCTGATTTGGTAGATTCTGGGGGCAGGAACATGTGATTTCCTTTGCAACCACATCTTCCTTGAACTCACTCTCATCCATCAGTGGCTGTCAACTGCCTGCTGGCTGGGAGTTAATTTCAACCTTGCTGTTACCTTCTAAAAGCTATCAATTCTTCTGACACTTAATAATTGCATGATGGTGTGGCATCCAAGGTCAAGGCTCATCAATATCCTAAAATATATCACCAGGGGGTCATTAATAATAATGAAAATAATAATAGAAAAGTCCTAAAATATTCACTTGCCTTTGGTCTGGTTTCTTTTAGACTCTTAATCTCGTTCATCATTGAAGACCCATTAACTTATGTTAATCCCAACATAAGTTGGGAGCCAACTTATTATATTTGTCAGAGACCTGGCTTTGCCATCCAGGGATGGGATTCTAATGATGGCACGACCGTAGGTAAATTCCTTCACTACCATGTGCTTGTGTTTCCTCATCAATATAAGGAGACGTATACTCACTACACAGGTATTAAAGATAAACAGGAATTCAGCAAGTATAACAAATCACATATAAACACATATGGATTATTGTTGTCCTTTCTTGTCTTATTTTGATGAGATTTTTAAATTTAAAAATTCATTCCAATATCAAACACAAGTAGAGGCATATTCTTACAGCAGGGGAGGAAACATGCAAATAATGCAGGTCTCTCAGCCTTGAGGGTGGGGCCGGTGCTGATGGTCATTGATGATTGATGGAAAAGCCAGCACCCAAAGGGACCCCCTTTGGATGGAAGGTTAACTACCATCCATCTCCGACTCTCCCTTTCCATTCCTTTCTGTGATGATGTTTAGTACATCTTCACAATTATTATGTCAACATATTTGCTTAAAATTTTTTGCAAAGGTATCAGTTTGGAGAAAGTGTTCAAGTGGAACAACCTTTTGCTCCAGACCAACCCTTCCCTCCAGCCTTGTCACTACCGACACGTCCCTGCCTCTGGATCATATGTAAATGGAGGGTCAGCCTGGGCATGAATGACAATGAAAAGGCAGTGACTGTCAACTAGGAAGGCCATGACACAAAATGATGTGTAACCACAGAGAGCAAAATTGGTCAGTCTCAGAGTTTCCGGTTAGCAGATGGTTTCATGGTTCAAGTCTATTTCATGGGGAGAGAAGATAGAGATCTAGAAATGGAAGGGGGATGGTAGAGGATTGAACATATGGCTTTAATAGGAAAAGCAAGAGCCTGGGCATGCACATGAAGTCCTCCTCTGTGAAGGGGCACTGGACAGGCGGGAGAGGGGGAGGCAATGATCTGAGAGCCTCGTAGACAAGGTGGGATGGAAAATTGTGCCTCTAAAGTTATTATTATCCCTTGATTGTTATTTTGGCCATGTTTGATGAGTTGTTACAGAGCAATAAAAGTCTTCAGAATCACACATTTGATCATCGAAATCCCAGGTGAACAGCATTATTCAAGACCCACAGATCTAGGTGCTCTGCCACTATCTGACTCTATGGATACTAAAGAGGTTTTGCAAATGCCAATATTGTCCCAAGACTGATGCTGGAATTGAGCTAGAATTGAGACAAAGCTTACTGCTTGGTGTAACAAATCTATGTTGATTCCATTTCCCAGATGCCCTGTTCATGTTCTTTAATGAAAAGCAAATGAACAAGCATTTGTTTTTTGCAACTATAAAGGTGACAATTGTTAAAAAATTATTAAAATCCCTTAATTTATGTGAGGATATGATGAATGCAAATTTAGATGGAAGGGGAAGGAACTGAATATTACGCTATGTAGATACTACACTCCTATTAATAAAATGATAGTGATTACTGATGTTCTGGGAGTTGTCAAATGTATATATCTCCTAGATCATTCTCGAGAAAGTTTCATGAGTTCTTCTGTTGATTTTTCCTCCTAACAGAGCTGGATGATTAAAACTTAGTGTGCTAATTTTTAGGGCTCCCTGAGCTATGTTTCATTTATTCTCATTCCATTCTCATGTGTCATATGAATAAACTGTATACAAAATATACACATTGGTCAACATGACAAGACAGCCATTATGAATCTCCCACATATGAAGAGAAAACTGGCACGATGGCCCAAATTAGCAATCTCTGTAGAGGCAGGAGCAATATGGCTCTTCCCATGGGACACGAGGAGTAATGGTCACAATTTAAGGAACATGTGTGCTGGCCAAGCTCTCTGATGGGCACCTTTCATAACTTGCCTTCAGTTCTCATCACAGTTTGACAAGGTAAGTATTATTCCCCTCTGTTTCTCATTTTACAGATAGGGAAACTGAGGCCCAGAAAGACTGTAAAGTTATTGTTGCAAGGCACACCGCATGTGGCCAATGCAAATTTATAGCAGGTCTGAATCTAAACACCTTGTTCTTTTTCACCATCCCTTTGCCTCTCAGGAGAGGGGATACTGAGAATACGGATGCTCTTAACAACTCCCTTCATTCAATATATTATAGCCACAGGCCCATATGATAGGCCTTGTGATTTTTGTGTGATAAAGATCTTGAACCAGATTCCTTAGAAGAAAAGAAACTCATTTTTGGAAGAAAAAAAGTGAAATCCTAAAATGATCTTCTGGTGATACTTGCCCTGTAAACTGAATAAGTGCACCACACTGAGAGGTATGGCCTGTGTAATTCTGGGGCTTACAAAACATTCAGGTAGCAGACATTAATTTGCTTCAACAGCATACTCTCAACTTCTCTCCAAGCTTTATAATGTTATAGATAGGACAAGACTGACATTAACAGAAGAATCCATTCTGCTTTCTTAGTTCCTATTTTATAAAACACTTCCCCATGAATTATCTCACTTCATCCTCAAACATGCACTCAGAAGCGAAGATCTAATAATGACAAGCTTTAATGATTCACCAGTTAGAGGTGCAGACAGCTTCACTGACTTGCTCTGAGTCCCACGGATAGTAGGTAGTGGAGGCAAGACCATCCATCTATGTTTTGCAAGGGTAGATCCAGTGCTTTCTTGGGACCTCCGGGCCTCCCACCTCTGTCCTACAGCTCCTCAGGGCAACTTTCCGTGGGCTGTTCCTATCGTGTAAGATGATTTTTCAAAGCCGGCAGGAAAAGTGTTTGCCTCTCACCTTCATCTTCTGTGAAGGAAGCACACAACAAGGGAAGGGGGAGCTCTCCAAGATGGGGATTTTGTTACATTTCCAACATTTGGAATTGATAATTAAGTGAAATCAATTAATGGTGTAAGTATCCTGTTTTAACTAAAAGTATATAAAATATTTCCAGAACAAATGAGACATACTTACTTTTTTTCTGAATAACATTTTTTTAAAAAAAATTATTTATTTATTTTAGAGAGAGAGAGAGAGAGAGAGAGCCTGCACTCTAGAGGTGAGGAGGGGCAGTGGGAGAGGGAGAGAGAGAGAGAATCTCAAGCAGACTCCCTGCTGAGTGCAGAGCCTGACATGGGCGCCATCTCACGACCCTGAGATCATGACCTGAGCCGAAACCAAGAGTCAGATGCTCAACCAACTGAGCTGCCCAGGCGCCCCTTTCTGAGTAATCTTAAAGAAGTTTCCAACTCTCTTCCCTGGGCTCAATTTTGCCACATTTAGTTGGCTCTGGGGAAACATCAGGCGCTTTATATCCTTTTTCAAAAGGACTTTAAAGATTAAGGTAACTTCCTAATATTTGTGGTAAATATTAAGAAGAAATGGCTCTTTTTCCCTAAAACTTTTGTTATGAGTTTCTTAAAACATACTAGCCAGTTCTTGTGCATTACTCCAGGTAATGTCATTTAGAAATTCTCCATTGAAATGTTTAGTCTTATGATTTGTTTCCTGTTAAACATTTACAACCTAAAGCTACTGCAGGTAGTAGACAGCATAATTTTCTGGATTCTCTTAATTTTTAATCTGGATTTTCAATGCAGAAAGGAAATGAATGTTTTTTTAAGAGTACAGCATTCTGTGTGTATGCATGTGTGTGCGTGTGCGTGTGTTTGTGTTCAGCTCTCCAAACTTAGAATATTTAGCAAGATCAAAGCTGATGACTTTGATTTCTGACCTTATTTTTCACTTGGAAACGCCATATATACTATTTAGCAATCAAACCTTACATGATGTAATTCCTGCTATTTTAATTTGTCTTGTGTTGGATAATCGCTTTGAAAACCTCTGATACACAAATCTCTTCGCAGTGAGTTTTCTGTGGTAATTTTACAAAAAAAAAAAATATGGCTTAAACACATGGAAATATGGCTCACACGAATTCCAGTTCTTTTTGAGGCAACAAATCAATGGGGTCCTCCATCCGCATCTCCATCTGGAAACTTCAGACACTATTCCAGCTCCACCATATCTCATTGGCCTCATCCAGTCGGTAGCCAAATCTCGCAAATTCTAATGGAGAAATTGCTCTTGTTTCTTTCCTGACTGACAAAGACTTAGCTCAGGCTTCACCTTCTCTTGCCTGCATTATTTCTATCACCTTCCTCTCTGGACTTCAGGGGCCTGGTGTCATCTCACTCCAAATCACCTGCTACGCTCCTTCAGATTGCTTACCCTTAGACATAAAACAAGAAGAACAGTTACAAAAACCAAAAGGGACAAACAGCTCCACATTTGTTTACTTTTTGTTTTGCTTTTTTAAAAGAGATTTTATTTATTTATTTATTTATTTATTTATTTATTTATTTATTTGAGAGAGAGAGAAGGAGAGACAGTGAGAGAGAACAAGCGGGGAGGAGAGGAGAAGCAGGCTCCCTGCAGAGCAAGGAGCCTGATGCGGGGCTCAATCCCAGGATTCTGGGATCGTGACCTGAGCTGAAGGCAGACACTTAACCGACTGAGCCATCCAGGCACCCCTACATTTGTTTACTTTTTGAATCAAAAGTCTCCATTATCTATATAGTAAGGGTGGAAGGTAAACCAAGCTGGATACTAGGCGAAGTGGTGAGGATGGATTTTAGTCGGTCTATATTACTACCACAGGGAAAAGACTTCAGTGTGAACTGAACTCAATTTTGGTTTGAACAGAGGTGACTGGGTGTTTTAAGGGGAGAATGGGAGGGAGTGGTGGGGCTCAGTACAGTCAGGGAAGTGAAACATTACAAAAAGTGGGAAGGGGGTTGGTCTGTGTGAAACCCATCTGGTTTCTCTAACTGGCACTTACGGGAGTTCGGCCTCTTCCCTCCCACAGAGGCTAAGGACAGGGAGGGGCTCTACCTTCAGGTGTTGGCTGGAACAAACTATACATTTTCTTAGCAGTCTTGAGTTTCCTCAGGCAGGCACTTTAAGAGGGACTAGGGTCATCCTAGGGGTGCAGCCTTGAGCTGTGAAGTGATTATGTTAGTGTTTGTTCATGTTTTCGTCGGCCAAATTGAGGCCTAGCTGGGAAGAGACCTCCGAGGAGCCTGGCTGGAATTTGGTCAAGGCGAAAGTCTATGTGAAAACAAATTCACAGCCTTGAGCTTGGTAGATAAGGACTAGCATACTCACACTTCCTTATATCTTTGTTGTTGCTTACTTACCCAGTGGCCTTTGTGCTCTAAACACATTAATTTTCTCCTTCAAATGCATGTAGTCTCTCAGATCTGTACTTTTGTTTGCACTGACTCCTCTTCCTCAACATCCCTCCTTCTGTAGAGGAAAGGGAAATCACCCTTCTGAGTAGTTCTTCCAACTCTGGGCCATGCATGCACTGTCCTTTGGATTCTTAGGGCATTTCATTTACCATTCTAACACAACCCACTCCACCTTGTCCTGTTCTATGTTTATGTGTATGTCCTTCCACCCACAAAACTGAGCGTGAAGAGGGAGGGACCATGTTATTTCAGCTTTTCCTGAGGGTCAGTGTTTAGCATACCCTTGCTGCAGTTTCTGTCACCTGGGACTCCACTGGAAACCATGATGTTCCAACGAATGGCTGGAACTGAACATCGTGATATGCAGGAAAAGTCAGTATTTATGTCACGACTGCTAGCTACACTTAGAAGCAGTATGATGCCTGAGCATCCTGCAGGAGACAAACAAAACAAAACAAAACAGAGCAGACAGAATAAGGCAGAGCTGAGATGGAACCTGATAGAACAAGATAGGAAAAGGAGTGTGAGAGAGACGTCTCATCATGGTGGAGCCCTGGACCCAGTTGTGCCTGGTGTAGCCCTTCTACCTTCCCAGGCCTAAAGTCCAGTCATGCAGAAATTGCAGTATGTTCACTGAAACCCGTTTCTTCTTCCTCTAGTTCACGCAGCTCAACTATGGTTCCCAGGCCTCTTTGCAGTTGGGAATGGCCTGGAGTTCCCACCAAACGTGGCTGAAACACATATAACCTATTTCCAGGCTTAGCTCATAAACACATCCCAGAAGGGATCTTTCATTTCATGTCCCTATTCATTGAGTAGGAAGCTGCAGATGTGGGGAAGGGTGGGTCCTGCGGCCACCTGACTAGGATACCACCATTGAACAGTGGCATGAGCAAAAAATCAACGTTCATTGTGTGAAGACACTGACATTTAGGGGTTTAACTTTTTAGGCAGCTAGTGATTAATACCTTAACTAACCTATCTAGCAGCTAAACTTTCCTTGCTTAAGCTAATTTAGGTTGCCTTTCTTTCACTTGCAACCACAAGAGCTCTGCTTGTCCCTCTTGGCCACTTCAATGTCATAAAGTGAGAGAGTGACGGTGTCACAGTGGGAAAACGCTGGACCGAAAATCAGAAGATCCAAATTCCTTGTCCTTGCCCTGTTAACTTTGTAATTTTCATTCAGTGCGTTTTGGGTTTACAGTTGTAAACTGATTTACTCTCTGGGGTCTGACTTTTGCCATGGCTTTTCAGCAAATCTGATCTCCACGTCCATTACTCGATTCCTTCTGTTTCCGTAGTGGTCTCGTGAACTGTGGTGCTTCTCTGAGCAGATGATCAGGCCTGTGGTTGTATTTTTTTAAAAAAGATTTTGTTTATTTATTTGAGAGAGAGAGCGAGCATGAGTTGGGGGAGAGGCAGAAGCAGACTCCCCGTTGAGCAGGGAACCTGAGGAGGGGCTCAATCCCAGGACCCTGGGATCACAACCTGAGCCGAAGGCAGACACTTCACTGACTGAGCCACCCAGGTGCTCCTGGGCCAGCAATTGCATTACATGGTCTATTCTAGTCAGTGATTGCTTTCTTTCCAGGTACTTGGAAAAATCCCAGAAATAATCTTAAGAACCTCTTCCCAGGTGAAATATTTTTAAAAACTATTTTGGAAATTTTTGAACATATCCAAAGGTAGAGAGAATAGTATAACAAACTGCCATGTGGTTGTTATCAACCTTCAAACATTATCACTGTAATATTTGCCCATTTTATCTCTTCTATTCCCTGCCCTCCCCCTCTTTGCTCTGCTGGAGCATGTTAAGGCAAATTCTAAGCATAATGCTGTTTTGCACCTAAATATTTCTATGTGTATGTATGTGTATATGTATATGCTTATTATGTATGTGTATATATTATATCTATGTATATATGTGTGTATATATGTATATATTTATATACATAAGAGATAAGGACTTTTTTTTTTAACCTAAGCACAATGCCATTCTCACATCTCACAACATTGGCAATAATTTCTCAATACTCATTCCATTTTAATTTTCCCCATTTATCTTAGTAATGTTCTTTAATAGTCAATTTCAATCAGCATCCAAAAAAGAAAAGATCCACACATTACATTTTGTTGTGTGTGCCTTTGCGATTTCTCTAATCTAGAAGATATTGTAATAGTTTTAGCCATGAAATCACTAGAAAACTCAGTGGCTTAAATAAACACTCTTTTATTTAGCATAAGATTTTGTCGTTTGGCAATTCAGGCTGGGCTCAGGTGTGATTGGGGGTTGGGTCAGCAGAAGTCTGCCTGGGATGAGGGGAGGGGGCTCACTGGGGTTGGTCTTTCCTCCATGCCATCTCTTATCCCGAGGCTAACTTGGGTTTGTTCATATGGTGCCAGGTTCCCTAAGTGGGAACTCCTGCAAGGCTTCTCGGAGCCTAGTCTTACACCGCACATGCCCTCATTGGCCAAAGAAGTTACAAGGCCAGCCCACCTTCAAGAGCTAGAAGTAAACCTCACCTGTTGAGGTTGCAAAGTCATATTGCAAAGGGCATGGTTATCCAGGGAGGAGAATTTGGACTTTGTGGTCAGTTAGCTATCTACTTAGAGGCACCTTCCATTTATTCTCAGGCAAATATGTTTGAACTTCCACTACCCCTCCTAGCTGTCAAAATATCTATATTTCCTAACGTTTATATTTTCAGTTTAAACTAACTATTCTTAAACTAGTAGAAATTGATCACTTACAAAGTTTTAAGGTCCAGTGGATAAAGAGCCATAAGATCTTTTTGTTCCTGTGTACAATTTTATCTTAAGTTTCCTTCAGCTAGCAAATTCAACTTATGAATGTATTTATTTCAACCACACCTTTACAATGTCTGAAATAAATTCCTTGAGATATAGAATGAGAGCATAATAGAAGGTTTTGAATTTTAATTTTAGCGTATGAGTAGCAGATTTTTTTCCCCCTCTTTCGAGACAGTTACCAAATGCATGAGAACCATCAGGAAAGGAATTTTTTCCCTCTGGTCCAAGGCGATAATTCAGTAGGAGACAAAGAAAGCTATTTATCGAAGCTATCTATAGGCCAAGGACCTAATTTCATGTGGTGGGAACATTTCTGCCAAATGCTTTGTAATAAAGAAAAATGATCAACTGTTAAAGACCTTGCCAGGTCAGCTTTAATTTGGTAGTAAAGGGAGGTGACAAGAAGGTTGATAAAACAACTGTAAATCTTTACTGAATATACAGCTTTAATCGTCTGGCTTTAAACTTACAGGCTTTACTTGTGATGTGCTGGAGCCAGCTTGGACCAGCTTGTGAGAGCCAATGGTGCTCATGTCTTTCTAATCCCATGTTCAGAAAAGTCACATTTGTTGCTTGAAATTGGCTAGAGTGGGAGGATTTACACCATGGTAATTGGCAAATGCTACAGATCAGGGCCTCTTTTTTGACAGGCAGTGGTCAAATATTTACAGCATACCACTAGCCTTTACCCACATAATAAATGACAGGTACCCCTGTCTAAGAATATTCAGAGGAAGTTTCTTTTGTGATGGAGGACAGCCATAAAAGAGGAGGGGAGGGCCTCCTTCGGTATCTTGTCCATCAACCTGTGTCTCCAGATTGCTGGCAGGCTAGTTGGATACGAGCAAAGAAAGAGCACCTTTGAGAAATGAAAAGAAGCAGGGGTAAGAAGAAAGACACAGGAAGTATGGCCGGTCCTTTTCTTACCCTAGTGACTTAGACCTTTGTCAGATTCAAGGTAGACATGCCCTTTAGCTTGTTTCAAAGTGTTTAATATCATCTGAGCGTGTTAGCAAGGAAGGAAGAAATTGAAGCATTCTTTCTATATTAGAGAATTCTGCCATTTAGCTCCACGTGAGTCCCTTACCTGTGGAAGCATTTCTCATCTGTAAGACGGAGACGGGACACCTGTTCCTCCCGCTGTGCAAGTGGTTACGGTTAACGCCATGTTGCCTCTCGCTGTAGCATAGAAAATGGAACAGAATGAGATTATTGAGAAGGGTCAGAGCTCTTTGTGGAGAAGAGTTGGAAGTCATCAGAGATGACCCTGCTACGGAAAGTGTAGTATGTGGGCATCACCTGGGAGCTTGTCAGACTCAGAAATGCAAGAATCCCAGGTCCCACTCAGACCTACTGCATCAGAATCCGCATTTTAACAAGATCCCATGTGATTTTTATGCACATTATAAGTGATCTCAGTGGTGGCTTATTCATGGGAGCAGAGAAATATTCAGACATGGTAGAGTATACATTTAAATCTTATTTCTAGCTCTTCCCCCCCGCCCCAGCCTTTGTTTCTCTACTTTTAGATTCCCATTTAAGCTTCATGCTCAGCAAACTGCTTGGCCTTTCCAGAAGCAACATTTACATAATCATCACAGTAGAAAAATGTATATTGATTTACCTAAAATAGTGGCACACTTACCTTGGGAAAATGGGGAAGGGGATTGTGAACTCCTCATTCATAATAGCAGAAATCAATAGGTCAGGTAAAAAATGTAAAAATCAACAAATAGCAATATCGACATATTACTAAGAGATATGAAAGCAATGACCAGGATGTAAAAAAAAAAAATAGCTAAGTGATTTAAAGTAGTTGGCTTTGAAAGGAATTTGTTAAAATTCTGTTTGGACTATTTGTTTTGTAAAATGTGTATATATAAATTATTTTGATATCAATTAAAGATGTCATACAATTTTGTATTTTATGCATTCCACTTATTCCATTTTATGCAAAGTGTCTCAGATCTTTTCTGAGAAAAATGTGGGATATAAGCCAGCAAACAAACAAAACCAAAATCTTCCCCAGGGAGGGCAAGCCGCCTGTCATGTTGGCTAAAATAGGAAACCCCGTGGTTTATACAAGGAAAAAATGTCAAGTACGGTCACTTAGAGAGGAAATGAGCTGATCCTACCAGTGATGACCATCTATTGGTGAGCTTCTATTTGAAGGCTGAGAAGAGGAAATGTGGGGATAGGAGGAAGAGATGGACAAGCCCTGCAAGGTTGTGGCAGGATAATATTCGTGAGAGAAGTCTGTGTTCCAAGGAGAGGAGCTTTTTTCAGAGAGATTTCCCTTGGTGATTTATCTGCCAGAGATGAGAGACTGGTGTATCCTGGAAGAAAGAAAAACATGAAATTTGGAAAGACAAGCCCAGAACAGGAATGGACTTTAAAGCTGTTCAAGGCAATAGTTTTCAAACTTCATTTTAGTTGTTGAATTTTTTTCCTCCTCAAATACTCTGAACTCCAATGTATTAAACCAGAAGCAAGCAGCATGGCCGAGGTCGAAGGTGAGGGTGAAAGGTCTGTGACTGGCTTGCTCCCACAAACTTCCATCTTGCCTTCAAGCTGCTCTGTGCGCTGAGGAACACAACAGAAATTAAATGATGTGGCAGCTCATCATTTTACTAAGGGTTGAGGAGACCCCTGTGATTTGCTCATGGTCATATATGAGGTCAATGGCAGAGCCTGATCTTGACCTCAATTGCCTTGACTCTGAAGCCAGTGCTCTTTCCAATTGACTTGACTCCTGCATGACTGGCTGTGGGGGCCGTTAGCTCCAACAGACTATAAACTGTGTGGATCTGGGTTGGTTTAGCTTCTTCCCTGTTGTAGAATGCCTGGCATGAGGTAGAAGCTCAGGTGATATTTGTTGAATCAATGAAATATACAATGCCATAAGTTGGCTTAACTCATTGATGCTTTTAGGGAGAGGAATGGAGTTGAAAGATGTAAGGAGTACAGTTAATTCATCTTGTTAAGATTCTCTGTCCAGGAAGAGACGTTAGTTCCGTGAGGATAAATGATCTATTATTTTGATCTCCGTAAGCCTTACACGATCCTTCCGCTAGCCCTCTCCAGTCTGGTAGTCCTCAGCCGGAGAGTTTTCAATTGTTTGGGATTAAGATCTTTGAATAGCCCAGAATGCAGGCCATTTTCTAGACCAGCTCTTTGATAAGCTTTATTTCTATGGGGATTGACTTTGGCTGTGGAGGTACATGAGTTAGAAATTTCTCACAGACCCACAGTTGGGTGGAAGGGAACCCAGCAGGGGCTTCTCTCAGAAAAATCTTTATTCAGTTGAAACCAAGCCCTCTTCAGCTTTTGCTTTGCTGCCGAGAACAGGGCAGAGCCTGGACCTAATAACTCATCTGTGATCACTCACCATAATTGCCTGTTAGTGGCTTGTCTGGAGAAGGGACTTGCACACAAAATCTGGGCTTCGGGGTCAGAGTTTCCATTTAGCTCAGGTAAAGATGGCGGCTAACGGCAAGCTATTTGAGGACTCCCAAGCTATTTGTTTCTCCCTCTCAGGTGCCCTGGGCAACTGACAGTGGGAATGAACCTCAGGAGAGGTGCATCAAGAAGAGAAAAGAAAGAGTAAGCCCCCAGCATGTCAGATATCACAGTTCCTGGCGGTAGCTCAGCTTGGCTGCTAGCACATTCTCTTGGGCCCGGGGGGTGTCCAAGTTCACTTTGGTTTTGTTTTTGGAAGAATAAGCAAAAGGTATCGGGTGGCTGACCTACCAGCTGCCCTCTGTGGCTGAAACAAGCTGTTTCAGCCAGAGTGAAACGTTTACTTATTCCTTCGTTCCTATTAGCTATTCCATGGCACTAAAGTTGCCTTTCCGAAGAAGCCGCTACAAAGATCATTTTATCTTCAGTGCCAAGCAGTGGCCCGGAGAAGGCGTTGCCAAGTCTTGGGGTGGCTGGAGATGGTGGGCTAGTTTTTATGTAGGCAAATTGACCAGAGGGAGTTTTTAAAAAGTTGGCATCTGGACGTATTCTCTCTCTCTCTCTTTTTTTTTCTTTCTTTGACACTAATGGGTGAAGCATGTTAGGCTTGTTTTCAATTATGCAACAAGTCCTCATTCATTAGAAACCAAGGCAGTGACCCCAGCTGTATTTCAGTGACGGGACGTGCGGCTCCCTGCCTGGCGCAAAGTTTGGGCAGTTTCACTGTTGAGCATCTGAGTTGCCAGCTCAGGTATCCTGGGAGTGATTAAATGTGGGCATATTCAGAACAGAGAGCCGAATCTAGAGGGCTCGGGGCTTGTCGTTTGTTTTGGGGACATGGAGGAGTGGCAGAAACAGGAGCGCCAATCTCGTTCTGTGCTGCGAGGGAAGAGAATTGTCGTATTGCTGGGCGGGCGGGACTCTCGAGTGGCCCCTCTCACGGTCTCTCAGCATTCCGGCTCCACATCGTGCGTTTGGGAACTCCTATTCTTATGGCTAAGAACATTCAAGATGTCATAAATCTAGACGTCTGGATATTGGGGTGGGTGAAAGGAGAATCCACGTATAGTCTTGAGTCCTAAATTGTCATCGAGTATAAGATATACCCTGATTTAATAACATCTTTGTTTTCTTTTGGAGGGAGTTGGGGGCTGGAGAGAAGAAACAGAAGTATACAAGTACCTATTGATTATAAAAAACACCGCCTGGGTGGCTCAGTGGATTAAGTGTCTGCCTTCGGCTCAGGTCGTGATCTCAGGATCCTGCGATAGAGTTCCGCATGGGGTTCCCTGCTCAGTAGAGAGTCTGCTTCTCCCTCTCTCTCTGACCCTCCTCCCCGCTTGTTCTCTCTCTCTCTCAAAAAAAAAATACACTTAAATATCAGAAACATCAAAATGTGAACAAATTGCCTGAACAATTCTAGTCTTGAAAAAATATATTATGAAATCATGGGATATAATGTTTTATTGGAACTGCATTATTAAACACTAGAAGGTTCTTTCTCTTCCAATTACTTGGTTGGCCTTTGATGGTTAAGATGAACTTACAGGTTTTGTTGCTTCTTGAAGGACAAGGGAAGGATTGGGGAATTGAAACGCATAAAGGTAACAATGACAATAATAATGATTACCATGAAGAATAAAACAACTAGGTGAGACACTGAGCCCGATGCTTTGTATATGTTATTTCTGGTTCTTTCTATAATCTGGAGATGTGGGTATTATTCATCCTATTTTACAGGGGAGGAAATTTGGGCTTCGGAAATTTACATGACTTGGCAAAAGGTCATAAAACTGCTAGACGATTAAGATGAGATTTGAAATGTGTTCTCCTTGACTCCACCAAAGTCACACTTCAAGGTGGGGAAAGAGGAGACGTGTAAGCCTCAAACCACAGAACAGCAGAGTGGAAAGGGAAAGAATCTCAGAAAAGTGACAGGGAAGGGAGGGCCTTTTCGGGGCTTTAGAGAGGACAGCATGGTTCTTGTCTCGGCTCCACGGTAGCAGCAAAACTGATCATGTGTCATGCTTAAGGCCAAGCACTCTGCAGGCATTGTCTCATTTAATTCTTAGAGCAGTCCTGAGAAGTTATTCCTATTCCCATTATACCGACAAGCAAAAGGCCCGAGGAAGGAGTTGTTTAGTGGGTAAGTTTAAATTGTGGTCTGACTGCAGGTCCTGTGCCCTTGACCAGGAAATTACTTTCTGACATACATGACTTAACGTTTTCCCTGACAAATTAGGACGTCTCTTCTATATTCTCTCCCAACCCTCCACTTCTTCAGCCCTGCTCCAAGTCTGTGGTTTCCGCGGTAACTGGTTTTGTCAAGCCCCAGCTTTGTTTTCACAATCACGATGAAGGGCCCACGAGGTGGCAGTATAACATTACAGTTCAAACATGGGGGCAAAGGGCTATTACTTCCCCACTGCTTTTCACCAGGTCAGATGCAAATGTCAGACAGACAAACCGTTGACGGTAAGACTGGCCTTAGCAGTTCCTCCTGTCGTACATGCAAACACATGGAATTCATCCCTCTCTAGCTAATCCTAAGGGAAAGGATCCTCAGAGACCTCAGCTGAACAATAGCGGCCCCATGCTATGGGGTGTCAGGGGTAAGTGCTCTACCAAGACCTTGAAGAACCAGGAAGAGCTACTTTATTTTTATTTAAAAAATTTCTTTTGCATCTTGACCTTCCACTTCCCCTTCCTATTTGGGTTTTATGGAATTGATGTTTGAAAAGTAGCAGTGGAAAGAGCGAGCAGAAGAAGCAGAAAGAAAAAGAGGGGGCTTTGTTGTCAAGGGACATGGACTCAGAGAATCCCTAGGCTGGCTCTGTGATATTAACCATGACACTCAATACTCCTGGATGCGTTTCTTCATGCATGACATGGGAGGACACTATCTGCCTTGCAGATTGTTGGGAATATTAAATAAGGCAAAGTCATGAAGTATTTTTAGGTGTGAATCATGGAAACCATGTGCTTACTTCAGATGTTTGTTTCCTTGGCTTAGAGACATATGACGACTAAGAGAAAGACCAAGATTCATATCAAGGAAGGGAAGAGGACAGCCCAGCTTGGGTAGAAATCAATGTATAGTCTACGGACAAAGAGAATTCCTGTTGATGTAATAACATAAAAAATATTTATGAGGCTGATGGAACAAAGGGAATTCTGTGTGCTTCTCTCTACATCATTTTGTACTTCGTTGTATAATAGCAATAAGAAATAGTCATGTTTTTCAAGAGGAGTGAGAAGATATACTTATAGAAATATATTTGATTTCTAATGGTTCTTAGGTACCAGTGAAGTCTTTTTTTTTTTTTTTTTTGAGGGAGAGTGCATGAGCAGGGAGGGGCAGAGGGAGAAGGAGAGAGAATCTTAAGCAGGCTCCATGCTCAGTGTGGAGCCCGATGTAGGGCTCAATCTCACGACCCTGAGATCATGACCTGAGCTGAAATCAAGAGTTGGATGCTTAACTGACTGAGCTGCCCACGTGCCCCAGGTGCCAGTGAAGTCTTATGTACCTCTCAGATCATTCTTCACAGGTGCCAAGTGTTGTCTGAATATAGACCAAGATCAGGAGTGAGTGAGCTCTGGTTTCAAATCTAGCTCTGTTATTTACTGGCTTTGTGATTTAGAGTGACTTGCTTCACCTCAGTTTCCTCATTTAAAAAATGGGGGAAAATTATAGTAGTTCCTATTTAGAAACTGATAAAAGGATTATATAGGATAATGCATATAAAGTGCCCAGTGCATAGTAAGCCCCAGACAAGTGCTGCATCATTATTATTGATAATTCTGTCCAGTTACAAAAGCAATGGTGCTTTTCATGGGCCTGGAATTAAGTCACAGCTGGGAATCTGGTAATACCAGAAATTGCTCAACTTGAACAATAAAGAGACAGAACAAAAAGGTGGGCTCCTCCTTGCAGCTCTCTGCTGAATGACTTTCTCCCATCCTTTCACATCTTTTCAGGGGGCTTATGGCAGTGCCTAGGATTGTGGTGTCTTCATCAGGCCAAGTTGACTCCTTTTTGCAGTTAAATTGCATTTTGGGGGGTCATTTAAGAGCCTGCCAATGCTTTGAGACTTCAGCAAGCCAGTATCTCTGGTTTCTACTGATTCACAGAACAGATATTCCACAAATAACAGCATCTTGATCATAATTTCAATTTTTTTACTCCCCATTCCTCACCTTTTATAGAGAGGTTTCCACTTAAAATCAAACACTCTTATGTTCCATAATCAAAAATTCCCTAACAATAAAAAGCCCAAGGCCATACGGCTTCACAGGTGAATTCTACCAAACATTTAAAGAATTAATTCCAATCCTTCCAAAAAAATTGAAGAGGAAAGAACACTTCCAAATTCATGTTATGAGGCCAGTATTATACTATGCCAAGACAAGGACTCTATAAGAAACTACAGGTCAATATCCCTGATAAACATAAATGCAAAAAGTCTCACCAAAATACTAGCAAACTGAATTCGAGAACACACTAAAAGGGTCATTCACCATAATCAAGAGGGATTCATCTTGGGATGCAAGGGTGGCTCAACTTATGCAAATCAATAAATCTGAAATACCACATTAACAGAATGAGGGATAAAAATCATATGATCATTCCAATAAGTGCCAAAAAAGCATTTGACACAATTTAACATCTTTTCATGATAAAAACTTTTAATACATTAGGTATAGAAGGAAAGCTTATCAATATAATACAGGCCATATTTGACAAGCCCACAGCTAACATCATAATGGTGAAAAGATAAAAACCTTTCCTCTAAAATTAGGAAAAAGACAAACATGCCTACTCTCACCATTTCTGTACAACTTAGTAGTGAAAGTCCTAGCCATAGCAATTAGGCAAGAAAAAGAACTAAAGGGCATCTAAATTAGAAAGGAAGAAATAAAATTATATCTGCAGCTGACATAATCTTATATATAGAACATCTTAAAGACTCCACCAAAAAAACTATTAGAACTAATAAATGAAGTCAGTGAAGTTACAGGATACAAAATCAACATAGAAAAATCAGTTGCATTTCTATACACTAAAAACATACTATATTCTCTTATATATAAGAGAGATGAAGAAAGCAATTTCAGGGAGCCTGGGTGGTTCAATTGGTTAAGAGTCTGCCTTTGGCTCAGGTCATGATCCCAGGGTTCTGGGATTGAGCCCCTCATTGGGATCAAGCCCCACTTTGGGCTCCCTGCTCAGTGGGGAGATTGCTTCTCCCTCTACCCCCAGCCCTGCTCATGATCTCTCTCTCACTTTTGCTCAAATAAATAAATAAAATCTTAAAAAAAAAAGAAAGAAATTTCATTTACAGTAGCTTCAAAAACAATAAAATACTTTGGAATAAATTTAACCAAGGGGGTGAAAGACCTGTACAGTGAAAACTATAAGACACTGATGAAAAGGACTGAAGAAGAAGACACAAATAAATAGAAAGATATCTCAGTTTCTTGAATTTAAAGAATTAATATTGTAAAAATGTCCATACAACCCAAAATGATCTACAGACTCAATGCAATCCTTCTCAATTTCAATGGCATTTTTTACAGAAATAGGGAAAAACTATCCTAAAATTTTTATGGAACTGCAAAAGACCCTGAATAGCCAAAGCAGGCCTGATAAAGAAGGACAAAGCTGGAGGCATCACACTTTCTGATTTCAAGCTCCACTACAAAGCTATAGTAATCCAAACAGTATGGTAGGGGGCATAAAAGTGGTACACAGACCATTGGAACAGAATAGAGAGCCCAGACATAAACTCACATGTATGTGGTCAAACAGTTTTTGACAGTGGTGCCAAGAGTCCACAATGGGGAAAGCCTGGAGAGGATAGTCTCTTCAGTAAATGCTGCTGGAAAAACTGGGTATCTCCATGCAAAAGCATGAAAGTGGACCCCTGTCTTACACCACTCACAACCAGATCGGAGACTTACATGTAAGACCTGAAACCATAAAATTCCTAGAAGAAAACATAGGTAAAAGGATCTTTGATGTTAGTCTTCACAGTGATTTCTTAGACGAGAAACCAAAAGCACAGGCAACAAAAGTGAAAATAAACAAGTGGGATTATATCAAACTAAAAAGATTCTGCATAGGAAAGAAAACAATCAATAAACTGAAAGCACAAATATAGACTAGGAGAAAATACTTGCAAGCTATATATATGAAAAGGGATCAATGCCCAAAATATATTTAAAAAACCTCATATAATTCAATAGCCAAAAAGCATATAATACAATAAACAGTGGGCAAATAACCTGAATAGACATTTTTCCAAAGACATACAAATGCCATACCAATAGATACATGAAAGGTGCTTAACATCACTGATCATTAAGCAGATCAAAACCACAATGAGGTATCACCTCACAATTGTTAGGATGGCTATTACCCAAAAGACAAGAGATAACAAATGTTGGCAAGGATGTGGAGAAAAGGTAACCCTTACACACTATTGGTGGGAAGGTAAATTGGTACAGCCATTGTAGAAAACAGTACGGTACTTCCTCAACAAATTTAAAAGTGAAATACCATATGGTTCAGCAATCGCACTCCTGGGTATATATATTTGAAGGAAGGAATTCAAATCCATTTCTTGAAGAGATAGCTGCACACCCATGTTCATTGTAGCTTTATTCACAACAGCCAAGATATGGAAACAACCTAAATGTCCTTTGAAGGATGGATGGATAAGGAAAATGTGGTATATACACATACATATTCACACGCACACACACACACACACACAGAGTGGAATATGATCCAGACATAAAAAAGCAGGAAATCCTGCCATTTGCAACAACATGGATGAACCCAGAGGACATTATGCTAAGTGGAATAAACTAGACAAAGACAAATACTGTAGGATCTCACTTATATGTGGAATGTAAAGAAAGACGCATTCATAGAAATAGACAGTAGAGTGATGGTTGCCAGGGGCTGGGGGGAGGGGGAATGGAGTGATATAGGTCAAAGGGTACAAATTTTCAGTTATAAGAAGAATGAGTTCTGAGGATCTGATGTATAGCATGGTGACTGTAGTTAATAACATGGTATTGTGCACTTGAAAGTTACTGAGAGTAGATCATAAGCATTCTCATCACACATATACACACACTGAAAAAAGGAGTAAAGCATGTGAGGTGATGGACGTGTTTGTTATGTTGATCTGGATAATCGTTCCACATGTATATGTATGTCAAATCGTCACATCATACACCTTAAATACACATAATTATATTTGTTAATTATCCCTTAATAAAGTTAAGAAACAAAACAAAACACTATCACGTTCTTCCAACCATCCTCATGGAGCTGAGCATTACAACCAAGTACCCACATTATACAGATCAGGTGTCTTCAAAGTACGGTCCCTAGACCAGCATCAGCATCCCCTGGGAGCTTGGTAGAAACGCAAATTCTTGGGCTGCACTCCAACCTACTAATTCAACTTGTGTTGAATTAGCAGCAACTTGTGTTTTAACAAGCTTTCTGCATGATTCTGAGGCTTACGCAAGGCTGAGAATTCCTTCCTCTAGCCTCAAAAATAGGTCCCCTTTGTGCCATGGAGATGCTTTGGTACTTGTTTCCAAGGCTCCAACTATTGAGATCAGATTCATGATATTGCTTTTGATGGTCTTATCTCTGTTTTGTCATATCCTCCCTGTGTTTTGCCTGTAAGGAAACCAACAGGATTTGGAATCCTTCTTACAACCAAAAAATCTACCTGTCTTACTCCGCCTACATATGCATTAAAATATTTAACTTAATTCCCTGCTCATCGGTGTTAACTGTGAGGTTGAAAACATTAACTGAATGCGCCCTTTCAAAAAAAATGAACAGTAACAGGTGCTATTGCGTTTCCTAATGATTCTTTTCTTTTCAAAATAATGTCTCTTCATCATCTTTAATCCTGAGGCTGGAAACTGAGAACGGGTTGTGGATTTTGTGGTGTGTGACAGCAGGTTTGACTGTTTAAGTATTATAGTACTAATAGCACCGATGATAACGCTACTATATTAAATCACGCTAATGCAGCCATATAATTTACAGATCACTGTCGTATGTATTTTCTTCTTCTTACTCTTGCTACATGTGTCATTCTTAGTTAAAAGATAAGGAAACTGAGGTTTGGAGGGGTTTCACTTTCATCATTGAGCATCATATGATTTTTTTTGGTGGGTGTGTGTGGGGAGCACCATATGAATTTAACAGAACTTTCTCTTGGGACAACAACAACACCTAGAGCATATCAGGCACTTTCTGTGGGTCAGGCACTGTGATAGGTGTGTTCTGTTTTACTTGATCCATGAGACAGCCCACCTAATAGTAAATATTCCTATGTCCATTGTACGAATGGGAAGACAGTCTTACAGAGGCTAAATAACTTGCCTGTGTCATACATAGACTTAAGGTGTAATTGAGGTAGGATTCAGATCCAGGTTGGTTTTAATTTAGCGCGTGTTATTAGCCAATCTACAAGATCTGTGGAGATGCTGCATCTGAGCAGTATCTCAACCTTTTGGAGATGGTTAATTCTATAAAGGGAATTTCACTTCCCAATCTTTTCTACGAAGAAAGAGCCAAGGACATTCCACCTGATTCCTTTAAGCCAAGGGACTTTGCTCTTATGGGATAGAACAAGGAACAACTTACACCCTATTTATCATATCAATTGTTAATGATGGTTTATTTTGTCAAAGCCCACCTTTGTCCGGAAAGGATTTTAGAAAGCTCTAAGGGTCCATAAGGGAGCTCACAGAATCCCATAAGTAGCTTTATCTGCTGACAGGACAGGCATTTCCTGAAAAGACAGCCCCCAAGTGGGTTATTTTAAGTTAATTGGGACATTCTGTTATTCTCACCATACAAAGGGCCCAGGTACAGCCGAGTTTGAGACATCTACCTACCTGCTCAGCACAAAAGTACTTTGAATAAGAGCAAAAAATAATTATATATTGCTTTGCCAATATTCAAGTGGTAGAGAAACACAGAAAATAAAAATGAAATCCAAGCTTTTCTGTAATCAGATTTTAACATCTCAATGCTTTAGGAGATCAAGCATTGAACAAAGCTGACGGGAAGAAGATAATAATCCTCCCCTGCACCCCACCCCCAACCAAGCACCTCTTGGATCTTATTACAACAGAAACAAAGTTTGCTTTCCCATTTAGCCTCGTCCAGTCTCTGGTCTTCCAAAGGCTGAGCGGGCACCACGAGACTCACTGCCTAGGCAAGCATAGTATCAGCCACCCTCTAAGTGAGGTTGGTTGATCTCTATTTCAGTTAAGGGCGGTCTGTGCTTTAATAACCACTGAATGGTGCAGCAGTTCACTGTTCCTTTGGTATCAACATGATGCTTCCTTGTTTCTGAGGCTTTCCTTGTGCATGAGATAGAGTTGCATGTCACAATCCTAGAAGGAAACCCAAAGTTCTGAGTTTAGATTCCAATTTTAAGATTTTGTTCTTCTGAGAACAGTTCTTTTGATACATAACTCACATAGCATAAAATTTGTATACCATACTCTTCACCCATTTAAAGAACAAGACACCTATTTATTTCCCTGTAGCGTGTGAATTGCCCTTAGATTTCCCTCCGGTCTTTAATTCATTCAACAGGTATTTGTTGAGTCCCTTCTGTGGGCTGGGCATTGGGCTAAATTTTGGAGACCTAATAGTTGAGAAAATAGAGATGGTCTCTGCTTTCATAAAACCTTTAGTCTAGGAACAAAGATTTCGGAATTCAAGTGAGCTTAGGAAGAAAATAATTATAATTATCATATTATTATATAATTATGACAGGTGCTATGTAGGAAACACAGTAGGGTGCTTATCAAGATAGGAAGTGATGAGTTGGATGTGCCAGAGGACTCTAGGGTAGACGGTGAGGAAGAGAACTCACATGGGACTGGGCCCCTGAACTGGGGAAGACCTTGGTATGTGCTGGGCACAGGATGCAGGCAGAGGGGCTGAGGTGTGTTGAACCACGGGCTGGAGAGGGAGGAAGCAGCACTTACACATGGGTACGAGCTCAGGCGTGTACCATCGGAAATACTGAAAATGGGAATTGTCATAATCCAATTTATAATTTTCAGGGTTTTTTGTCAATGTCAGAGAGCTATGCTTCAACCTCTGACAAACATCAGTCTGTGAGCCCGACCCCCTTCCCTTCCCTAGTGAGATTTTCTGAACCGTCCAGACTTCAGAAGTCATGGTATTTTGTCATGGTATATTCTAGAACATAGCGTGAATGGTGCTCCCTGGAGTCAGACAACGAAATATAGTGACTTCATGTCATCTCAAGATTAGGCTGCTCTCACAGGCCATTTCATTTCTGCCCTGCCTAAACCCATTTCTGTGTTGTTATAGAACAGTTACAATTGCTAATTCAAATAACAATATTTAGTTAGTTCTACTTATGTGACTTGACTGGCTTGATTGAACCAGATTTAAATAAGCTAATTTCCCAGGTTACCAGATAATTCCTCTAGATCTTAACAGGTCCCATAATAATGATGGAGTTCTTAGGAAAATGCACACGCACATAACGCAAATGCCTAAACAACCATAAAAACCTCTCTAAACTCAACCATTAATATTTCACAGACTGCTCAAATGAAGAAGGGCAATTTTGACAGCCTATCCCAGTAGTTACCCACATTTGTGTATATTAATTTTGCAGACTTAAATTGGTCATGCGAAAATAGTTCAGATAAAAAAAAATCCAAAATCCTCTCAACATCTTTTCCATCTAAGAAGATCTGTTAGTGAGCTTTGACAGGCATAGCAGAGGTTGAAGACATTGTATACTTGTGATTGAATGGGGTCATTGATGAGGTCCTCTGTAACCACGGTCCCCAGTCAAGGGCAACTGGCTTGCTCATGGCCACCTGCTGAGGATCAGCTATAGACATGCATAGTAAGAGCAGCTGAAGCCAGTGGAGCCCTTACTGGGTTCTAAATACAGTGATAAGTTTTTTTCATGTGTTATTTCATTTAGTCTTCACAACAACTCAATTAGATAGATGTTACAATCCCCTTCCTTTTATAAAGGAGGCATTAAAGGATTTGCCCAAAGTCCCATGGCTAGTAAATGGCATAGCTGGGATTTGAACCTGGATATCAATCAGAGCTTGCCCCCACCTTGTGTGCTAGGGCTAGCTGGGAGAGTGGTGACTGCCTGAACTAAGAGTGGCCAGCAGTCAATGACATGACCTGCTAGATACAGCTGTGTTAAAATCAGAACAGGGCTGTTCACTAGGCCAATCAATTTTTCTCCCATGGTATGAACTGAGGAATATAGCAAGGGAATATAGAAGGAAGGGGCCAACACCCAAAACTCCCATGGAGAAAGCTCAGGTAAACTGAGGCCTTAGGGCCACAGAGGTCTAGCAGAGTCATAAATGAACCAAAGCAATGGTCATCTAAAAGTATTTGCAAGTAGAGGTGTAAGGTAGGGAAAAGATGCAGAGCAGGGGACAAAATGGATGGTGATGGGAAGAGGCAGATTATGATGTGGCAGAGAGTTTCAGTGAACTCCAATGGCCAGGGAGGCAGAACTGGTGCCCAGGTCATACGCACATTCCCTGAGGCCCAGGGGATCTTAACAGATGCCAATGGGTTGTGTAGAGAAGGAAGACGATACTCAAGAGGGGAGGTGGGTCCCACTGATGAAGCATATCTGAGGGCCAGCTAAGAACTCTTGCTGTGGTGTAACTCATGTGATCCCTCAGTCTCTAGAGCCAGATGACTTCGAGGGGACACTTCTCTCTCTTCCATGGCTCCTTTTTTTCCACAAGATGTCCTTTTCCTTTATTGTCAAGAGTACCATTTCTATAAGACCCCATTTGCATTTCTTGACATTGCTTAAAGCTACTTTTTTTTTTCCTATAAGAACAACTCAACAGAGAGAACATTGTTTATATGAAGAGAGGATACAGTTTCTCTACACTCCATCAAATTTTTCTTTTCCTCTTATTAGGGATAGGAACAAGAACATTTAATTTTCAGCCCAAGAGTGAAAGCTTTTTAAAATCAAAGCTAAAGCTTGCCTAGATTTTTCAACATCTTAAGTGTAACAAATTTCAAATTACCTTTCAGTGGTGAAAGATGTTTTCTTTCCTTTGTAAAAATTCAAGATTGATCATGCATTTGCATGAATAATCTAGATAACAACTTTCCATTTATTAGAATAATTTATAAAATCCATCTCACATTTTCTCCTTCACTGTCATTTATATGCCTCAAGAATAGAGCTCAAGGGCAGAGCCGCAGAAAAGTTTACGTCCTCTGATTTGTTCCTTGATACCCAGTCTTGAATGTGAATTTAAAGGATCAGCTAAGCACCATGTGGAGCATGCTTCATGGAAGGAACACAAGATGTTGATTCAATAGTCCTGATTCCTAGTCCCATGTTGGCTACTTTTTGGAATAATCTCAAGCAAACCACTTAACTCCTCTGAACATCAGTTTTATTGTATGTAAACTGGTGTATGTAATAATAAATTTAATAATAACTATTTAACAGGATCTGTGTTACATTTTTGACTTAACAGCAATTTTGATAATGCCCTATATGTGAAAGCACTAATGTAATGATTTTAGTGATTATTTCAGATTTCTCCTTAACATTGATTATTAGCTAATAATCAAGCTGATTCAATTTTGCTATGTTGATATTTCTTACACACATCTTTATTCACTGGCTGAATGACTTCAGGCAAGTCATTTAATATCTTCATCAGCATTCTTGGGACAAAGACCAAAATCTTTAATATTCCTCTCTATATGTTAACATATCTCTCTACATGTTGACATGGTCTTTCTATCTCTTTCTACCTTTCTACCTCCTTCCCTTGCTGTCAAAGCTCTTTCCACCCTAGAGCTTGCATGTTTGTGTTCTCTGCTTAAAGTGCTCCCCAACTCCAACCTTCCCCCCCCTTTTCTCTTAGTTAATGCCCTATAGAACTCAGTTCAAACATCACCTGCCTGGGGCAATCTTGATACCCTCAGGATTAGCTCAAGTCCATCTGTTCTAGGTGCTTCTACCACTCTGTACTTTTCCTTCCTTGTATTTTTCACGTGACAATTTCATTGCGTTCCTGAAAAGAGAGACTATGTGTGTGTTGCTTCCACTGGGAACCCAACACATAGTTCAGTGCCTGGCGTATAGTGAACACTTGATAAATATTTGTTGGCTGAATGAAGGGGAAAGATGATTTTTAAAAAATTTTTTTATTGTTATGTCAATCACCATACATTACATCATTAGTTTTTGATGTAGTGTTCCATGATTCATTGTTTGTGCATAGCACCCAGTGCTCCATGCAGTACATGCCCTCCTTAATACCCATCACCAGGCTAACCCATCCCCCACCCCCCTCCCCTCTAGAACCCTCAGTTTGTTTTTCAGAGTCCATCGTCTCTCATGGTTCGTCTCCCCCTCCGATTCCCCCCCTTCATTCTTCCCCTCCTGCTATCTTCTTCTTTTTTTTTTCTTAACATATATTGCATTATTTGTTTCAGAGGTACAGATCTGTGATTCAACAGTCTTGCACAATTCACAGCGCTCACCATAGCACATACCCTCCCCAATGTCTATCACCCAGCCACCCCATCCCTCCCACCCCCCACCACTCCAGCAATCCTCAGTTTGTTTCCTGAGATTAAGAATTCCTCATATCAGTGAGGTCATATGATACATGTCTTTCTCTGATTGACTTATTTCACTCAGCATAGCACCCTCCAGTTCTATCCGTGTCGTTGCAAATGGCAAGATCTCATTCCTTTTGATGGCTGCATAATATTCCGTTGTATATGTATATACCACATCTTCTTTATCCATTCATCTGTCGATGGACATCTTGGCTCTTTCCACAGTTTGGCTATTGTGGACATTGCTGCTATAAACATCAGGGTGCACGTACCCCTTCGGATCCCTACATTTGTATCTTTGGGGTAAATACCCAGTAGTGCAATTGCTGGATCATATGGTAGCTCTATTTTCAACTTTTTGAGGAACCTCCATACTGTTTTCCAGAGTGGTTGCACCAGCTTGCATTCCCACCAACAGTGTAGGAGGGTTCCCCTGGGAAAGATGATTTATATATAAATAGAAAAAGACAAGGCCAGGTAAAGAGCTAGAATAAATATCTAGACTAGAGGGTCCTACAGAGTTAATAAAATTGAGCTGTAAATGTCATTCTCAGTTGTTTGGGGCCAAAACAAAAATGAAAATATGATCAGTTATCTCATGGTCATTGGCTTGAGGGAAAAACACTCTAGTTTCTGAGAAAAGAAAGCTGTTCATGGCACTTTTTTTTTTCCCCCTGAAGACATTTCTTTGGAGGGACAGACAGAACTTATTTTCTTCATAGGTCCTTGAGCAGCTTGGCAGCCTTTTAAACCTGCAGCATTCAAAGGTCAAGGGTTCTGTTCCCGGATCCTCCTCTCTCTTAGCTGTCCTCTCCTCCTCCCTTCCCTTCCTCCTGATTTTCCCTCCTTTTCTCTTCTGAACATTTCTATCTCTTTGCGATTAAGAGATCAACTTGGAGTGTGGCCTTCCCCATAGCTGGGGCAGCGGCGGGGCGGGGGATGTCTACGTCTGGCAGGTGCCAATCCAGGGGCATCTGTGGCAGCAGTGGGCCAGGCAGATGCTGCCCCAGCTCTCACTCCACCCTTACCTGGACTGAGTCACCTGATCTCCCTGAGGCTCACTTTTTAGGTCTACAGGGGGCTGCTGATGTCTCCTTCAAAGGGCAGCTGACACCATGAAGGAGAGAATGTCTGGAGCAGAGCCTGGTGGAGCCCATGTTTCCCTCTTACGCATTTCTTACTCCCTCTCAGAACTGGCATAAGGATCAATGAGATATTACATATATTTGAAAAATTCTTGATATGTGTGAGCATGTGTATATTCTAGAAGCCCAAGGGGAAGAGAGGAGAGGCCCATTCTCCTAGTTTAACAAACAGAAGGGGAGGAAAGAATTGCTTATCTTTCTGTGTCATAATGATCTTTCCCCTGAATATTTTTTATACATTTTCTTTTTTTTTTTTAAAGATTTTATTTATTTATTTGAGACAGAGAGAATGAGAGAGAGAGAGCACATGAGAGGGGGGAGGGTCAGAGGCAGAAGCAGGCTCCCTGCCGAGCAGGGAGCCCGATGCGGGACTCGATCCAGGGACTCCGGGATCATGACCTGAGCCGAAGGCAGTTGCTTAACCAACTGAGCCACCCAGACGCCCTTTTATACATTTTCATTTATTTTTTTTTACCCCAGGCAAAAAACAAATGACAAAAAAATAGATCCACAGCCTCTAATCTTTTTGCCATAATTCATACATATGTAGTTTAAAATTTACATGTGTATGTCATTTAAAAAAATCCCTATTTCTGCAAATTAATATGGCATTGCATCAGTGATATATGCAAGTCAAAACAAAACAGGAAGTTGTGGGACCAGCTGTCCTCACAGCCAAGTGTCAGGAATGACTTAACAGTTGAGCTTGAATTGGGGTTCCCCACCTTTGCTGCCTTTAAGCTGAAAGATCAGGCTCCAGCTTAGCTGACCTTAATCACTGCCAGAGATTTCTCTTTCTATAAATTTCTCAGAATGTTTATTTGATCTCTTTTGCCAACTTTCTGCATTAAGAAAAGTAATAACTCAACCTAGATTATAAAATCTATGATCCCCGAGCAAATTCTTCTTCCTTTTCTAACTTAAACCAGATTTTTCCATTTGGGAAGGTCACAAGGAATGTGGAGTTTCTTTAGGAGCCACTTCAGATAGGGTGGTTTCCATGGCAAAGTCTTAGGAGTGACAAATTATTTTGCCCAGTGGTCGCCAACATAGTCACCAGAGGGACATGATTATTTGTACAGTAATTTCCTCTAATTTTTTTTTCTCCTGAAAGAAAATATCCTGGTAGTACACCAAATCTAAAACTGGATACCCTGTATGTGTCTCATTATGGTTTTTGTGGACAAAGGAACTAAAAACAATGGTAGTTTAAAAATAAAATTGGGTTGTTTCCTCTGGCGGTGTCAGAAACGCAGACCCTGACCAGGAGAAAAGGGTACTAATTGTGTGGTTGTAACTTACCAGCAAAAATGTATCTAGCATCGAGCATTATAATTGGTAAAGTTTAGGCAGAGTTATACACAGAAATCCAGGATGTTTGTCTCTGTTAAGAATATTTAGATTTAGTAGTGTATGGATATTATTGAGAAAGATGTTAATGGCCAGTGTCCGTCCAGATGTGATATTGACTTGACTGGTAGACTGACTCCTCTGAAACATCTGGCATTTCACTGGGTTCAGCAATTTACTATCTTTAAATTTTCTAAACTTGTTTCCAACACAGACACTAAAGGCCGTCCTTTGTGGTCTGTGAAACTCTATTACGCAATCCTGCATTGGGACGGGCAAAACCCCTCCAGCCCTGAGAGAAACTAACATGATATTTATTATAGTATCTACATTGTACCTACGTAACATGTAATGAAGATGAATATGTCATGTTCCCCTCATTGAGTACTTACTATATTTGGTACAACTCCATGTCCCTTACCTATATTATCTCATTTAACTCTGACTTGGTATTACTATTCCTATATTTCAGAAGAGAAAGTGAGGTTCTTAAAGTTTAAGTGACTTTAAGTGTACAGTATGGAAACCACATTCAAATCCAGGAGTCTCTGGCTGTGGATTTGTTCCTCTGAATTGCCACATGTATTGCTCCACAAATGTCTGGTTAATAAGTTACTGAATTATCAACAGGACAGAAGAATGCAGATTGGTTTCTAGTCCTAGTCTCCCTCTTATTTCCTATGTAACCTTGGGCCTGTTATTTGTTCTTTGGCCTTGGTTTCCTTATCAGTGAAATGTGGAGAGTTGAACTAGCTGGTTTTCAGGATTCCTCTTTTCATCCTGTTTATGAGTCTGTGATTAATGTGAATTGTTTGGAGCGTCTGGATAATTTGGGAAAGCGGTGGCTGCTGTGATCTGTATCAGAGCTCTACATTTTATGAAGGAGAGTTGCTTCACAGTAACGCAGGCTATGATGGTATAGTAGGAAGTACCCTTGACTAGACATCTGATGACCTTCTGGAAGGAGGTCAGAAGATCTAAGCAGTTACTTCTGCTGTAGACTCTGTTGGTGTCCTCCAAAATTCACGTGTTGAAGCCACACCCCCAAAGGGATGGTAGTAGGAGATGGGTCCTTTGGAAGACAATTAAGTCATGAAGATGGGACCTTCACGAATGGGATGAGTACCCTTATGAAAAAGGCCCCAGAGAGCTCCCTTTCTTTTGCCATGTGAAATTATAGTGAAAAGACAATCATCTATGAACCAGGAAGCAGGCTCTCATCAGGTGCTGAATCTGCTGTCACCTTGATTTTGGTCTTCCTAGGCTCCAGAACTCTAAGAAAGAAAATTCTGTTGTCTAGAAACCACCCAGTCTGTGGTGTTTTGTTATAGCAGCCTGAACTGACCGAGACAACCTGTTGTACCACTTACGAACTATGTAAGCTTTATCAGACGATGCTGCATTCTGAGTTTTGGTTCCCTCCTGAAACAACAGTGTCTATCTCATACGCAATGTCTTGGGATTAAAAAAAAAAGCATATATGAAAGCCTTTGTACATGCAAGGGCACGATTATTAGTAGAATTGTTGAAAGAGTATTGATAAGCAGTGACCACAAGAAGGGTAAAAAATGAATTTAGACTCACTAACTCTAGATCATGTCACAGTGTTATGGGCTGAATTACATCTCCCCCAAATTCATATGGTGAAGTCCTAACCCTTAGTACTTCAGAAAAACAGGACTGTATTCAGAGATAGGACCTTTAAAAAGGCCATAAGGTAAAATGGGTTGCTGCATAGGCCTGCCCTAATCCAACATGACTGGTGTGCTTCTAAGACGGGGAGACATGCCACAGATGTGCGAGTGCACGCAGAGGAAGACCATGTGAGGTCGCAGCAAGACGGGGCCGTCTATAAGCCCAGGAGAGAGGCCTCAGAAGAAAGCAAACCTGCCCACCAGTCTCAGAACAAGCAATCACATTTAGTTTAGCCAGCACTGTGACGGAAGAGAAGTTTTAAATAATTTCTGCTCCGCTGTTCAGGTTTTCAGCTCATTCTCAGGCCTCCCCTGATTCTACTCTGATGACCCTTCTCTATAAGAGAGAGCTAGCTGGGTGACCGCACTGCACTGGGGCTGATCTTCTCATTGGTGTAACTTGGTCTCAGACCGTGAGCAACTAAAGGACTCAATCCTGCCCATCACACCGCCTACTACCCAGTCCTGCGCCTGCCACAGTCAGGGCTCCACCAGTGTTTGTGGGAAGACTGTGGGCCCTTGCAATCTGTTTAGGCACATGATACAGAGTATATTTATGTAATAACACCAGAAATTATAATAAAAATGACAACCACAATAATAATAGCTATTGTTTATTGAGAATAAAGCACTCAGCCAACCGAGGGTTATTACTTGCATACAAACCACATTTGGATCATTATACATTTGATCCTTTAATTGCTTTTTCCAGGCCAAATCTGGATGTTTGAATCTGGAATGACAAATTGATGTTTTTAGCCTGGGAGAGCTGCCTTTCAGCTCCTAGTTCAGTTCTGGTGGCGTCCTCCATTTTAATCTTTATAGCAGTGCTTTATGCAATAATTTGAATTTTATTGCACTTCTGCACATATTTTATAAAAATGCATGGAATGGAAAAAGGAAAGTGTAAGAGTGCTGGTTTTAATGATAAGTAATTTGATCTCATAAACTTAATCCAATTTAGACGAAGATGGAAATTATCTGGATGCCAAAAACGGAGACAATTTATCCTTAATTAGACATTTATCGATCTTAAGTTAGTCAACTGTTGTTCAGCTGTCAAAGGAAAGAACAAAATTATAGGACATGTGCAAACCCATGGTCAAAGATTATGTTTCAAATGGGATGTAATTAAGAATTTTATATTTTTTACAGCACACTGGACATGGAGCCCCAATTATATCATATGTAATAATGCTGTTTAATTTTTTCAAATTTGAAAAATTTCAGTAATGTCATGTATAATAAAATTAGGAACGTCATGTGTTTTGCTTCCTTCTTCAAACAACTCTTAAACATAGGAATAGTCCTCATTGTAGTAGAGAAATCACGTGGTTAGCAAGCAGCAAAGCTCCATGTCCTAGTTTTCCAGGGCTGTCATAACAAGATCCCACACACTGGGTGGCTTAAACAAGATTTTTTTTTCTTTTTTCCCCTCAGAGTTGTGGAGGCTGGATGTTCAAGAGCGAGATGTTGGCAGGTTTGGTTTTTTCCCAAGCTTTCTGTCTCTTTGGCTTACAGATGCCGCCTTCTTGCTGGAGCCTCATATCATCTTTCTTTGGTGTGTGCTCACACATCTGTGTCACATTCTTCCCTTCTTACCAGGACACCTGTCCTCTTGGATTAGGGTCTGCCCACAGGACCTTCCAGTTGTATTCAGAGATCCTGGGGGTTAGGACTTCACCATATGAATTTTGGGAAGACACAATTCAGCCCCCAACATGGCTTTAAATTCATTTTTGGAGGGTGGGAGGGGGGAGGGAGGAACGTATATTGAGAAAATCAGATGGAGAGGAGATGGCGTAGAAGACTCGCAGAAATGGGAGGGCGGTGTGAGGAGGGGTGGCTCAGGCCACCGGAGACAGAAATCAGCCCTGGGAAGTTAAAAGCATCTTTCTCTGAAGCAATGGTTTGCTTTTTCATTGTTGATAAAGACAAACCAAACCAAAAACTAACCAAAATGAAATAATCTTGTGGCTTTAAGTAGCTTGACCCAGTATAAAATTGATAGATGAGGCCAGGGACATATTACCGCTTTGGGTCCTCATACAATGGATGCTTCACTGTGAACTGGCTAAGGTGTTCAGGGAGCTTTTATTAACCTAATCAGGTCATCCTGGGACTTAAAGGGGTTCTGGTTACAAGTCTTCAAAAACTCTGAACTACTTTCCGCGTCCACAGGCTAACGAGTTATTAAAGTAGTTGCACAGAGAGATGGAATTCATATTGCGTGATTGAACTAGGATCATCACATTATAAAAAGCAATTAAAATAGTTCTGACCTTAGAAAAGTAAATCACGAAATTTTTATGTTAAATATGAATCTGAGAAAAGGCAAATAGTGAATTTAATAAGTATGAATGAGTTATGTAACTGAAAAAATTTGGAGAATTTTCAGTACATAATTTTCTTTAAAAAAGTGATTTAGCCAAAATAAAATCCAGATTTTTACCTTCCCCTTTATATTGAAGAAGGCTAGTGCTGCAGACTCGTGAAGTATCTCATGACACATACTTTGCCCATGTATCTACCAAGGAATGTATATTCATATATATATTACCCAACATTTCATTAATAGCTCATTTTCTCAAGTGTTCAGAAGTCATTTACCTTGTCATTTCAATTGCCAGCATGGTGAAACTTGGAAAGAAGCAGATCGACTTCTCAGAAATAAAAGGGGATGTTTAGTTCTGCTTGAATACGGACGTATAGAATTTAACTCCTTGGAGAATCCCTTAGTTGTCACTCAGCACCAACAGACACATTTCTAACCAGCTTAATAAGCCTGACTTGGAAAATGCAAATTAGAAAATGCAAAATAGATTCAAAGAAAGGGAGAGAAATGACAACAGCAGGTACAGAGCTTACTGGAGGCAAAGGCAACTTTGTAGGTTTCGATAAACTTTGATGGTATCACTATGCAGGCGTAAGCTCCTATCAATGACCTGGAGTCACCAAGATAGGGTTAAATGGTACTGATGTTATCTATTTAAGAAGGCAGATAAATGTGAAATGTAGAAAAATTTCTATCCAATGTGGTAAAATAATTTGGAGAGGAGGATAGAAATTGTCACATGGTATCTCTGGGAAACGAAATTCTAGGAGTTATTTTATTTGTTCACTTTTCATTCCTTCCTAGCTGATCTGTTAAATGCCTACTATTTATTCATTAACCCAGCAAAAGTTTGTTAAGTGCTTAGTCCGTTAACAGAGTCTAAGGATATACTGATGAATACAATAGATACCAACGTCAGTCCTCTTGCCGCTTACTTTTTAGTTGGAGGAAACAGACAATACAAAGCCAAATAATATAGAGAGTGTCTGTAGAGCATATAGACAGTGTTAAGTGCTATAGTAAGGGGATTATAAGGCAAGGGTGGAAGAACAGCAGTGTGGGGAGAGTGGGAATGCAATTTAATGTAGGTTAGCCAGGGGAGCCCTGACTGCGAAGGTAATGTTCGAGCAAGGTCTTGAAGGAGGTGAGGGAGTGAGCCCCTTGGCTCCTAGAAGGAAGAGCATTCCTGGTGGAGGGGATGGCGGTATGAAGTCCCAGAGCAGGGACAATGCCTGGGTCAGTGGAGCAACTGTAAGGAGGCCGGCAGTGTTTCAGCAGGGAGTCCTGGAGATGTGGGGGAGGAGGAGGGGGAGGAACAGGGGAGGAAGAGATTGGGTAGAGAAGGGCTTTTGCTCTGTGAGAATGGGAAGCCATTTCAGTGCTGTCAGTGGAGGACTGACCTAGATTTTTAAAAGGATTTGCTAGTCAGCGTGTGAACATAGAAGAGCAAAGCTCAAAGGCGGGACGCTGTTGGGATCCTTCAGGCCGAGAGGCCATGGTGACTTGAAGAAGGTGCTAGTGGCAGAGATGTCCAGAAGGGGTCAGCCTCAGGTTATATTTTGAGGGTACCATTGCTAAGATTTACTGATGCGTCAGATACAGGGTGTTGAGAAAAAGAGAGGCGTTAAGGGTGACTCCAAGGTTTTTGACCTGGGCAACTCATGGAGTCACCATTTATTCAGAGAATGGAAGACACAGGTTTGAGGGGAATGAGTCAGGGTTAGAATCCCAGTGGGGATAAGGAGTCGGCAGATGGCTACACAAGACGAGTTCCAGGGACAGGGCAGGCTGGAGGTGTTAATTTGGAAATCGTGAGCAAATAAGTCGTATACGCAGGCTCAAGGGACTGTCTGTGGAATAGGATAATATTTTTAAAAATGGTGAAGATGTAACCTTTCCCTTTAAGCAGTGAAAACACAGAAATAAAAATAACTAGAATAAGAGGGCAGAATGCCATAAATAGTTAAAGGAAAACAAAAGGTGCCTGCTGGTACACTGGGAATGGTGAAGAGGCAGTGAACGTGACCCGTGGACCGTGAGGCAGTAGACGCTGATCAAAATGCTTCCTAAGGATATTAGGGAATGCATCATATAGAAGAGGGAATTGTTTACTCAGTCTTAAAAGGGAAGAAAGAATTTTTGACAGGAAGAAATAGATGGAGAGCGTAATCCAGGTCAAAGGCTGTTGTTAGTGAAACATGAAGAGAAGAGATCACTGACTATTCTGGGGGAGGAAGGCAAAGTAAGAACATTTTGACCAGACCCTTGTCTCTAAAGGACCTTAAATGCTTCATGAAAACTGTTGAGCAGGCTGGGTGTGGCCATTTACTAAACTTTATCTTAAATAGCTGCGTAACATACATGCTGAAAAAGGTACAAAACGTAAGTGTGTAGTTCAATGAGATTTTATCCCATGAAAATAGCTGTGCCACGAGCCACTTTGACCAAAAGACCACCAGCACCCCAGAAAACCTCATTACTCCATCTCCTAAACACAGAGGAAACCACAACTGTGACTTCTAGCACTCTAGATTAATTATGCCTGATTTGAACTTTACGTAAATAGAACCAGACTGCCCATACTCTTTTGTATCTAGCTTGTTTCAGTCATTGTTTTGAAGTTCAGATACATTGTGGCTAGCAGCAGCGGTTTTCCAACAACAAAAGTTGTTGCTTTTCCTTCCTGTGAATACTATAATTTATTTCTTCAATCTACTATTGATGAGCACTTGAGTTGTTTTCAAGTTTTGGCTATTATAATTATGCTGCTACAAACATTCCTGTGCGTGTCTTTTGGTAAACACATGCATTTCTTTGGGGCATTTGCTTGAGAATGGGACAGCTGGATCATAGGTAGTAGAAATGCTCGGCTCTTGTAGGTACTGCCGGTTTCCAAAGTGGCATTTGCCACCCACCCATAAACCACTCCTAGCATGCATGGGAATTCCAGTTCCTTCACATTCTTGTCAACACTTGTAATTTGGAATTGTCAGGTTGTACAAATTTTTTTTTTTTTTTTTTTTTTTTAGGTTGTATTAATTTTAAGCCATTCTGGTGTGCATTGTAGTAAGTTATTAGGATTTTAATTTGCATTTTCCTGATGACTGGTGATATTTAGTACCTTTTCATATGTTTAATTATATTTGAATATTTCACTTATACAGTGATGATTCAAGTGTTTTGCCCATTTTTAATGGGTTGTCTTGTCTTTTTCATACAGATTTCTAAGCATACTCTGTATATTCTGGATACAAGTACTTTGTCAGATAGACATTACAAGGATCTTCTTCCAGACTCAGTGCATTTCACTCTTTCAGTAGTGTCTTTATTTTATCTTTTTAAAGATTTTATTTATTTATTTATTTATTAGAGAGAGGGAAGGAGGGAGAGGGAGAGAGAATTTGAAGTAGACTCTGCACTGAGCGCAGAGCCTGACCCCAGGGCTCGGATGTCACGACTGCGAAACTGCGACCTGAGCTGTGGACGCTTAAGCAACTGAGCCACACCCAGGCGCCCAGTAGTGTCTTTAAATAAATACATTTTCTTGGTTCTAATGAAGTCCTGGTTATCAGTTTTCTTTAAACATTATGTTTAATGATGAAAAAACAAATAAATAGCTAGGTAAGTAGATAGGTCTACCTAGTTGCCTATATTATGTATTATGTACATATGTACATACATACTTATGACACACTCAGAATAATGTTTAACCCAATATCTGGGCACTTTGTGGCCCAGCTAAGTTGACACATAAAATGAACCATCAAAACTTATTATAATTAAAAAGCTTATTTTTCATCATAAAATTGATACATGCTGTTGAAAATTTTGGAGAACTGAAAAAAGCCCCACGACTCAATGCCTAACAAGGTATCTGATACTTAATAAATTCTCCAAGAATGTACACTTAGTGAATGAATGAATAAATGAATGAAGGAATATACCCAGGGGGAAAAAAAAACCTTTGTTAATATCTTAGTATTAGGGTTTTTTTTTCTGTGCATCTTTTTTGTTTTATGTATTTTTGATAATATTGTACATATTTTTAATTCATGTTCTGTTTGGACTGTTTGATTTTCATTGTTGAGTCATTTGTTTCTACTAAACAAATGCAAACACTTATCATCTGGCATATTTTCATCCTTCTAATTAACATGATGTGAAGACAAAGCCTGTGCTTTCTCAATCCCTCTTGCACCAAAGTCTCTTTATGAAAAATGTAAAATATTCCTGGAAGCACATGTATTTTTTATCTAATGGAAACTAGCTGAGGCATGTGATCAAACACAGTTTTTGAAATTTCTATAATTGTCAAGGAAACTCAGGAATTGTCCGTGTAGCTATAAATTAGGGCAATGTGAATGTGAGTGTAAAAAAAAACATCTATTTTGATTTATTTGACTTTGGCTCCAGTTCCATACGATTTGAGCTTCCTGTGATTGAGTCTAATTAAGGAGAAGCATGTGAAAAAATAAAAGATCAGAATGTAAGACTTGGTGCCTTGTTGGGGAGGGGACAGAAGCCAAAAAGTGCTTCGGTCAGAAGAACAATTCATTAATTACCAGTGGAAAAATTTGAATCTAGGACACGTCTTTCTTGAAGTGACATAGAAAGGTTCGCCAGTTGGAGCATGAAAATAGAAGACAAATATGTGTGTTCAGATATTAATTTTGTTACCAATACATTGGGTGAATAAGATATTCCATCTTTACCATAGTTTCCCTACTACGAAATGAGGAAGGCATTTCTGGGATTTAATTTTGACAGTTTGATTGTGAAATCATAATTTTATGATATAAAAATTATGGAAATCGATTCACTCAAGATATGCATTGGACAGCTAGGATATGCGCAGTAGTTTATTTGTTGTCGTGGAATGGAAATAAGTATAACTCTCCTACAATGGTCTGAATGTTTGTGTCCCTCAAATTTTATATGCTGAAATCCTAATCCCGAGGTGACATCTGGAGGTGGGGGCTTTGGGAGGTGATGAAGTCATGAGGGCCAGAGCCCTCACGAACGGGACTGCTGTCCTTAGAATAGAGGTTCCGAGAGATCCCTCACCTTTTTCCACCTCGTGAGGACTTAGTGAGAAGTCTGCCCTCTACAACCCGGAAGAAGACTTTCATCAGAACCTGAGCATCACTAATGGGACTGGCACCCTTATCAAAGGGACCCCCCCAGAGAATTCTCTCCCCTTTCCACCATGTGAGGATGCAATGAGAAAGTGGCAGTCTGCAACTCAGAAGAGGATCCTCACTAGAACTTGACCATGTTGGCACCCTGATCTCGGACATCCAACCTCCAGCGCTGTGAGAAATAAATTTGTTGTTTATAAGCCACCCAGTCTGTGATGGCTTGAGATAGCAGCCCTAATGAAGACATTGCTCTATCTTTGTGGTACCTCGGGAAGGACTCTGCACACAGCAAGTGCTTAATAAATGGTACACGAAGGTCGCTGCCCTCACAGAGCTTGCATCTATTTGGGAAAATAAAAGAGCCATCTGCAGACTCCTGCATGTGAATGTGGAACACAGCAGACCTTGACCAAGCACCAGGTGAGGGTCCAGGCAGCGCGAGCCTGTGGGCACAGGTGGTTCAGAAAGCTGGACAGCTGATCCGGGAACTCTGATTCATAGGTGGAAAGAGGAAAGTGCCACAGGCAGGGCAAGTAGTCACTGGCAACTGTGTAGTTTCCGGGGGTGGGACAATCCACCTCCCTCAAAGGGCTTGTTTTGAGAAGCAGTGGAAGGTACAGCTTCAAAGAGCCGGGGCACCTACCTTGGCCCTAGGCTATGAAATGGGGACTTTGTTCTTTATCCCGTGAATAGTGGCTGCCTTTGTTTTTGAGCAGAAGAGCGACAAGATTAAAGTAGCATTTTTAGAAAGATCCACCAGGTCTGAATGAAAGAAATGAATTGGAGAGGACCCAAACTGGGAGCAGGAAGCAATTAAGAGATTTTTAGCAGAGTGTAGGTCTGAGGCGATGAGGGTCTGGCTTTGGGAAATGGGAATAGGAAGAGGACAATGGTTCAAAGGCTGTGTTAGTGAGTGGGTTACTAGAGAGCTAACTGCGTTTAGTAACCGGAGGGGGCGAGTTGAGGAAAGGGAGAATGAGGGACAATTAGGTTTGCCGCTCAGGTGACTGGAAGGATCCAGTGAGCCTTTGACAGAAAGAGCATAGAAGAAGAAAAGGAAGCCAGATAAAAGGAAGAAATAGATGATTTCGATTTTACATTAGCATATCCTGATGAATGGTGCAGCACCTAATTCTGTATTTATATAATATCTTATGGTTTCCTGGGCACTCTTCCAGGTATGGTATGTCATTTGTGAACAAGAGGCCAGAACAGTCGCTAGCAATCCGCAGGTGGTTAGAAGTTTGCAAATACAGGTAGATGCAGAGAGGAGGCTGTAGGCACAGCTCAGAGGCGTGCAGAGCAGACCGCACAAGCGACTCCTTTTAATCTCCAGTTTAATTCTCACTTGTGTTACTTAGTCTAAAGTCGTCTACCTGTGATTGAAGGATTCAACCTCCAACATTCACTCCTTTCCTGCCGTACCTAGAGAGCTGTACTTTGAAATAGCACTGACCCGTGTTTGGAAATAATTCTCCAAATCACGTTTGCATCCCATCCTGGCATACATTTTCCTTGAAAAAAAAAATTTTTTTTATACGTATCTAATTGCCATTTGCAGATTCAACAGCATCCTGGACCAAAACCCAAACAGGATCTGCTGTTGCCTGTTTTTATCGGCTGGTGCCGGGGACAGTGATTGGCAAACTGAATCGCGATGGAATCATTAACATTCATGAGCCGGAGAATTACTGATGTGTAATATTCAAAAATGCAGTGGGTGCTAAGTATCTTTGACACGTTCCCTAAAGCTTTAACCATCTTGGGAAAAAAATGTTAGAAGTCTGTCAGGAACATATTGGGTTTTCCGAGAGCATATGGTGATGAAATAGAATGTCGTTCTCTGAGAAAATATTGTCATACCGGCTTCCTGGCCCAATGTGTCACAGGCACTTTCTATTTCTGCTCTTCACTTGTCTTTCTTTTGTGCCCTTTATTTCTGGGATGAATTTCCTTCCTGGTCTTGGGAGAATGTCATTGTCTCACCCCCTCTCCCTGTCTCTTTTGGCCATTCCTTTGTTTTCCTTCTGCCTTCCTGGAGTCTTTTGTTCTCCACGCTGAAGTCTTTATGCTGCGCTTCAAGACAGGGAGGTGTGTGCTTTGATCAAGTTTGTGTTTTGACGACCCTCAGAGGGTTTTCATCTTCCAACCCTTTCTCCCGTCCATGGTTTGTGTGCTGCTATTTCATCCTTTTTTTCTGAAGGAGTTGCTTTCATCCCAGACCAGGCTGGGCTGCAGGAATGGAAGTGCATTAAAAAAAAAAAAAAAAAATCCATTTTTATTTCAAGAGGATGATGAACAGAAAAAAAAAGTCAATGGGCCCTTTTACCACATTCTCTGTTTGGTCCCCCCTGGGCTCTTTTTAAGCATTGAAAATGTTCCCAGAGTTGGTCTAACCTGCATCACCCAGTTGGTTCCAGGCGCCATTGGGGGTTGGCATCCCCTAGGGGTGGCTGGTTGGTAAGCTCAATATCCAAATGCCTGGAATTGTCCTGTTAGTCTGTTTTCTCAGGCAACGAAGGAGCAGTTCAGTCTTCCCTGAGGGCTTTTATTATTTTAGAGTTTTAGAGGCCAAGGGGGCAATTCCAGTTGGCTCGGAATTTCACATTCTTTGCTATACGCTCTCAATAATTCAGACCTGGGTGAGTTCGGGTAAATCGTTCCTCAAATGCAGTTCCTTTCCTTCTCGAGGCAGCTGTGATGCAACTCACAGCTCAGTGAGGACAATGGAAGCCTCCCCCTAGAGGCAACTGAGGCATGGTGAGTTTTAAATTTCATACCAGAAAATAGGCTGGGACAGCATGGCTGAAAGCTGGACCCAAACAAAGGTCGGGGAGCATTATATCTGTTGCCCCCTTTACCTGGGCTACATCCCAAGTGCTGGAGTTCATCGGGGAGCTGGTTCGGTCATTTGTGGTGCTGAGGAGACACTTACCTTTGACTTGAAGCTAGACAGAGGCCTGAGGTCACAGCCAGTTCAGGGCAGGTAAGAACAGAGTGGCAGACAAACAGTTCCTGCAAGCCCATGAATTTCCAGAGCAATGGATAGAAACCTTTTGAACAGATACTATTTGGAAAGCCATAAACACTGTTCTTTAAAAAAAATCACCGTTAGGTGGCCACATGGTGGAGGAGGTGTGTGGAAATGGAGAGACAGAATACAATGCTGTTCTTCCTCATACCCGTTAATGACTCACGTTGGCAATGATACTGGATTTTTCTTGAATCGAAAGAGATTTCTATAGATGATGGAAACTCTCTGCATAATGTCAAAGCCTCCTGTTTTTGCTAGAGAAGTTAGCAGAAACTACAGAAACTATAAAATGCCTTCCCCCGCAACCTCCCATCTGTTTTCTCTAATGCAGTGCGATCACCAAGAATCAAAACTGAGGATGGTAGTCACCCACAGATGGGGTCATTAAAGCAGGGCAGGCAGGAATGGAACATGGGTTTCTTGAAATAAATTCATGAAATAAAATAAAGGACACTCTGTGGCAAGTGCTCTGGCTTTCTTCTTTCTCCCCACCTTTCTTATTCCTTCCTTTTTCCTTCTCCTCCCGAGCTCCCCTGCTTTCTGGATTCAATCTGTTCTCTACATTATTAACAAATATATCTTTACACTGCAGTTTATCCATTTGGGACCTGGGTTACTCTAAAACCACTTAGATTGGCCATAAATGTCATTGAAATGTCTAAAATATAATACTGTTGCAAACATTATTTTCTTTCTTTAAATTAGTTAAGTAGTCAAATTCCCCCAGAGCATTTCATTTCTCTGTATTAAAACCACTTTATTACCTCATTTAAGTTGTACTTAGAAACCTCCATGTTCTTGCTGAAGCCTCCTTCTGGAATATCCTTTTCCCCATTTCTCACTTATGGAGGCCCTTCCTATTGGTCAAAGCCCAACTCAAAGGCCCCTTCTTCTGGAAGACTTGCTTTCAACAAATATTTATTGAGGGCCTTCTCTGTGCCAGGAAGTGTTCTCAGGGCTGGGGCACAGCAGTGAATAAGGACAAAGTCCCCCCTCGCATGGAATTTACATTCTGGGAGTTGGAAATAGCTACTGATAAATAACCAAAAAAGTAGATAACGTAACAAGTCAGGGAAATACAGGAGGTAAGGTAATAAAGTAAGATAAAGGAGGTAAAGGGCTAGAAAGTGGTGGAGAGGCCAGCAAGGAGACAATTATTCTTCCTTTTGCACTCCTACAGAATATAATTCTACTTTAAAAAATTATATACCTTTTCATACATGAGAAAATGACACAGAGGCCTTAGATATTGTAAGCCGCTTACAGACAGGAATGTGTTTAGCATTGTATTCACCAGTGCGTTGTATACAGTAGGCACCTGCTCGATGTGCAGTGCGCCTGACTTTGGGAGTGCATGGGCAGTGACACTTTATCCATAACACCACCAATTCGTGTGGGTGTCGTATGATCTAAGTCACGTCAAGAAATGGAGAAATAGCATCTTGTCATTTGACTAGAGAGCAAGAAGTGACAAGGGAGGCAGGAATCAATCTTCTAAGGCTAGAGGTCTGTCTGTGGTGGAGGTCCAAGAAAGCCGAGGAGGCAGGCGTCCAGCAGAAGGTGTGCTAAGAAGGATAAAGTGGAGAAAGGGGAGAGACGGGTCGCTGCAGCAAAGGGACCACACCAGCAATCATTGGTGATGCTCACCTAGGAAAGGGTCTCTCCTTTCCCCCCTGCTTTGTGAGCCTGAAGACCCCCAATGGCTGGGATTTTGAATAACACCTTGAATTTCACTTCTATATGGTACCCCTTTAATTTAGCGCATGAGTTATCCTACGTACCACTTACAATTAAATGCTATCCTCTGTTGATTAAGCAACTGTTTTGGATAACCTTTTGGTAAGAGTGCTAGCAAGACCAAACCTGTTCTGTATTTCAGCTGTTTCCAGAGGCATTAGGGTGGGATAAGTAGTGAATGGAGAGAAAGCCAACAACGGAAATATTCTGTGAAATTCATTACCAAGAAATTCATAATAGGGTAGTGCCCCAGATCTGAGGAACTTGTTTTTTTTTTTTTAAACCAAGAGGCCATATGTACCAGGCAGTATTCTCAGCGTTTTACTCAGTAGATCATGTCTTGCTTTTGTATTGACCTTCTCAATAGTACAGATACTTCCAATCTCTTGATTTGATCTTTCCAGCAACCTGGGGAGGTAGTCTTCACTACCTCTGGCCTTCAGATAAGGCGAGGGGTGTGGTCCTTGCCAGTGAGCCGAGCAGAGTCCCACACATTCAGAGGGCTGTGGACTCCAAACTCCTGTGCTCAAGCCACGTAGAGCAGATTCATGAATCTAATCGATTTTAAATGCGGCCGGATAGTGGCCCGGGTATCACGTTACTTTCTTTTTTTTTTTGAGAATTACTGCTTATTTATTTATTTATTTATTTATTTTTTATTCTTATGTTAATCCCCATTATCACGTTACTTTCTAATTTTAAAACAAGCCAGCTTCTTCCAGCCCATCAGCCATTCAGTTAAATAGTGAGGCCATGGTGCATTTGGAAGGCGTGTCGAGAGAAGTGATCCTGTCTTCCTTGGAAGCCTGTTTTTCGAATTGTGCAACAGTCATGCTAGAGATTGGTTATCTATTTTGAAATATGAAAACATTGGATAATTTTTTTGTATCTGAAAGAAGTCAATTAGTACCTCTGTTTTCTTGTTATCGACGTAGTGTTGTAGTTTTACTACCTTTAAATATGGAAGGGAAAAGATCTCAAAGTATTTTAAGTGAGTAAAAAGGGTCTTAATTCAAATATATACCTATTATTAGCAATCCAAAATGCTTTAAAAATGACTCAAAATTATTTTCTTTAGTCTTTTTTTCCCCTCTCTCGATTCTGTGAACCTTCATGAGGCATAAGAAACCAAAATGATTTACACAGTTTTTCCCAAGTTGATAATAAAATTCTGAGAGTGGAGAACCCAGGCTGGGAAAAGTCACACACTTTTTTCTGGTTTCTTTACTTTATGTGAATTCTCTAGCGATTCACAAAGTAGCATAACCTTAGGGATGTTTTGCTCGTGAAATGGGGTATTGATTCCTTGGTTTACCCTTTTTTTCCTTCTTATTCAGATTCCCTTTCAAGTCCACAAGAGGGAAGGAAAGAAACAAATTACTAGAACCAAATACTAAAATGATGGATAAAGATGAAGACTGCGAACCAATAAAGCTAAAGCTTTAAAGTTGCTCTGATTATCATATGAAGATTTATTTTCCTGGAAAAAAGCTAGTTGTCTTTGTAGTCTGAAAATCACCATGTATAGGGTGTTCTACATCATTAATGACACACCATATATTTTTTTCTGAATCAAGATCACTCCTGGGCTTTCGGAAGATGGAATCATAAACTCAAATACCTACATAGGCTGAGTTGTAGGAGAGAGTGAGGTGCATCCGGCGTGAGAGATAATGAGATTTGCCTTGACTATGGAGACTTTGGAGGCACTGCTCCCCCCACTCCCCACCCCTACCCCCCCAACCCCCAAGGCAGTCCTGCTCTGCTGCCCCAGCTGATTGCTTCCAAGTGTGAATTTGGGCTCTGGGTAGCTGGGTTTCCCAATTTTCCAAGCTGAGTATCTAGATTTTTGTGTGAAAGCCCCCAGTTAAAAATTGGTATCCAAGTCAAGAGTGGGTATCTGGCCACCAGAACACAGGAGTGGGAGAGGACCCGATTTTGTCTCTAACATAGAAAATGCCACTGCACATTTTTATTTAATTTCATTTCAAAGCCAGAAACAGAAACAATGAAGTTGTAGGGACATGGGAGGAACCATTGGGACATAACTGTTCCAAAGAAGTTGTCTATTCTTAAAGGTTCAGAGGAACGGTATTTTAGAGGGAATCATAAGAAGGCACTTCACATTTCAAATGAACAGTAACTGTGGTGTTTGGGAAAGGTAGAGTGAGTATACTAGACAAGAAAGTAGAAATGAGTAAAATTTTGCTAATCTTTCAAGGCTGTCCTTAAACACCATGTAGGCTGCTTTAAAACCAAATGTGACATCTATGCTGTTCACTGGAGTACTGTAGTATTTATAGCCAGGGTGATACTCAACAACAGGTTTAACAATAGGTTTGTCATGGATCATGGCCAATCAGAGCGTATCCAGCATTCAAGAGACCAGTACAGATATGCTGATGTACACTAGTTAAATACAAACCCTGTTTATAACTACACGATATCCCAGAACTTTGTTGCTTAAAGGGTAGACCTCAGACCAGCAGCCTCAGCATCACCTGTGTGCTTATTAGAAATGCAGAATCCGGGGTGCCTGAGTAGTTCAGTCAGTTAAGTGTTCGACTCTTGATTTTAGCTCAGGCCACGATCTCAAGGTCGTGAGATTGAGACCTGCATCAGCTCTGCGTCGAGCATGGAACCTGCTTGAGATTCTCTCTCTCCCTCTCCCTCTGCCTTTCCCCTGCTCATGCTCATACGCTCTCTCTCTCTAAACAAAACAAAACAAAACAAAACAAAACAAAACACCCCCAGAATCTCAGGCCCTACCCTAGACTTACTGAATCAAAATCTGCATTTTAACAAAATCCCCACATGACTGAGGCATGCGGCCCAGACTGAGAAGCACTGTTTTGGAACACTTGGTAGCTCTTTTTGCCATCGACCATATCTTCTCTTGCATTAAAGTTATTTACGTTCTTCTTTGTGACTACAGGCAGACTGTGACTTTGTTGAAGGCAGAGGTTACATTAAAAAAAAAAAATCCTACTACTGCACTTAGCATCTCAACCCTAGGAAGGATTGACACATTTGTATTGAATTGAAGGGAGATGGTAAAAGAAAAAAATGTCTCAGGAATCGTTATAATCAGAGCGACTCACATGTATTGAGTGTTTTCTCTGTGTGTGATGTGGGGTTCAGTATTTTACAAATCTTGTTTAGTCCTCCCCATTATATAGAAGGTAGAAGATGAGAAGACTGGGGATTCGAAAGGTTAAGTGATCTGTGCTGGGAATGAAGGGGCAATGAGGCGGCGGCTTTGCCTGATGCCAAGCCTAAGCCTGCACTGTTAGCTCGCTTGGGTCGGTAGGCGTGAATGAAGGGAAAAAGAGAAGACTGGAAGAAAATTCTTTCAAGTCTGAGACCAGGAGAAGGCTGTTTTATTCTTGATGGTATTGGAGGGATTCATCAATAATTGTCTCCAGGATCTGGCCCCTGAGATGAAGTGCTTCCTTTTAGAATTGGGAATATCTGCTGGTGAACATTCATCCTCGGCCAGAAGATGGAGCACTTTTGTCTTCATATTTTATTGATTTATCTGCCTGGAGATGAAAGGGCAAGAAAGAATGTTTTTGCCTGTGACAGCAGTTTTGCTTTTTCTCCTAAAGAAGCAAAAGGAATTAGGAACTCAGCTAAATGTAGGAATGAGAGTGGGGAGAGGAAAAAGAGGGGAAAATGTCTCTTGGCTTTTCAGACCCTTCCAGCAGGATGCAAAGAGCTTGATAGATTCTGTGCCAGAGGAAGACCCAGTTAACAATTTAATGAGTCCACTAGACAGTGCTATTACTGGGTGATAGGCAGTATATAATTATTTAACATGTATATGTGGTTAGGGGCTTGAAATGTATCACATTGTCGTCCAATACTAAAGAAGTGTAGATGAACAATTCTCCCTGTGTACTGGGAAGGAAACCGTCTAAGTAACCCACTGGGGGATAAAAACATGAAATGAAGAGTTTAATGAAATTAAGTCTCTGCAAGACAAAGTGAGATTCTCTCTTAATAAACAAGCTTTGAAATATTTTAAATGGCTCTTAGGAGGAAATGTATTCGATTATTCACAAAACACTCACTTGGAAAGAATTGTCTTAAGCGGCATTTGCATCCTGTCTTAAGAACTAGTTGGTGAGCAGGGCAGAGATTTTTGTCACCTCTTAACAATTAGCTTCAGGAGATATTTATTTAGTTAAACATCACTGCAAGCAAAACACAGTAACAAAATATGTTAATAATCCCTCCATAACCATGTATGTTATTGCCTCTAAAACCTAAGGAACCTCTCCAACAACATGCTAGAAGCATATTATCTGTAGAGAATCTGAGACTCTGTTAACATCAGGTTGATTGAAAAACATCCAAACTTTCATACTTGTTTTCAAAAGTTACATGAACAGGTCTCATGAGTAATTTCTTAAATTTCCAGATTAATTAATGTCTCATGATAATTTATTTAAAAATCCATATGCAGTTATACATCTAAACTTCCATAATTACCTCTTCTGGGATAATAATAAAAAATTTGCTCCTCTTAAACTCATCCCTTCGGTTATTTAGAATCTTACATTCTCTTGTTGGATGCTTAGGTCATTTAGATAATGCTTCAAATATAAGATCTTAGCCTAAACATACAGTAAATTCTGTTTTGGAATGAAATGCAAACATTCATAATTGGGATTTAGAACAACTTAAATTATGGAAATATTTTTTAAAACCCTGGGCTCTGCATTTTATTTATGAAAATTAAACAAAATTTATCATAACATAATGACAAGTATTTTGGCTAAGTGTTTTATGTTTACAAAATACTAAGGATTAGTGAGAATCCTCTTCCTGCATCAGGAGACCTTTAAAATGGCTTTACATTTTTTCTGCTTGAGACATGAATTGAGAGAAAGACTTCAACTGCCCAACTTTGAACTGAGACTCGATACCAGTTCTTCCATATAGAAGGTAGGTAGAAGGTCTCAGTCTCTGAATCCAGAGTTGCCATGCTTGGAAGTGCCTTCCCTTCCCAGCCAGCACTCCTGTGTCACAGGAGAGACCGTCGCCATGGTGCTCAGGAAAGCTCCGGAGATTGGCTTCAGATGATAGCTTTGCCACTTACAGTTACAGGACCTAGGACAAACTCTCTGTGTCTCACTTCCACCGTTTATAAAGGGAGGATGATAAATAACATCTATGCTGTAAAAAAATTGTGTGGATTAAAGAGATAACGCAGCTACAAGACTCGGCAGTGTTCTTCCTGAAAAATGCCCCCAAACAGCTATTTTTATATTTTTAAATTTTATTATTAAACAGCTATTAGTAGTAGTAGTAGTAATAGGGGGAGGAGAATAGAATCCTTTGTCTTCGTGTATTTATTCTTTTAAGTTAGTCTTTTTAAAAATTTTTATGTATATTTTTTAGAGAGAGAGAGAGAGAGAGTGTGTGTGTGTGTGTGTGTGAGTGGGAGGGCAGAGGGAGAGGGAGAATCTTAAGCAGGCTCCATGCCCAGCACGGAGCCTGATGCAGGTCTCGATCTCACAACCTTGAGATCATAACCTGAGGGGAAACCAAGAGTCCAAAGCTTAATCCACTGAGCCACCCAGGCATCCCCTCCCTTGTCTTCATTTAGTCACTAAATAAATCAACTTGTTACCATTTAATTTTATTTTTGCAATAACATTTCATATTTATTTTATTACCTGACCAGTACACAACCATTGTAATTACAAATTATAAATTCACATAATAAGAAGAAAAAAAATCACCAGTCTTACCATGCAGAGAAGACTTCTGTAATGACATTAATATCTATACATATGCACACACACCTTTTTTCCCGTGCAAATATGTGTTTCTGTGATAATTACATTTAAATGTGATAATCACATTAAACCAAAGTGGTGTAAACACTCTATACATGTTTGTTAAAAGCACATGTACTGGAATCAAACTGCCTTGGTTTAATTCCTGACTTTGCCACTCAATAAACTACATGATCTCGGGCGAATTATTGCTGTCTTTTATGTGTCGGTTTCTTTACCTGTAAAAGGAGACTATCTAGAGGATCTCCCTCAAAGTGTTGTGAGGATTAAATAAGAATTTATATAAAGCATCGTACACTTAATTATAGAAATCACTGGGTAGGATGCATCTTTTAAGGATCCCATTGTGAGGACCTTTCACTGGTAACACACCAGGATCTAGTGCTGATCTGTTCCCATTACTACTCTTCTCTCTCTGCCACCTCGATGCCTTTAATTGTTTGCATTAATGGTGTTGAAATTCCTCTGAATTGTAAGTGACTTGTTAATGGAGAATTCTGGTTCAGTTCAGACAAAATGCCTACAATAAGATGATTTCTCCCAATTTAATTAGCCTGGGAGTAAGAACTGTGTCTCATACTTCTTCATATTCCCCATGTATCCACATTGGGGGATTTGAATTTTAAAATTTTGAAAGGGTACTAGAAAAATCTATTGAGTAACATTCACCAACTCAGAAAAAGTTTGAGTAACTTGTATTTCTTACTTTAGAAGAGTGATTGAATGAGCTGATAAATTTTTTTAATAGAATATTGCTTGAACTGCATTAGAAAAATTTTTTTGTCTTTGCTTTCAGGCCCTTGTAGCATTAAATATCTTTTCTTCAAGTTGACATTTGCTGTTTGCTCTTTGTCCATACAAGATGTATGGACAAAAAGGCAAAAGATGAAAGTAATGCCCTAAAAAATGGAAATCTCTCCACAGGTGATTGTAACAAAAATTACCCATGCAACTTTATAATTAAAGCCCTTGATAAAATGCACAGACTAAGTGAGTTTTTGGAGGAGTCCCTCTTTCTGCATTCTCCCTTTTAAAGATTAATTCACTTAACAAAACCAATCAGAGGAAGGAAGCCCTATGCAGGCCTGAAATTTTATTTGGAAACAATTAGGTTCTGTCTTTCCCAAAATATAGATTGTGCAATTAATGGGGAACTTGGCTAGAGCAAGATTGTTGACAAGATGTAGCTGGAATATTTGAGCTATTTTTAGTTATTATGCTATTTATACTTAGTAACATTTGACACGAACATTCACTTACGTGGAAGTTATCCTTTTAAGACATAATGAGGAAATAGTTGGCATTTGTTTTGGGTAAATATTCATTTTTTAGTAAAAAAAACACCTTACACTCAGAAGAGATAAATATCCTCATTGACTTAAAGTGTGGAGAAATTGCATTAGGATATATAACACTTAACTTATAACGCTACATGTCAACTTACTTACTCAGAAGAAGTAAAAATTCTCATCTACAAAACATTTTAATACTTTTTTTTTTATCTTTCAAGTATACCTAGTCACTGAAAGTAGCCTGATAAAATTTCACCTGGTAGAGAAAACTAGGGGAATTGCTTTAATAAATAAGAAAGGTTTTTAACTAATGTTGCCAGTAAAAGGGGTCCTTCTAAAGTCCTTGAAAATAATTCAAAACAGCCTCCCCTCTGCAGTGGATTGTTTCAGTTGTGGTCTTTCTCTCACTGTGTTTTCCTTCACAGGTAGTAAAAGATAGTTTGCGTTTTGTCCTTGGTAAGCATCTCACATCTCCAGCGACTGGGGTATGAAGTAATGAGATGTAACACTTCAGCCTCTTGTGAATCCATTGACTTCCTGTAAGTGAATGAGTCAGCCCAATCATAGAGAGTAGGTGCTCCATCTCTGGATCTTGCTTCCCTGTACGTGGGGCTCAAGCTTCCCTCATGTCCTGGCTTCGTCTGAAGACCCTGAGAACTCTGGAACTCCCAAAGCATTTGCTTCACTGGGGGGCCCTGGTCTGTGCTCAAAATCTCATTAGACGGAGCCAACTGGGAGTCTAAGCAGGTAACTATGGTTGTCCCTAGCACTACAAATCCAAAAGTTGCCGAGCAGCCCGACACACAACATGCCCAACAAAGGGGGCATAGCCTGCTCTATTACTGCTGCTGACATGACTGGTTTAGGGACCCAGGCAAATCTGGACAAGGGAACTCATCGATAGAGCCATCTGCGAGAAGGCCAGTAGGGGGCGTCATAACTGCCTCTCTCCATTCTTTTCTCTTGAGTATTCGCTAGAGCTGGGTGTGTGTGTGTGTGCTTAATTTATACTTCTGTCAAAAAGCCACACATATACATAGCTTATAATCATAGAAATAACAAAATAATACACATACAAGGATTATAATAAAATAAGAACAGTGCCCAGCTCTACCTTAAGCCTACCTCATTTCCCTTTTCTAGTGCCTTACCTCGGAAGTAACTGCTTACAAATCTTTTAACTTTTTATTCTGGTATTTACTTCATTTCTAAGTAACGATTAATAAATAGTATCTATTTTTACAGATATTTCTTGATTTTCCAATTTTAAGTATTATCTATTGACTACCTAGAAATCTTCCAAATACAGTTATATCACATATTTGGTAAAATCCTTTTCAGTGCTGCACATACACATTAAGTATTCTTCATAGCTGAGCCACATGGTGTATGGATTCCATGTCCTTTCTTCTACAATTTTTCTTCCTCTGATGTTACCATTGTCTCAGTTTCTTTTTCTTTCATTGCTTCATATTCTTTCATGGACCTCTAATAGTCCCTAACATGTACTTAGCAAGTGTTTTCATGGCCAATATCCCTGTACATCATTTACAGATAAGTGGTTTGGAGACAGGAGGTGTTGCATGTCATGCCCTGACATAAAGGGAGAAAGTCCAAGTTCCTTGCTATGCCATGTGAGATGTGGCTCCTGGCTCCCCACCAGCCTCCTTCCTGTCTTCTCCTTCCAATTAGTTTGCAGTCCAGTCCCACTGGACTTGAACTTACCAAGCCTGCTCTTTTTCCCTGGCCTTTTCCAGCCCTCTGCTGCCAGAATCACTCCTCTGCCCCCATTATGTGCCCGTTATCCATGCTCAGGTGCCAATCCTCCCTGACTCCTAAGAACTGCTAGCATCCTGCAATGTGCTTCCATAGCACTGTTCTCTCCACCCACCACTCTGTATGTTGATTACTTGATTACTATCTGTGTTTCTCACTGAACCATGAGCTCCATGAAGGTGGGGCTGAGTGGTCTTGTTCCCCGAGGAGGCTTCAGTGTTTGGCATCTAAATTTTTGACTGCTGTATAAATGTTAGCTATTATATGATGGGGTCTCTAAGGAGAATGACAGTGATGTAAATGCCCATGAAAACATTGCAACGATTCAGGGTGAGAAAATCCTAAGTGAGGATAATGAATTGTTTACTCACATGAAGTCATTCTGTTTCTCCTTTACAAGTTGCCTAACCTTAAGCTGGCTGAGACTTGTTGCAATTATAAAGTGAGAGACAACGTGGCTTGAGATTGGGCAACCTGAGTGTAAGAATCTAGGTCTTACTCAGATTTTGCAAATGATCCTGGGAAGACTTGAAGAAATAAATGAACATCTTGGAGTGTCAGCATGGCTGCCCATGTATTCTTGAAGCTTCCATCTACCATAACGCACTGGAGGGATATGCCCTTGCCCAAAGCAGTAGTTCTCTTGAGCAGTGAAACCAGAGAAACTAGTGGGGGTTCTGCCTTCATGGAGCCTTCAGTCTAGAAAGGGACACAAACAATCAGCAGCTCAACACACATATAAATATGGACTTGCAGATGGAAAAAAAATGGTGTCACACTGGAGACCATCTGGTGATGGGGAATAAAGAGGAAGCTCTGCATAAGTGGTCAGGGAAGGAGGGCCTGAGGGAGTATCATTTAAATAAAAGTCAGGGAAAAGGCATTCCCAGCTGAGGGAAGCAAGTTCAAAGTCTCTAGGACAGGTGGTGGTTAAGGGGTTATGTCTCTAAGACAACATGATTATGTCTAGAACCCAAAAGGAGTGCATCATGGCTGGACCAGAGGAATCAAAGGAAGAAGGGCTCAAATTCAAGTTTGAGAGACAAGCAGAAGCCTCATTATTTGGGGTTGGGAAGCCCGTGCTACTCAGCTTGTGGTCTGAACATGGGTTGCTGGACTGCAAACTGCTACCTGTCTGTGATGAGAAAAAGAGCTTGTGCAGATGTAAATCAACTATGTCACCTAGAACACTTTTTACTGAGCTTAAACACACACACACGTGTAATAAGACTTGCTCAATGAAAAAAGGATGTGCTGCTTTATATTTATGTTCTGATGTACATTCCTTATCTTTTTGCAGATCAACACATAGAGCATATGGTGGACTCACACTCAAAGATTTCCAGTGCATGTGAATGTGTGTTTGGTGGTGAGGGAGTGGTGGTGGTGGGGGGGTGTTATGACATGATCAGATTCACTTTTTGAAATGATTTCTGTGGCTACAGAATCGGGAGCGGAGTGGGAAGAGGCAGAAGAGATCAGTCAGGACCAGCATTCTAGCAAAGAGATGACAATGACCTCGACCAAGATGGCGGCAATGGAAGTGGAAGATTAGTGGACAGATCATGATGTATTTGGAGATAGAATCCATAGGATGTTCTCACGGATTGGGTAGGGGGAGTTAAGAGGGTAATTCAAACTTGACTTCCAGGTTTCTGTTCTGAACAGCTGTTTGAATATTCATGTCATTGATTGTGATAATAACAGTGGAGAATGAATGAGTTTAGAACTGGGGAGGTGGCATGAATGGCTATTAATAGCAGTAGTTATAATAGTGGATTTTTAAATGACAGGAGCATTTATGAAATCTCCAAAATAATAAATGCTACCTAGTCCATATTTTTTCTCAAAAAATGCTTTTTTTTGAAAGCAGAAGGAAGAAAGATCAAAAGTTGTGTTGAGATATAGATGTTGGGAGGGGTTTGGCTCACTCATCAGCTGAGGGATCTTCTAATCATAAGTGATTCAACTATGTGACTAAGCCAAGTTACATAGCTATTGTGACCTTGAGGGGTGCTTCTGAATGGCTGGAATTATAAATGTTAAATCCATGAATACCAAGGGTATGCCCATGGCGAGGAATTAGTTTCATCTTAACTGTCAACTCTGATTAATTTTTATTGGATGCTCAGAGAACTCTTTTAAGGTTACATCTAGAATGAGTGAAAAGAGTGCTGTCATCAATTTTCAGTATGTACCTTGATTTCATTGTTCCATTTTTCAGGTATAGAAAACGAATTGGATAAATGCCCCAACATGTGGCCCTGGATATATCACTTCAAATACTGCAAAGTGGAATGAGCACTAAACTTCGAAAGGACCTGTCTATGTGATTAAAACTTGGAATGGATTCTAAGAGCTGGAATACAATGTTGTTGCTGTCCTTTCCTTCCACCATGATATTTGAATCAAAGCTGGTTGATAACAGCTAAAATGCCTTCTGAGGGGCGCCTGGGTGGCTCAGTCGTTAAGCGTCTGCCTTCAGCTCAGGTCATGATCTCAGGGTCCTGGGATCGAGCCCCGCATTGGGCTCCCTGCTCCGCGGGAAGCCTGCTTCTCCCTCTCCCCCTCCCCCTGCTTGTGTTCTCCTCTCGCAGTGTCTCTCTCTGTCAAATAAATAAATAAAATCTTTAAAATAAATAAATAAATAAAATAAAATGCCTTCTGGGACGTCAGTGCAGTTTTGCTCTGGGATTTATTAGGGATAGAAAAACAGCCTGATGAAGACTGGGAAATTCCACAGGTCTGGCTGGGATAATTGCTATAGAGTCAAATCATATGGCTGCACCTGGTGATACGGCAGGTCATTCTCAATTTCTCCCGTGTTATTCTATGTAAAAAGACTGTATTGCTTTCTAGTCACTCATTTCAATTTCGTTTGGCTCTATCATCCCAACTACTACCTCTGAACCTCTCCTAGCAAAGGGAGGCCTTTGCTTTCTTAGCCCAAAGAAGATTGAGGTGACCGTGTAAAGTCTTTTGGGTTGCCAAGGAAACTGAAGACTCACCTGGATCATCAGAAAGTGGCAGCATTTTGGTGGAACATTGGGACAGCAGCTGCCAACCTCTGCTCAGGTTGTGGAGACAGGAAGGCTGATGTATGATATTAGAGATGATTATCGAAGGACTCTGCCAAGACTTCACAAATAAAAATGATAATGATTATTATCATGGTGAAGCAGAAGGGGAATAATAATTTGAGGAAGTTGATAGAGCAAGTCACGTAAGTTTGAGGGTCAAAAACCATGAACAGCCTTATTTTCCAGTGAAGAGAAGACACTGGTGATTTTTATAATTTAGATATTTTGTCAAGGAGTTCCAGAATTCTCTGTTGGACAAGAGGAAAAAGAGGCCAAATTCAGAAGAATTACTTTTCATTCACTCTGAGGTGTTTGCTGTGGGAGTGAAAATGAATTCAGATAGCAAGTGTATGCTTGTTTGTTCATTTTCATGTGGACTCACAGAAAAGAGTTGGAGATGTGTGAAGTCATCCAGTTTAGGTGTCTTCAAACTCTTTATTCTTTACAATAGCACAAGTTAGAGACAATAAACTCTTTTGTTCAGCTCCAATACAAAACAGGTAAAAGCAAAGATGATTGTGTAGGAGATGGAGTGGAAAGTCAAGAGCATGACCCACCTGGGTCTGTGTCCTTTTCACCCACCTGATTTTTCCATGAGAGACCTCTGGTCTAAGGCCTTAGTTTGAAAACCACTAATCTAATGCTGCTTGCACAATTTATAAATGGGGATAAGGTGACCTACCCAGAATCCCACAGTTAGTTACCTGGGGGACCAGGTCACTGTATAGTGATGTTTTCACTATGTCACACTCAGAGTGTCAAGAACAATCCTCCCACTTCCTGAGCCCCCTCTAGTCCTTCTTACTTCTCGTGTCAACAGGGTTCCATTCATTATCTTTTTCCCATGTTAATCAATAGACTTCTTCCCATGACAATTCTCATGACAGCTTAAACAAATCTGACTCCACATACCCATCCATACTCCACATGCCCATGAAAGCACAGTAGGTAGCATGCCCTGTGAAGGAGGCTCTCAGTCCATGACCACAGCTGGGTGGCAGGCAGGGAGGGAAATGGGAATCTGTCTGGTCATCTTTTGTTGTTTCCCTGCCATGTGACAGAAGAGAGTAATGAGAAATTCTCTGCTGGTCTCCAGTTGACTGAATGCCGCCTCTCTTTCTCAGAACTGACATTGTGTTTGACCTTCGATGAATGATAAATTTTCACGACCTGTTTTGTGAGATTTGTCATCACGTGCAGTTAATAGACAGACTGTTAGAAAGCGTAAGAGTGTCTATCACCTGGGTAAAAGAAGTGTTCATTTTATATGGACTTGTACGTCTAAGAATCAACAATTTTTGGAGCTAGATGTGATCATAGAGAATTTCTTATCCAATTTTTTTTTCCTTGGTATAATGAGGAAGTTGACACCTAGGGCGGTGAAGAGCTAGGTCTCTGATGAATCAGATGAATCAGCTAGTTTGAGGTGTGAACTCAGTCCTCCTTGCTCAAGACCCATTGCTCATTCCACTCTTTGACTGGTTTGATTTGACTGAAAAAATATGCACTGTCTGTCCTTTAGTGCAAAATATTTGTGTGAGAGAGGGAGATTTTCCTATTTTCTTGATGGAAAAGGGCAGACGATAAAGACCCTCCAAGAGCTGGGGTCTTTACCTCATCTACAAGAGATTTGCACCCTAAAAACATTGTTTGCCAGCCCTGTTGGTCATTTTTTTAGCCTGAGAGAGTGGTCAGTGTTTTAGGCTGGGAGCTTAGAAATAGTCAGTGTTACTGGCTGTAATCTTTAGATTAATGACGGCACCCTTTATCCTTTACACTGAATAAGATACAATTTGATTCAGTCATTCTAATACAGTCAGAGCTCTGGAGTGGAATTCCTCTGAGCTAATTTGCTAAGTTCAGACCCATGGCTACTGAGGTCACCATCAAATACGGGCAGCCATCAGGCACATAGGGGACAATGGATCTATACAAGTCTATCATCTTTCTTGGAGAGATGACGTGACCTATGTATGATAATGACAAGAGGGAGGAGCCTTCATGGTATTAGCTTCATCCTTAAAGAGTAAATTATTGCTATCTTCCTTTTTTTGAAGGCGGGCTATTAGAGATGAACAGCTTGCACAGGAGCTGGACTAACTGAGCCTGAATCCCAGGCCTGCCTATTACTGGCTGTGTAACTTTTGTTGAGTTAGTTAATCCCTCTGTGCCCAGATTTTTGCATCACAGAATAAGTTGAGGAATAAATAATCTGAAGATTAAATGAGTGGATATGGACAGACATTAGGATAGTGTGGCATGTAGTAAGCACTTAATAAATATTTATTTATTTATTTATTTATTATGAACCTCATATGAATTAAAGGCACCCTCTAAACTGTAGGTAAACATCAAACTTCTAATTGTTTAAAACTGTGAAATAATAAATATTTGTTGCTTGAATATTTGTTACAAAAAAATTTGTTGTATTTTGAGATAATTTGTTATGCGGCCATGGGTAAACAATACACACACCAACCATGAGCTGAAGTCGCTACAGATAATGGAGATAGTTTAGAGAGAGCAGATCTGATATCTAATTCTTATTCTTTCACATACTCACTCAATGAGCATTTACCATGTGCTAGGTAGTGTGGACATAAAGGCAATTTTTAAAAAAGACACCGTCCTTGCTTTCTTGGGAAGGGCAAGCTTGCAGAATGTGTGGCAAACCTATTCATGCAACTTCACCAACTTACTTTAAACTATGACTTGTTATAAACGTTTAAGTAATTTATTAAATGTCTATGCTCTATTAAACAAATACACAAACAAAAACCCCTTCTAAATGTCAAAATGGATTCCAGCTGTCTTCTTTTTTTTTTCTAATTTGAAAATGTTTTTTATTAGTGAACCTTTTCATTTTTCTCTGATCCCAGCTGTCTTCTTACTATGCATGTTCAGGAAGCTCTAAGGAATCACCTAATCACCAATAGGCTCTTCTGGGCAGGCTTTTCTTGTTATTTAAAGCTGAGTTGGGGGAAGGTCTGCTTTCTGTGACTTTGTTCCCTTTGTTGCATGCCCGAGTGTTACTGATGGGGCACGCCCCAGGCCAAGTGAACTAGGGGTGGAGGAAGGATAGGGTGAGGACATAAACATGATTAAGACCTGGTGTCAACTCTGGAAGGGCTTAGGTGGGAGGGTGAAAGGCTGGGATGCAAAGTGGAGTTAGTCCTTGCCTTCAAAGGGTTCACTGTCTTGAGAGAGATAAGAGCAGTAAACAAAGACTGACAAAGCAGTGAGAGAGGTGCAAAGTGCTAAAGGAGCACAGAAGAGGAAGTGACTAAGACAGCCTAAGGGGACCCAGGGAGGCTTTAGACAGGAAATGGCATATAAACTGGTCAAAGGATGACTAACTGTTGGAAATGGAGAGAGAGTAGGTTTTAAGGTGGGGGAAACTGCATGTGCAAAGGTACGGAGGCACACAAGTTTGCAACACTGGGACAGCGTGAGCAATTCAGAAAGAGTATGGTGCTACCCTGCTTCAGTGACATATCATGGGCCAAGTTCCTTAGCTTAGCTGGCAGAGCCTGGCGTGAGACAGTCCCTACTCACCTTCCATGTCTTGCCTCACAACCACCAGCCACATGGGCTCCTTTTTGTCTTTGGATCCTCATAAGTAAGCATGATTCTACTTCAGAGCTGCTGCACTTACTGCTTCTTTTCTCTGGAACATTCTCTCCTACCCGTTTGCATGGCTGACCCTTTCTCACTCTTCAGGTCTTATCTCCTCTGGGAGGCTGCCCCTAGGGCCATTTTCCCTGAAGCAGGTCCCCTATATTCCCTATCACAGCACATGTTGCATGGGATTCATTGTGACCAGTCATTGCTTGCCTGCCACTCAGGAATGTAGTGTGAGACCTGGGAGTAGGGATACTGACTGTCTTGTTCCTGTTGTATCCCCTAGTGCCCAGATCAGTCTCTGACACTACACTTGATGGATATTTATTGAACGAAGAAAGGAAAACATCAATGAATGAATAGACGAAAAATTTGGAAAGAGGTTGGTCTGGATGTCTGCCATTTGTTTCTCCAGGTCCAATCGCCATCCTTCTTCATCCAATTCTGTGTCATGGAAGGCTGACCTGTATGAACCACATCAGTAGCTACCCAATGGGTTTGATTCAGCCAAAAGGGAACAGGTAAGGGAGAGAAAGGAGTTGGTGCCTCCAGCCGGCTGCATCTTTCCCCTGATGGTCTCTCTAAGGGATCTCCTCACACAGTCTCTCTGCTTCTAAGAAAGGGTAAATGCCTCTTCCCTTCATCACTTTAAGGGGTGTGACACCTCCTCTTATCTTTCCATGTCCCGACCCTTGTGGTTTCTCTACCCACATATTTGTAGGTGGTCTCTCTCTTAATCTTTCTTCAACGTACCTATGTTGATCTGTTTTCTGCCATGATCTGGAAAAGATACAAGAGGGACAAGTCGGGAAAGGCCTTGCATGTATCTAGAGCTCAGACCATATTCATTTGGAAATGGAGAACTATGAAAGATAGATTTTTATGCAGAGGTGTAACATAACCCAAAGAGTGAGGCAAACACTTGGTTGAGGTCCGTGTAGATCATATTCTCCAAACCTCTGACAGTGCACCCCATGAGTGAAAACTGTTTGAGCGTGTCCTGCTAATATAGGCATATCTATTTATTTGTAAATTATATACATCCATGCTTGTACTAGTAACTGTTGCATAGTGTAAAATATAAAAGCAGGCATTAAAAAAAACAAGATAAAGATAACGTATATGTAAAAGATTTAAAATTGATTTTCAATGTTTATCTTACTAAAAACCATACCATTACTGATTGCTTCATTTTTAAGTGTCTTGCTAAAATTCTAACAGATATTTTATTTTATTTTATTTTTTTTAAAGATTTTATTTATTTATTTGAGAGTGAGAATGAGAGAGAGAGAGAGAGCATGAGAGGGGGAGGGTCAGAGGGAGAAGCAGACTCCCCGCCGAGCAGGGAGCCCGATGCGGGACTCGATCCCGGGACTCCAGGATCATGACCTGAGCCGAAGGCAGTCGCCCAACCAACTGAGCCACCCAGGCGCCCCTCTAACAGATATTTTAATATACACTTAGTGTGGCATTCATTGTCAGGGAGGGTGCATAAAAATCCATATTCCAAATCATCTTCTTGATAACTTCAGTTGGGTAGAGGTGGGCTAATCTCTTGTCAGATCTAATTATATTACAATTGTTTTGGACAGGGAGTATGGTGACAAAGCACTTCTATCAAGTGTAATTTTTAAAATTCTTTTCCATATTTCTAGCAAAGAAAACATAGAAATTATAATAATAACCATCTACTAAACACATAATTTGGCCCATATAATTAAATACAGACCAAGAATCCGGAGTTCTATGTATCATTTTAATCTCATACTAAAAGAAAGACCCGGGGCGTTTGATACACGATCTAAATAAAACCTCAGAACAATCCTGAAAAACAGCATTATTTATTTTTTTTGTTAAAACAACATTATTTTTACCTTTTTGATAATGAGAAAACTTCCTGCTAGCATGGGAAGATCAAAGAACTTGCCCAATAGCTAGTAAGTGTCAGAGAAAGCTTCAGTCGGCCTGTGCCCAGAGAACTTGTCCATAACCTATCATATAATGCTGATAAAGAAGAGGGAAATTTGGCCTGCTTTTATTGGATGGCCTTGATTTTCTCAATAAAACAGAAGAAGAGACTGAGTGGACTTAAAAGGCTATGTTCAGATAAAATTCAGGTGAAATGTGCTGATTACCCAGCTGAAAGGCAGAGCACCTTTGAAATTATTATCTTTGCTCTTTTCCACATTCAGACCAAGAATCTGACATTCTCTCCATATAGTTCACTCTTATTCACTCTTATACCAACATGGTTTCTCTGTGGTTCCTTCCTCCCCAGCTGGAGGTTTTGTTTGCTTGGCACCGACTAATGCTATACGTGAATAAGAGCTTGGATGGGGAAAAAAAACAAGGATGCATGTTTCCTTTACTTGTTATTTTTGGTTCATTGTTCCTGGACCCAAGTTGCAAGATGTGGAGGTGAATGTCAAGTAATGCTGAGTTCCCAGAGAGGAAATGGTGGGAGACCAGTCAAGAAAACATGTAAGGGAGGCCGAAATTATGAGATATTTAAACCTTGATGAGAATGTCTATACTGCTAGTGGGGCAGATGACACTAATATCACAGTTCCTATGGAGCTATGGGTGCCATCATATCCATTCACAATGATTCTTAATTCTGACCACTCCCTGTCTTCTCTTATAGAGACACAGCACTCCAAAAAGTCGTAACTATTGAAAAGGGTTCGGGGATGGGGCACCTGGGTGGCTCAGTTGGTTAAGCGACTGCCTTCGGCTCAGGTCATGATCCTGGAGTCCCAGGATCGAGTCCCGCATCGGGCTCCCTGCTCAGCAGGGAGTCTGCTTCTCCCTCTGACCCTCCCCCGCTCTCATGTGCTCTCTCTCTCTCTCAAATAAATAAATAAAAAAAATCTTAAAAAAAAAAGAATAAAATAGGTCTAAATCTACAAGGACAAAAAGAATGAGAGAGAAGATGACAGCAGGCTGAAGACTCAACAACATCTGGAAGTTGTAGCCCTGAGAAGCGGGGCTCAGCAGGACAGAGAAGGCTGGGTCCTCAATACTGGCTCGGCTCCTATCACTTTAGAGCAGAGCAGACAGTTTCCACAGATTAATTCGGAGTGTACATTTGATGGGAGTATTTTCTTTTATAAAGTGGATCACTTAAGTTCATCGGAAGCAAGTCAGTTGTTACCGCAGATCCACTCCTTGGCCAAGAAACGTTCTTTCTGGAGAGCCTGGGCTTGGGAGCCAGACCTCGAGCAGAGGTAAAGGAGAAGCAGCTCTCCCTGAGACACAGAGGATGAAGGAAGGACAGAGCGGTTTCCCCAGGGGAAAGCTGGGGGAATAGCAATAACAGCTCATAAATAAACTCTGGGTCAAGCAGTGTTCAAAACACTTTATAGGGCGCCTAGGTGGCTCAGTTGGTTAAGCGACTGCCTTCGGCTCAGGTCATGATCCCAGGGTCCTGGGATCGAGTCCCGCATCGGGCTCCCTGCTCGGCGGGGAGTCTGCTTCTCCCTCTGACCCTAACCCCTCTCATGCTGTTTCTCTCTCTCTCTCTCTCTCAAATAAATAAATAAATAAATAAAATCTTAAAAAAAAAAAAAAGAAAAGGGTTCGGGGATGATGGGTGGGCGGTGTCCCAGCTCAGGTAACAGGAAGATACCAGCTGAGAGAGGATGTGGGTGAAGAGTAAGGCGGGAACTTGGGTGAATTTTAGAAGAGCAGCCATGGGAGTGGGGAAGAGCCCAAAGACTCAGCCAGAAAGGAACAAGATGATTGCTGAGTTACACACGGAAAGAATCCTAGCTCTTTAAACACTGAGCTTTCCACATGCTGTTATGTGCCCCTCCAGAGAAGGCTGGTGGAGAAACAAGCCACTTCAGCTCTAGATAAATACATTTTCAAAGATTAGAGCCTAAGGTGGGAGAGAAAACAAACAGGATTTTGTGCCTGCAAGGTAATTCATAGTAATCCACTGGGATGCCATGGGAAATTCAAAGCATTATGTTAAGAGTGAGAAAAGGTAGCACTTTTCATATATTTCCCATTTTTTCCGACTGAATAGGTCAAGCGGTAAACACTGTTGAATACTGGCCTTTTATTATGGCTTGGGAAATTTTGGAAAGCATTATGATTCTTTAATAAGCCCATCGAGTATAATGTTTCTACTGGGACGTATATTTGTGGGTCTACACACATAAAGGCACACCTCGGTGTAGATGGACACTAAGAACCACTGCTGTCTTCTTGCAATGGGCCTCGCAATCTCCTGCCAGCAATCAATAGTACGATTGCTCTGGGTCCTGAATTGGAGGGGCGAGTGGAGTATGGGCTGAGGTGGGAAAATCTGAGTTGTTAAATGCCATTGGAAAAACCCACTCAACCTTGAGAGCTGTCCATTCTCTCCTACGCCCAACCCTCACCAAAGCTAAGCGTTCCTTCTATTTAACTCCTGTTGGCTCTGTCTTCTGTTTCCTCAGTGACCACTGGAACACCTGTCATGTGAGTTTTCCACTCCAACAACACACTCCTTCCACCCTGTTCATTCCAAATTCCTGGCTTCCCTCTCTCATAGCACATGACCTGCTCACTTGTTTTCCTGGGAAGATTTGTTTCTATTTATCTTATTTATTTCTCCTTTCAAATTCTTCATTTCCTCACCATGGTCTTCTCTTCCTCTGTCGGGTCCTCAGTCCCACCGCACTGCTTGTCCCATTCCCACTGACATCATTTCATCTAGAAGTAAGACTCGCTTCTTTCCGTCTACTCGAAATATCTCTTCCTCTTGAAATTTCAGCTTTATTATTCCAGCTACTATCTCAATTCATCATTAACCTTTACTGCTGAGGTTCTCCAAAAGCATATATTTTATTGGTATCCACTCTATTCCATGACTCATTGACTGTAGCTTTTTCCATTCTTTTAGCACCACATACAGAATGGTGGAAAGACAGAGGGGTATTTAGTTTGGTGAAGCAAAGGCTCAAATTTGCCATGCAATTTGTGTTCAAATATATAAAGTGCTCTCCGATGGGGAAAGATTACTTTTCTTACAAGCCTACAGCAGAGAATTTGAATTAACGAATAAAAACTACAGAGAGGTAAATTTTCAATACAATATCAGGATGTATTCCATTACCACTGAAATTATCCAGAGATGAAATGGGCTGCTGGTGGGGAGCAGCAATTTTCCCCCTGCTGGAGGTATTCAAACTCAGCTTAAGTTGTAGGAGAATAGATTTGAGCATCAGATGAGCTCTTAGACTCCATGTCTGCTTCCGAATCCTGAGATCTTGTGATTATCGTGAAGTCATTTCTAAGTTTTCTCTCTTCTGACCTATTTGCAGCATAAGCTATCCCTGTGTTTATTTTCTTGTTTTGTCCATATACAAAGGTAATAATGGTCGTTACCAAAACTGTTAAGCAACACTGATGTACAAATGTTTAAGCTCTCCCAGCTCTTGCCCATTCCTTTCCACTCAAGTCATCATGGTTGACAGCTTGAGTTGTTAGGTAGATATGTGAATTTCCTTCTGTCTAGCTGTATGTGCATCTGTACTAAAATGGACTTGCACTCTATCTGCTGCTCTGCAACTTACTTTTTGCTCACCATGGAATAGGATGGGTCGCCTTCCAGGTCAGTATATGTAGTTCTATTTCTGTTGTGATGGCAGCATAGAATTCCATAGTTTAAATTAGGGGTAGGCTAACTTTTCTTTAAGGGATCAGAGAATAAATATTTTTAACTCTGTGGTCCCTATAGAATCTGTCCTAACTACTCAACCCTGTCATGTAGCATGAAAGTGGCCATAGACAATACAGAAATGAGTGGATATGCTTGTGTTCCAATAAATATTTATTTACACTAACATTTGGATGTCATAATTTTCATGTGTCATGAAATATCATTCTTCTGATTTTTTCAACCATTAAAAATACAAAGCTTGGGAAAAAACAACAACAACAACAAACAACCACAGCATTAAAAGGGTGCCTGGGTGGCTCAGTTGGTTAGGCGACTGCCTTCGGCTCAGGTCATGATCCTGGAGTCCCGGGATCAAGTCCCACATCAGGCTCCCTGCTCAGCAGGGGGTCTGCTTCTCCCTCTGCCCTCTTCCCTTTCGTGCTCTCTCTCTCTCATTCTCTTTCTCTCAAATAAATAAATAAAAAATCTTAAAAAAAAAATACAAAGCTTGGAGCTGCACAAAAACATGCTGTGGGCAAGATGTGGCCCATGGGCTGTAGTTTGTCAATCCCCCATATATGTCATTAGGGAGGATTATTCATTTTCACATCTTGTGTGTCCTTCATGTGGAGTGACCTGCCTTCTTCACTCCCCACTAACTGCCCCCGAGGAGGTGGAGAGACTTGATATGACTGGTGTGCTTAGAGGAGAAAGTGGGCATATCCTTTCCTCTTTTCTTCCTTGTTGGGAGCCAGCTGTCTGCAGAGAGCATACACTTTTTTTGTTCCAGGAGGAGGTGCCCCCCGAGACCAGCACTGCATGATGGGCAGTCTGTCTAATTCTGAGCATTAGTATGAGAATGTCCATTTGCTTTTCTTATTCAGATATAAGCTACTTTTTCCAATATCAACTTCATCAATAATAAAGGTAATTTTTAGTCTCTAATCTTTCTTGCTTATTTTCCTTTTTTTCAATTGATTTAGACACAGAATAGACATATTACTTAGTAAGTATTTTATTTAGCCATTCCTCACCCTTTTAATTCTAATGCTTCCTACCTTTGGGTTAAACATTCATGATCTAGTCTGTGGACTAACTGTTTATTCTTTCTTGTTTCTCATGCCATGTAAAAAAGGGACATGTCTTGTGGGTCTTCTTTGAAAACTCTCATAGAGATGACCAATGTGGTTTCCATAACCTCATCTCTTTCCTCTTCTAGATTTGTTGCCTGCTATTACCAGCTTAATATTCTTACAGTGTGGCTTTGAGATGTCAGATACATCATATGTTTGCTCAGAAACCTTTAATGAATCTCTATCAGTCATCAGACAAAGAATAATTCCTTAGATGACATTCAAAGCCTTCTATATTTTGACCCTTATTTATTGTTCTAGTTTTAACTTTCATTATTTTAAAAAAGTGTTAATATGTGTGAAATGTTTATAATAGTGTCTGGCATATAATAAACCCTCAACACATGTCAGCTAAATTGTTCCATTACTCACACACACTCCAATCACTTTCCAATCACGGTGACAACTTACTATTTGCTACACAACTTGCTTTTATCTGCACTTCCCCTTTTATTCAAGCCATTTTTTTAAAGCCATCATCTCTGCCTGTTGAAATTTTATCCAACCTCCAAAGCCTGCCCAATGTACCTTCTTCTCTGTGCATTATAATCTTATACTTTCAGAAACTTTAATTCAGCACATGAGCTCAATAAATGGCGAGTTCCTATGGAGCACCGTATGAAGGCCCTGGGACCTTCAAGATGACAATTATTATTATTATTATTATTTTTAAAGATTTTATTTATTTATTTATTGGAGAGCGAGCGAGACAGAAACAGCATGAGAGAGGAGAGGGTCAGAGGGAGAAGCAGGCTCCCCGCTGAGCTGGGAGCCCGATGTGGGACTCGATCCCAGGACCCTGGGATCATGACCTGAGCCGAAGGCAGTCGCTTAACCAACTGAGCCACCCAGGCGCCCGACAATTATTATTATTTTTTAAGATTTTTATTTATTTATTTGACAGAGAGAGAGAGAGAACACAAGCAGGGGGAGTGGGAGTGGGAGAAGCAGGCTCCCCACTGAGCAGGGAGCCCTCTGTGGGGCTCGATCCCAGGACCCTGGAAACACGACCTGAGCCGAAGGCAGACGCTTAACCGACTGAGCCACCCAGGTGCCCCAAGGTGACAATTATGTGGTAGAAACTGACATGTGAGCAAAAAGTTGCTATAGATTGTGTGATGGTTAATTTTATATGTCAACATGACTGGGCTAAGGGAAACCCATATAGCTTGTAAAACATTATTTCCGGGTGTGTTTGTGAGAGTGTCTCTGGAGGAAATGAACATTTGCATAGTAGACTGAGTAAAGAACATCAGCCTCACCAATACAAGTGGACATCCAACACTCAATCCACTGAGCACCTGAATACAATATAAAGGCAGTGGAAGAGAGAATTTACTGTGGTTCGGTTGAGATATCCATCTTCTCCTGCCTTCTTCATACCCATCCTCCTACTTCTTGGGCTGTTGGACTCAGACCAGGAGTTAAACCATTAGCTCCCTAATTCTCAGGCCTTTGGACTCAGACTGAATTACATCACCAGCTTTCCTGATTCTCCAGCTTGTAGATGGCAGAACATGGGCTTCTAGGTCTCCATAAATGTGTGAGCCAATTTCTATGATAAACCACCTGTTATGACTATCTCCATATATTCTATTGGTTCTGTTTCTCTGGAGAACCCTGACTAATACAGAATGTTAGATATGAAATAATATAAATGATTTCAAGGTAAAGTTTTGTAAATAGCAGGGAGTGATTCACAAATTACTTTATTGAATATTTATTGAATGGTTACTATGTGGCATGTCTTGTGCCAGGAACTCTCTAGTGGTTAAAAGTAGAACTGACTTTGTTCTCATAGGAATTTACCATCTGCAGAAGGAGAGAGACATTAATCAATTAACCTCACATATAATATAAAATTTAAACTTGGGCAAATGTACTGAGGGCAGGTACATCATGATAGAGGAGTCTGACTAGGATGGTGGAGTGGACCTGGAGGGAAATGGATGGGTTAGAGATATGTTGTAGAGGGATAGTCAGCAACACAGTAGATGTGGCTGCCCTCTTCATTACATTCCCCTATTAGGGCTTTGAAGGAGGAATTGGGATTCAGCAAGTAGGTATGTGGGAAGAAGGGATTTCAGATTGAGGAAATAATTTATGCAACTGCATGGAAATAGAGTACAGCATACTGAGTCAGGAATTACAAGTTGTTTAGTATGGTCAAGATGGAAGGTACGGGCAGATGGTACGGAATGAGTCAGGAGAGGGAGGTAGGGATGACCAGATCAGGAAGGATCTTGTATGTTATACTAGAGATATTGGGTTCATCATCAAGATAGTGGGGAAACACTGAATAACTTTAAGCAGAGGAGTTACATGGCAGTTGTGTGGAAAATGGACAGTGGGGGTGGGTGGGGATGGGACGAGTCTGGAAAAAGAGAGACCACTTAGATAATTACTACAAAATCCTAGAAGGGACATGCTGAATGCCTGCTTGGATCCTTGGGAATTGAGATCCTGATATGTTACCCTCATTAAATATTTTTAAAATGAGGGAATGATTCTGTTCTCATACTTTGCCAGGTCTGGCATCTGGAATCTAGGTTTTCAGATGGGTTCATTCCAAAGGCGGGTTTCCATGATTATTTACATTTGGAACTTCCAGATGCAGGTCTCAGAAAGGATTTGAATGCAAGCTGCTTATTTGGTGATCCTAGGAAATGTTGTTAGGAGAGTGGAGAGGTAAAACAGTGACAGAAATGTAGCCAATAAAGAATGTACTAGAGATGAGATTACTGCTGTGGGCAATTGACATTCCATCCCTCTAGGGATCCCTGGGAGAGAGTATAGACCATGCATCCCAGAATGATCCCATCTAAGGGTATTGGAGCTTGTAATTTTATTCAAAATTCTATTATCACTTGAGGGATAGCTTGTCTGGATTGCCCCTTTGCAGGAAGAGAGGACTCCAACCTTCAGATACAGCCACAAGGCAGTGGGAAGTCAATGGTATTTCTCGAGATTTCAACCTAGATTTGTGGTTTCAAGTGAAATAAGTCTTTGAAATGATCTGAGAAATTCCAGACACATTGCAGGAAAAATCTGGGTATCACAAGAGATTTTTTGTTTAAATGTCTGGCAATCTATCGTGTGGACTCCACTGAAGTATTTAACATAGGGTACCACTATGGCTCATGTAACTTCTACAGTGTATGGAGATCAATAGTGAGAACACTAAGAAGGCACGTCTTCTGGTGGGAGCAATCTAAAGGCAGAACACGGGGCATAGAAGGAACTCTCACAGATTACACGTCATTTATGTGCCAGGGACAGTGCTAAACAATTTCACATACCTTGTCTAATTTTATAAATTTAATCATGGCAGCCACCTTGTGAAGAAGTCATTGTGCACTCGTTTTGCAGATGAGAAAATTGAAGAAAACTAAAGCTTGCAGGGTAGAGAGACTTGCCCAGTATCACGTAGTGTATCAGTTATCTTTTGCCATAATAATGCTGCATAACAAAACCCACAAACAAAGCCCAGTGTCTTAAAATAGTGTTTATTTAGTTCCTCAGTCTGAGGGTTGATGATTTAGGCTGGACTCAGCTGGGCAGTTCTGGTCTGAGCTGGGCTCACTTACATGTCTGGATGTCAGCTGACTGTCAGCACATTGGAATTGCTTTGGCTGGGATGATTAGGAGGCCTCAGTTATGTTCCCTTTGTCTTCCATCATCTTCTAGGCTAGGTCTGGCAAGTGCTCATGACAATGGCTGAGGGAAAGAGCACAACCTGAAACATGGAAGCACTTTTTAACTCTCTGCTTGCTACATGTCTGATAACAAGCTGTTGGCCAAAGAAGGTTGTATGGTTGGGACCACAGTCAGAACCTGGACACAGAAGGGGTAAAGAATGGAAAATTAATGTAATCCACCTACTAACTTGGCCAGTAGGTGTCACCTGAGGTTTCATCCCAAAGCCTGGCAGGCCATTTGCTGTGCACCATAATGCTTTGTAAAAGGAAGCCCCATGTCATCTGGGATGGGCCTAGAAAAATGTCATGACTGATTTCAAAGAAGGTGCATTTATTTAACCCTTTGCATGTTTGTATTGTTTCCAATTCACCCTCTAACCCAAGATGAATTTGACTCAATTTTTCAATTTTTATCTTTTGTTTTGTAAAGAGAGAACTGGTAAGGAGAGAAGAACCCCCAAGGCCATTTTTGCTGATCAGAAACTTAATTCAGGGACCACTGGATGCGAGAACCTTCATAAAGGACCATGGTGGATGTGTATAGTTTTATCTTTTCATAGTCATTTTGATAGTTCTAAGAGGAGGGGTAATGAGATGACTATAGCCCATTTGCATTTAAAAGGACTTTCTTAGAGTTCATTATAAAAGGTCAGAAATATTTGTCCACCAACCAAGATAGTGTATCTAGGGAGTGCTGGGATTGTCCCCGCTGTCCTTGGAAGCCTTGCTTTAGGAATGCATTCTTCCTCTTCCTTTTAAAGAAAAGTTGTGACCAACTCTTTGTGACCTGGCAGGAGAAAAGCACAAGATTTGACCTCCTTTTGTTCCAACAATAGCCTGCAACCGCCTCATTCCATTGTCTCAACGTGCATCATCTGTCACTCATCAACTCTCCTTCAGGACAGAGCTGCATTCTCCTCCTGTTATTGCTTTGCTATGTGGTGGCCTTTTTCATCTGGGTTCGGAATTTAAACGGGGGAAAAAAGACCATGAAAAATGTGTAAGTTGGATGCTCTTCACTCACTTATTTATAAATAAATGGAAACTGACAGGCACCTCTTCAGAAAATGTTTACTATATGGACAAGTGTTGATGACATGGGCTGAAAGACGCAGTCTGGTGCCACCAGGACCAGCTGCTCCTTCACTAGTTCCCATTGTGTAGCCTCGCTTTCGTTTTGGCTTGGCACATGCATTTTCAGCCTGCCTTACATTGTGTCTCCAGGATACTTTATCTCTGGCACTGTCTGCCAGAGACAATAGATGGGCCTTTTGACCAGCGCTGAAAGCTTGGGCTTTGTGTGCTCTTGATCTCTGGTGTTACCGCTGCTTACATAATGAACCTTGCCTGATGCCAACGGATGCATCTGCTGTTGGCCCAGTAACTTTGCTTCATGGAAATGGCATTCTTTTTTTTTTCTTCATGGTGCTGTGCTGACATTTGCTAAGCTGGACAAATGTTTTTGTTTTCAGTGGAGAGAAGAAACACTGCTCATTGCTTGGACGAGGGAGCAGTGGATTAAGCTGTTGGATTTATAGTAGGTCTCAAACTGGCTCAAATCTTAGATCTTGGTTGATCCTTCCTCAACTTTTCTAAAGGGGGCCATTTGGGAGGCTGCTGGGAAATTGGTGGTTGGATTCCTTGAGGAGGTGTGGCTCCCTGTATGAGCTCTAGATTTTACAAGCCTGTTACACAGTTACAACAAAAGAGTTAAGTCTTTGTCTATCAATCAATCAATCAATCAACCAACCAACTACCATGTATATAGTAGCTGCTTGAATGTAAGGCACTGTGTTGAGCTCTGAAAACGTAAAGGGGCATTGGTTAAATCCTTGCTTTAGAGGTCTACAGTTTGAGTCAGAAAATTTATATACATACAAGAACACACACACACAAATTACACACACACATAAGGTATTATTTATCGCATGGGGGAAATTCAGAAAGGCGAGCTCATTGTGAGCGGAAATGTCTGGGGAAGACTTCCTCAGGAGAAATGAAATTTAAACCGAATGTGAAAGACTAACCGATACATTGAGGGTTGAGTGAATCCAGATGGATAAAAACATACAGTCATAAACAGAGCTATTCTTGGACATACAATGGTTGTTTTAGAAACTAAAACACTCTATGCCTTTGAACATCACATTTTTAATCCACAGGATGCACCATATCATTTGTGTTTATTTGAGGTATCCTCCAGAGACCTCAGGGGCGAGGACTTACATTTATTAGCCACCTTCTGTTTGCCATGTGCTATGCTATCTGCTTTACATATGTTATCTCATTTTGCTATTTCGCAGTCCTGGGAGCTATGCCCTCCTGCTCCTACTTATAGACAAGTAGACTCAGGCTCGGAGAGGAGGTTCAATCACTTGCCCAGAGCTCATGGTTTTCAAGTGACAGCTGTCTGCATTATATATACACAGCCAATAGTTTAGCCAATTTTTAAGGTAGTCAGGAGAGTAGAAAAATATAATATCAAGGTCATTTCTAAACAAATATTTAAAATGCTGCCTGGGAGTGATACATCGTTAGTAATCACAAAAATGAATTAAGTGGAAAAAAAAAAAACAGCAAAAAGAAATAAAATAAAACAGTTGATGTGTATCCTTTTGGGACCCAAATGGCATAGAGCATGTCATGTAGCACATGGAAGCAGGGTGTGTGTGTGTGTGTGTGTGTGTGTGTGCACGCATGGTGTTGGGAGCTATAGTCTTCTGAATTGGCGCTCTGCACATTTTGGTACTTACTAATGGGGTCAATGTCTGATATATTAGGATTCAGCTACAAAATGATGAAGAGCAGTTCCACTCAGACTCTCAAGGTGACAGATGTTCTATAGCTAAAATATTGCTTTGGGAAAACCAGAATAGATCCACTGTACCTAAAATAATAAGCCAAAAATATGAGGGAAAAAAAGAGAAAATGGAGACTCAGGGCAAGGCAGAACATTTGATGTGAGTGACAGCTCTCAGATTTTCCTCTGTGGGTCGTATTCAGTTCTGGACTGTCTGTTCTTCTTCTTGTAAAGTCGCGGCCCTTTCCCACTCTTGGCCACCCGGCCTCTGCCGTCTCGCATGAACAGAGTAATGGAGGTGCCTGAATGCCAGCCCCCGGGGTAGTGGTTCGGCAGGGCAGGAGACTGGGGAATGTCATGATGCGACTTGAACAAGCAGCTCCTTGCAGACTACAATTTTGCCTGGTGTCCTTTAGCTATTCTTGGTAAATTTCCAGAAGGATAATCCCTTACAGTAAAGCCCCATTCCCTCCCTGACTTTTGTTTGGAAACATCACCTGGCCCTGTAGGTCTTGCACCTGCGTTTTGGGCTCCTACATAGATCGGTGAAAGTGAGCATCCCGTGGGGCTACAACCAGGGCTCGGGAGAAGGTGACTTAATCTCTCCTGTGCCGCCCTCTCAAGTGTTTGTCCCTTCGGAACTTGCTGAAAAGTAACTCAACCCAAGTGTTTCTCTTACCAGGACCACCTGACTCCATAATCTATGTCAGGCTATATTTTGAGGAAAGAAATGGCTAGACTTTTGTATTAAAACTTTGTCACGGGAACATAGGACACACATAGAGAAAAGTACACCAAACAAATTACATGGCCAGCACCTCAGAAGTTTGCTGAGTGCTCCTTTCCAACACACCCACCCCTTTTCTCCCAAGAGATCCCCTGCTCTGACTTAATTGGGAATCATGTCCGTATGTGTGTGTGTGTGTGTGTGTGTGTCCCCGTGTGTGTGTTCCAATCGTTTCATCCATAAACACTACAGTTTGGAAACTGACAGACTCTTTTGGTCTTTGACCCTCTTGAGCTTAACATGGAGAGGCCCCATAATACAGGCTGGGAGGTTGAGTAGCAGGAGACCTTGGCCTCGGACAAGGCTGGGGGAAATATCTGCTTTGCCTTTTTCTAGGCATGTTGGATGTTTCCAAAAAGGGGTCAGGGAGGGAATGGGGCTTTACTGTAAGGGATTATCCTTCTGGAAATTTACCAAAAATAGCTAAGGACACCAGGCAAAATTGTAGTCTGCAAGGAGCTGCTTGTTCAAGTCGCATCATGACATTCCCCAGTCTCCTGCCCTGCCGAACCACTACCCCGAGGGCTGGCATTCGGGCACCTCCATTACTCTGTTCGTGCGAGACGGTAGAGGCTGGGTGGCCAAGAGTATGGCGCTGGCAGATCCCATAGACACTCTAAAGTTCAGTTTCCTTATTTATGCAGTTGGAACAACAAACCGACCCACAGGGCTATTCTTTTGGAAGTGAGGTGACAGACACATGAAGCCCCTTAATGTGCTGTCAGATGCTTGGTTGTGCCCAGGGGCCCTTCTTGCTCAAGAGGAATTATGAGACATGCCATCTGGTGACATAAAAATGACTTCCTTTGCTGTTGCTGCCCCCCATTAAAGCTTCTGCCTTCCATCTTCTGCTCCAGACAAGGCTCTCTGGGTTGTGCGAGGTGATCATTCACCCATACATACACAATGCACAGGGCGGGTGTGCGGAGGGATACACACACCGCCTGGGAAATGGACGTCGTGGGCCGAGGGCTGGCAGAATGAATGGTGAGTGAATGGGTCATTTGCTCTGGCCCCTTCTCTCCGACTCTATCATCTGGTGGAGGAATTAGATGTACAAAAATGACGAGGAAAGCATCCTGAGGAGGCCAAACGGAGCGTTAGTTGAGAGTTCCAGCCCAGCTGCTCCACTTCTTAACTAGGAACTGGGACAATTTATTCAACAGTCTCTGCTCTAGTTTATCCACCTGTGAAATGGGGCTAAACCAGTAACTATCTCATAGACTTCTTGTGAGAGATAAATGAGAACAATAGGTAAAGTGCTTACAGCAGAGGAGGGCACATTGTTAAGTCTTGATTAAATGCGGTTGGTGGGGCGCCTGGGTGCCTCGGTCGGTTAAGTGTCTGCCTTGGGCTCAGGTCATGGTCCGGGACTCCGGGATCGAGTCCCGCATCAGGTTCCTTGCTCCGTGGGGAGTCTGCTTCTGCCTCTGCCCCTCACCGCACTCGTGCCCACTCTTTCCCTCCCTCTCTCTTTCAAGTAAATAAGTAAAATCTTTAAATGTGATTGATGTGTTCTTACTGTTATTTTATGACTGACAAAATGCCAGGAGAATTTGCAGAAAAGCTGAGGTAGAGACGAAATATCCGAGGGGAAATTTTTAGAAACTTCTCGGGAGACGAGCTTATTTGCACTGAACTTTCCACCTGTGTAGGATTTAGATTTAACTTCTTTTCCAGCTTCGGGTACTTAGAGGTGCTGCCCTCACACTTGAGTTGTTCTTGCCCCACCTTCCAGGCCTGACTAACCCTTACTTGTCCCTTCATGTCATTTTGCTCCAAGAAGGCTTTCCCTGACCTTCCTGCCAAGGTTAAGACACCTGGTCATAAAACTCTCAAAGACACTACATGCTTGGGTTTTAGAGCACCGATTGCAATATGTATTTGTGAATTTATTAATGTAATTATTTTTTAAATTTCTAACTCCCCCCGCCATTGTCAGATTCTTGAAGGAAGTGTTTGTGGCTTTTTTTCCACGACTGTATCCTCAGTGCCTGTAAACACAGTGCTGAGCCTGTTGTAGACCCCAGGAAATACTTGCTGAGTGATTTCATGTATAAATATAGAAGTGGGGGAAGGCCTTTTAGGAAAAGGAACAAATAGAGTGAAGCCCTGTGGGAGGCCTCAGGGCAAACTAATGCGCCCTACTATGTGATAGCAGTGAGCTTAGTGGTCTCTTCCCTCCGTATTTTTCTCTGAATCTCTATCCAAGAAATAAAAAGGTTTAATTTCCAAGAAAACTCTTCAAATCTTTGAAAGTTGCAGGTGATCTTGCAAATCACCTTCTGTTAGTTCTGCTTGACTTTCTCTCTTCTCAGGCAAAGCAAGTGACTTTACTGAAGGGTTTATTTGCTTCCTTTTTGGAGAAAGACATGGCCTTCGATCTGGAGGATTTAGTCAGTCCCTGTGTCCTGTCAATTAGTTTTAATTTCCTCTCTTTTAGCCATGGTGTCATCAAGTGCATGACTTTTTTTTTTTAAATGCCCCACAAATGTTTCCTGGTATTTTCCTCCTCTCTCCTGCTCTCCTTCTCTCCCTCCTTGATTTCCTCCCTCTCTCTTTCCCTCCCTCCTTCCCTCCTTCCCTCCCTTCCTTCCTTCTTTCCTTCCTTCCTTCCTTCCTTTTGTCTCTTCTCCCCCTCCCAATAGAAGAAAGAATATCTCTCTTTATGCAAATCCACCCACCTTGTATCTCTGGAAAGCTCTGAGGGCTTGGACAACCAACTTCCTTTAATGATTCCTCATTTATATTTTTTGGCATTCTAAGACTTGTGCATTCTATGCATTGTGAAAATGGGAAATAATAGACATTTTGCAGGGCACAGAGGCTAGTGGGAGTCCGTCAGAGTGAGGGTTAGGCTGGGGAAGCTGTGGGCTCCTGAGAGGGAATGAGAACTTGATAGACTCCTGACTGGTGACCTTGCCTATAACGCCCCCACCACACCTGCTAGAAATTCATGCCACTCCACTCAATAAAACCATTTGCTGAACACTCACTGTGTACTGAACATGGTGCTAACCATACAACCATATTTCTCGAGGTATGTATTATCATTTCCCGTAATGGATGCCCTGCCCAGATCCCCTTTACTGCCGCTCACCCATCCCCTGGCTGCCCTGAGAGATGGCTGATTAACCATTTACTGCCACATCCTTGGGGATGGGGAAGGGACAGCTTCCCTTGGCCAATGGTAACCGCCTCCCCACCCAGACCTCGGCCAACGCCTGACTAACCCAGGGGGTACAAAAAGCCAGTTCCTTTATCTCAAGGCTGCACTAACTCTGATGTTAATTTATGCTTCAGAATTTCCTTGTTTGGCTTTTTCCTGCCCTGTCCTGCTTCACCCACTCTCCTTCTCTGGAGAATACTCTCCCAATACACTGCTTGAACAGAAGTCTCCAAATCAAGTTCTACTCCTAGGGAACCCAACCTAAAACACTCCCCATTTTACAAGTGAAGAAACTTGAGCTCAGAGTAATTAAATTGTTTGCCCATATCCCACAGAAGAGTAGGGATACAAAGTCCAGTTCCATCCGACTCTGTTCTCTTATCATTTGATAATTCCTCCCAATGTCAGTTTTGATCAACAAGCTTCCCCCTCCAAGGGGATGTGGAATTCTCCTGGCCAGGTGGGCAGCTCGCTGGGTTCAAGTCCCGAGCTACAGGGCCGGGAGGCTGGGATCCAGCCAGGGAGCAAGCAGGTGGTATGTATGAGCGGTCTTTACACGGTGGTGCTTCTCCCCGGGGATCAGGGATGGTGCTATGCCCCCACTCCCCACTCCAGACTAGGGTCAGTTTGCAAAGTTGTATCCATTTTTTGGTTGTCACCGAGACTGTAGAAGAGTCCCTACCTTAAATGAGCATGGCCAGGAAGGGTGCAGAATCTGTAGTATAAGGGGCAGTTCAGCTCAGCAAAGAAGTGTTTTGCACGGAACGCTAACAGTGCTCCTGTTGAGAAACACTGTGAAGCATTCAGGGTCAAAAAGTAAGTGAGCCAAATGCAGTCGTCAGGTCCAAAGGGCAAGGGAATGACGACAAAGGGCAGCCAAAGCCATCGAGGGGCTAGCCAGGCAGCTCTGGGGCTGGAGCCGGCTGTGCTGAAGGAAAGGGAGCGAGGGTGGTGGCTGTACCCACAGCTTGCTGTGCTTAAGCCTCAGCTCTGTGGGCCATGGAGAGTCAGGAACACTTGAAAAGTTCAGGACAAAAGGAAGAATCGGGGTGGATGTCATGGGAGCCCAGGACGAAAGAAACTATGTGGCCTTAGAGTCACTGTTCATTTATTTCTTCCAACAAACAGGCAGTGAGCAGAGCACTGTGATTTTCTGGAGCCGTAGTGAGTGCTAAGAAAACCCAACCACAAGAGGAGTTGGACTCTAGTCAATGCTAAGAAGTAGGTGCAATAATGATTTGCTGTATTTTAATTTTGGTTGCCCCCACATTTGACCCTTATCCTATGTAGGAATTCTTGACCTTTTAGTCTTGCTGGGCAGGAGGCCATGTCTCCTGTGAGAGGCTGAAAGTGCTAGATTATCAACTTTGTTACCTCCCTTGCCGGCAGGCATGGAGAACCGTTCTGGATTTTTAATTGGGAAGTTGTTACCAAAGAATAGAAGGTGAGAGAGCAGAAGTATCTTTTTGCCCGATCAATATTATTCATCTGGTGCTCTTCCGGGCCTTGTTTCTAGCCACACAGATCTAAAGTCTGGATCTTCAGGCTTCTGGGAGACTCTGGGAACTACCCAAAAGCCTTTGAATAAATTCTTTTCTTGCTTAAATCAGCCATAATTAGCTTCTTTTGTGGGTGGATAGGGACACTTACTACGTACCAGTTGTTGGGAAAACAAACATCCATCAGACAAAGGTCCTGTGTTCTCAGTCTGGATGACAAACAGGTACCCCAATCAGACTCAGGGAGTGCTCCTGCGTGGGTAGAACCAAGAACTGGGGAAGCCTGGGATGGAAAACTATGAATGATAACCCGTATCACGGTCAATTTGTCAGGGAGGCAAAGGGCCAGGGAAGCCAGTGTGACATATTAAAAAAAAAAAAAAGATGAAGGGAGAAACTCATGGACATTTTGTTATGAAGAAGTATAGAAACGAGGCACATCCAGACCAGCCTGATTTTAGGACGGTAAATGCTGCAAGCAGGGATTATGGTGGGATAGGGCGACAGGGTGCTGGTTTCCCAGGCTCACATTCCTGGGAATATAGAGGACAAAGAGCTGTGTACCTAGCAGTCAAACTTCTGGCCCAGTATATCAATGATCCTAAAGTTCCCAAAGATTGTTTTATTTCATCCACTGTAAGGTTGAAATTCTACAATTTACAGTAGACAATCCGGCCTGGTATGGTTTGTGCGATCTTGTGTAAATTAAATAGAATTTCACTTGAGGCAGTTGGGGGAGGGAATGAGTTCAATGCTCGATTTCCCTTTTACTACATCACTGTCTTTCACTGAGCATTACTTCCATGCCGGGCTCTTTCCACATATTATCTGTAATCTTCAACACAATCCTCCAAGCAGATATTATGGGGTTAGTTTTACAGGTGAGGCCTAATGATTTGGCCAAGATCACAGAGCTGGTTGGTGAACAAAAAATTTGAACCCATGTGAGTCTGGATCCAACCTGACCTGCTTTCCATGACACACACCACGGTGCCTCTTTCCCAGATATTGTAGATCGAGAAATCATGTGTCTGACCTTAGGGATAATATGTCCATTGATCCATCTTAAGTTTGTAACTCATTCCTGGCCCTGGGTGCCTAAGATATATATCAAGCATTCTTAAGGGGTTAAGATCAATTACATAATCAGGAAAGATCAGTGGTGAATATATCTTTCTGACTTAAAAAAAAAATCTATGATTAAGACACTGGATTGTAAGACCTCTTTCAGGCCTGATTTCTCTGAATACTGATTAGTTGGGTTGGTGGGAGAATGCTGCTGATAGTTGGAAGAGTGTTGTCCTGAGGTCAGAGGCACAACTGTGGGCCTGTGAGCTCAGATTTGCCAAGCCCTCACCACTGCTCCCAGAGCACAAGAAGGCAAGCTACGTGAGCAAGCCAACTGTTAGTAGGAGTGGTAATGATAATAATTCACGTTTTTGAGCATCTACTGTGCATTAGCGCTGTGAAGCATCATCTTTAGTCCTCTGCACAAACCTATGAGGTCCCACTTTTTAAAGGAGGAAACAGACTCTGGGAGGTTCCGCAACTAGTTAACATCACCCAGACAGGAGGTGGACTATCTGGGGTTTAAATCCAGAGCTTTCCGCCTCCAAAGCCCAAATCTAAGGGTTCCTGTAATATTACCATAGATAAGCGGTTCAGCTACACCTATGAAGAGTTACTTTAAAGCCATTACCCATTTATTTAACAATTATTGACCAAGGCCTATTTTAAGATGAACAACGTCCTCCAGGGGCGCCTGGGTGGCTCAGTCAGTTAAGCGTCTGCCTTTGGCTCAGGTGATGATCTCAGGGTCCTGGGATTGAGCCCTGCATTGGGCTCCCTGCTCATTGGGGAGCCTGCTTCTTCCTCTCCCTCTGCCTGCCACTCCCCCTGCTTGTGCTCTCTCTCTCTATAATATAAATAAATAAAATATTTAAAAAAGAAAGATGAACAATGTCCTCTTGAACAAAAGAGAGATGGCCTCTGCCTGCATGGTAGAGGAGGAAAAAAAATCAAATCCGTTCACAAATAAACATATAATTATAAAGTGTGCTCTGTGCTACAGTGGAAAGACAAAGGATGGTGGGAGAGCAGGAGATCATGGCACAAGGGGGCCCAATCTAATCTACCAGACCGGGGAAGATTTTTTGGAATCAGTGGCAATTGAGTAAAGACCAGAGGGATGAGTGTAATTGACCAGGAGGAAGAGAAGGGAAATGGGAGGAGAGAATTATGGGCAGAATAAAGGACTTGTGCAAAGGCCCTGAAGCAGGAGGAAAGAATTTTTAGTCTTTGGTCATTAGACACTGCTGGCCTGTGGGATAAATTTAGTTTGTAGATATTTGTTTTGGCTCACAAATTCTTCTGGTAACATTTGAGCCTCCCAGAGGAAATGTATAAATATTCTGACTTGAAACTCTTCTCAAAAAAGCCTAAGCCCTGGCACCCCTTGGCCCTCAGGGCTTCGTGCCACAGTGACAAACGCCGAGCATCTGAGCCCCTTAGGTGGGGTGCACACTCTCCGCTTCCTCAGTGCTCCTCCTCTGTGGTGTCTTCACACCCCCTCAGCTACCACTTGTCATCTTGTTTGCGCTGTTGCTTTCCTCGCGGTGGAGTTTTTCTCTGTATCCCTGTCTTGATCCCGAATGAAAGATAGACTGAGAAAACCCTGTGCTTTTCCTCAAACTCAGAGTCTGCCACTCAGGGGCCATGTCTTGGTGCCTGTGGGCATTTAAATTCCCCCCACTCCTACCTCGGAGGAAACGTTGACTTTTTTCTCAGTGCAAATACTTAGTGAGAATGGGATGTACTTTACATATCGCAGATCCCACCACCGAAGAAAGCACGGAGAGCTGAAGCTTCGATTGATACATAGTCAAATGTATACGAAATGCTTGTTCTGTGCCCCTAAATGTCATAATACTGCATCAGTTTTTAATTCTTATTCAATTTATTAAGCATTTCTACTACACTAAGCAAAATAGATCATAAGATAGCCCTGCTCCGGAGACATACGTGTACCCATTCCTTCCTTGGTCAGATAAATTAATCTTAACATCTCCAAACCAAGATGGCAAAAAATTAGTTTTGATTTTTTTTCTAAACATTTATAAGCATTTATCTATTTTTTAATTTTTTAAAGATTTTATTTATTTATCTGACAGAGAGAGAGAGAGAGAGAGAGAGAAAGCACAAGCAGGGGGAGAGGCAGAGGGAGAAGCAGGCTCCTTGTTGAGCAGGGAGCCCGATGCGGGACTTGATCCCAGGACCCCGGGATCTTGACCTGAGCCGAAGGCAGATGCTTAACGACCGAACCACCCAGGCGCCCCATACATTTATAAACAGGTTAAGTCATGCAGACATCTTTGGTATGGTGTAAGGACCCTAGGCTGTGATGCAAGAAACCACTTGTTTTTCATGGTTAATCCGTTCTTGAAAGCCAGGGTGGAAGTCACGTCACCTGTTCAGAGCCCGAGAAAAACTCACTGGGGGAACTTGTGATGGACCGTTTTGCAAAGCAGAGAATTTGAATGTCATATGCAAAAATCCTTCTTTAATATATCCTTTTTGTAAGAACAATGTATTCTGTTAAGATTTGACTAAGTACACATGCATCAACTATGTGACATGATGCCTAAAATGTCCGTTTCCTTAGATGTCACTAAAATTAGCCAGTTTTTATTTGTGTTTGCCTTTTACCTCCCGGTCTGTGGTTTTCACCTTGCTTTCCCTTCTCTCTTGTCCGTGTATTGTCAATGTCTCAGCCCTGCTACAAATCAAATCTTCAGCTCAAACTCAACCAGCAGAGGGTACTGTTTGAGCACTTAAGTGGACTTCTCATCTTTGTCCTACCAATCCAAAGAGAACAATTATCTGAATAATAGCCAGGGATGATATTCAATAGGCAAGGTGCTGCCAAGGTAATATACATCAGTGATCATGTTTCAGCATCATTTTGCAGGAAATTCCCTTTGTTCTCTGCTGCTCACAAAGGACATGCCACGCAAAATGCACCTGTAGCTCCTGGTGGTAACTGTATATGAAGGTAGATGAATAGGGGTGGTGGAAGGGGAATGAAATCTGCCTCTAAATCAACCAAGTCCTTATATCCACTTTAGGTTTAGGGTTCTGCAATCAACACATCAGCCCCATGTGTTCTCAGCTTGCTGGTGAATGGGCATGAATAATTCCTGCAGTAGCAAATGACATAATAAAATAATCAGGCAGTCTGTGCACATTGTAAATCGATGAGCACAGATGTCTCCAAATGGAGGGGATATTTAAAGATACTTTACATCTTGGGTTTGGAACACTCGAGTGTTTGTTAGGGACTGTTTATCAAAATTGAGCATCTCTCCATTCTGGAATCAGCTCAGCATTAAATATAATTAAATATGTTGTAGAAGAATACTTTGTCATTTCATTTTTACATAAATTTGATCAACTTGTGTATAGTGGTGGATTCTGCATTTCTAGATAAAATGTATACACTGGGATTTTTATATTAATAATTTAAAAATTTTTATCAAAGCAAAAAGTGCATATAACAACAAAAGTTAGAAGCTTTTATGCTGAAAAACAATAGTCTCCTGTAGCACTCCTTATCTTCAGTGTCTTCTCAGATGTGACTTTTAACTTTTATAGCATTTCTTTTTGTTATTTACCTCTGTATCTCTAAACAATATTCTTGTACTGCTCATTCTTGGGCTCTTAGTTTTAGATATTATACACTGTCTTCCTAGGCTGATAGATGAGATTGTAACTCAATTAAGCCACCCAATACCTCTTGTTAGTCATATCTCTGCTTCAGATATTTATTAGTTACCTATGCAATTTTAGATAAAATACTTATTCCTTTAATAATTGACAATTTGAATCCTCATTGTTTTTGTCCTTCTTTCCCACTTCTCCATCTCACTTATTGTAACCTGGACCTCTACAGTATTGAGGGTATTAACATTTGCTTTCTGCTCTCTAATCAAATTCTACCATCTTTGTCTATAGGTTGATTCTAAAATTGTACACCAATAAATGGTGTTTACATTGGGACTCCATATTGTTTATTGCAGTGTTACATAGTATATTGTTTTGATACTTCTTGTACAGCTTTTAATTTTACTGGAGTTTCTAATTGCCTTTTTTTCTTATACTACCTGCCTTTATTGTGTTCTCATTTTTTTTTGTCCATGCAGAGATTTTGTTAAAATTTTTCCAGAAACTTCTTTCTTCTGAGCCTCTTCATCTTGCTAATCTTGTCTGTACTTGTTCTATAGGACTGCTACACAGTGATCATCTTGGTATTAGCTTTTTTTTTTTTTTTTTTGCTTTATTTCCTCACTTTTGGAACTCAAGTCTTTTGATTTCTTTGTTTACTTCTTTTTGCTGCAGTACATACTTGACAAAATTCCCAAGAAATTGTATGTGAGATGTCACTGTTCTGATGTTTTGAATGTATGAAAATCAGCACATACAAGTGTGATCTATGTTCACACTTGAATATAGTTTAATTAGGTATAGAAAATATAGTTTAAAAATAACTTCCCCCAGAATTTTAAAGGCATTGTTCCTTTTTCTTGACCATCCAGGACTGCTGATATGAAGTTTAATGCCAGCTTGGTTCTCATTCTTTGACAATCTGATTTTTCTTTTTATAAATATGTTATTGAAGTAATTGACAAACAATGCTATATTGGTTTCAGGTGTACAACATACTGACTCAACAATTCTATACATTACTCAATGCTCACCACAGTAAGTGTAGCTACCCAATCTGCTTTTTCTTTCTGCTTTTTTCTTCCAGCAGTAATCCTAGATGGAGGTCTTTTTACAGTCACTGATGGGCTATTCCTGTCTAAAGTCTTAAGTCATTCAGCTATCCCAAATTCTCTTTCATCATTCAAATTAACAATTTCTTCCCACTCAGTTTTGCTACTTATTTTTCATAATTCCTACTAATTATCTATTGGTCCTCCTCGTTTGATCCTTTTGCCTATTTTTATTTTACATTCTGAGAGATTTTCTTAATTATATATTCTACATTTTTTCTTTTTCCTTTTGGCAATCATATTTTTTTAAAGTCAAGTTTCCTTCTTAATTTGTTTGTCCTTTTTTCACAGTACCCTTTTCTTGTCCAATGGATGCAATGTGTTCTTGGATCTTTCTAAGGATGTTAGAATTTCTGTAAAAACATCTGTTTTCATATTCTCTCTTTTTATTTTAGAATCAGTATTTCCTATTTGTTTGATAAACAAATTCAGAATCTCAAATGTATGGAAATCGTTGGTTTTCTGTTCACATTTTAGAGTGAAGCAAACATCATGACTGGGGTTATGACTTACATAGTGGTGAAATCAGCTATCCCGTAAACAGAGATTTGACTGATTCCCCCTATTTTTCAGTCTTATGTGTCGCTCCCACCACTACTATGTCTGAGTTATCAGAATTCTGAGTACCTCAGTGGTTCTTCTAGGCAGCTTTATCTCCATTTCTGTTACTACACCACCTCACCTTCCTTTATTTTACTCTAAGCTAACCTCTTTGGTTGCCTTTCATCTGTTATCATGTCTCCATTCACTTGTCATCTTCCAAAAATTTGTTGAAATTTTTTATCAGCTAATGGCCACGTCTTACTCTTATTTTATCTTATGAGTTTATACTTATTTGCAGTCCTTTACTGACATTTTAATGGGTTTCTGGATAGAAGAGAATATAAATACATGTGCAAGACTTGCCATCTTTATCTGGAAGTTCATGTTATTTTGTGAAGGCACATTTGTGTGACCGGAAATTTCTAGATGTATATTCAGTACTTATTTATAGCCCACATCATTTGTAAACCTCTATTTTCAGTGGACATGTTTAATAGGTCTTTTAGTATATGTCCTTTCTTTGGCTATGTTCTTAAAATTAGAAGGTATAATAGCAAGTCAAACATTTGTTTAATTCTTTTGAGGTATAAATTCCTTCAAATGTTTATATTTGTTCTTTAAAATCACACTGTGAAATAGGTATTGCTCTTTCATTTCACTGATGAGAGACTCGAGTGACAAGCTTAAGATTAGAGCTGGTGAGCGCTAGCCTGGATTTAGATCCAAACCTTCCAGTGCTTTTCCTCCTAAGCCTCACTGTGTCTCCTACATGCTACTTGATAAAACCCAGTAAGTCCAACAGTGTAAATAAATAATTTAATCTGTCTACAGAATAAATCTCTATTTCCATAAAGTTTCATGTGAAATGCTTAGTTTTCATCTTGGCTGTACTTTTCAAATACTGTTTAACGCTATTCCTGAATGTTTGATAAGAATGTAGCATTCTTAACTTCTCTCAGTGAACTTATCGAGACCTTCCACTGATAAAATGTGTCATGTTGCATAAAGGAAGAGCTGTTGTTTCAAAACATCAGGAGCAGGGCTCAGGTAGAGTCAGACTATTCCAGTTGTCTTCAACTTTTATATATGTTACTACATTTTAGGTCAGATAATCTGGCTCATGACATTCAAAACTGTATTAATTATGGGATTTTATAACGAGGTTATGCAGTATATGTTTGCCAATTGGGAAAGAAAGATAATTATGCTTGAATGTAGGTCACATTTAAGAAACTCTCTTAGGCCTAATGGGAACCATGTTTCCTTAAAAATCAAGAATTAATGACATTCAAGAGAATGGTGTCTTTCTCATCCTCTCATCCTGTGACCCAATTCTTCTGGTCAGAGGGTTTTTTTTTTACCTTTTTTTTGGTGGCTGTTCTTAAGAAGAGAAACTTGCATGATTTCCCATAGGGCATTTTGGACCATTTGGGGTAGGCAGGGCTGAAGTGGATCTTGTTGGTTGTAAGGAACTAGTGAATAAGGTATTACCAATGTGGGTGTCAGCCAGCAGACTTCTAGAGCTGGTATCATAAGCAGATCATTCTAACTCCCCACAAAGTGTTTTATGCTGACTTCTAGATGAGAAGGAGATTTGTGTCTACTATGTGTTTGTCTTAGTCTTTGGCCTTGAACAGTTGCTGATATGTTCAAACTCTCCATGTTTTCTGTTTTTTGCTTTTTTATTCCCCCCTTAAGCTCTTTTGGTTTCAGCAATACCAAATAGCAAATCTGAAGAACCCCATTTAAAATGGGAGTGACCTCCCTTCAAAACTAACAAGTTTGTTATAAGGATTTGACATAATTTTGTAGCATCTAAGGAATGTCTTGTATCTAATGAGCCTTTTTAATTGAGGCATGAAAAAGTGCTCCGCTGACCAATTTCCCAATCTCTGCCCTGCCCCTCCCAGGCCCACTTCTCACCACCAGGAGAAAGGTGGCGATGAGATGACAGAGAGTTTAAAATTTATTGCACAAAGAAGAAACAATGCTATCCCTGGATTTCCTTGGAATGGTGGACGATTTTACAAGATATGTAGCAAAATAGATCTCAGCTCCCAATATCCAGAGCAAAGCTTTGATTTCACCACAGTAATTTAAGTGATTTTGTGGTCTAACTAGTGTTGGGGTTGGAGTAAATTTGCCTTTTGAAAGAGAAAGAGAGAAAAAGATGAAAAATAAACAAAAAAATTAAGAAAAAGAAGAGAGAAAAGATCCAAATTTTAGTTTACAATCTTATCTGGGCTGAGTTTTTGGTCAGTTTGAAATGTGTCTATGTTTAGTTAATGTTTTCATCCTTGCTTTACCTTATTGCTAATGGAATAGTAGAGTTATCCAGTAAGCTGATGAAATATTCCAAGGATGAATTTTATAGCCTGCATTTCTGTTTGTCTCTCTTCCATCTTTAGAGAGTTAAGGTACTTGAACAAGCTGCTTTAAGGACTAGCAGTGTCAAAATGCACTGCACTTTAAGATTGTTGGGCATTTTTCAGTGCAGACACTGAGCCTTGGAAAGACATATGACACATGGAGAATGATCCAGGCAGTGGAAAGATCTAGGTACTGAAATAACTCTCCTGATTGGATTCCCCAGCCCCTCTTCCCAGAAAATACTTTTTAGTTAGTTTATACATTTATTTACTTCCTTGTTTTTCATCCACCCCACCTCCCCATGATATTTGTGTGAAACTAGCTTCCTCCAACTGGTTTGATTCTCTCCATTGGTCTCTCCATGAAATTTGCATGGTGGTTACTGAACATAGCAAAAGCTCACAGCAAGCTGTGGGATGAGCTAGACACATATCTTAGCTGTGTACTTAGACCAAAAAAATAATCTTGGAATCAAGAATTGAGAAAATGTAGTTCTCCCGAGGTCTATTCAGGCCCATCTAGCTGTTAATTTCTACTTCGGGGTTCTTTTGTGATGAAGCATGAGTGATGTGAGAATTCCTCAGGGTTTCGAACTTTATGTGAATAAAGAACTCTGAGATCAGCGCTCACAAATAGGTGTGCTGTGGTGTAGTCATCCAACTGCTACGGGTCTTTGGGGTGTAGTATGTTTAGCTAATCCTATCGAATATAATTCTAACTGGGTGGCTCTTGTTAAGTCTTTGAGGAAAAGATGTAATCTTTAGGCCAAGGGCTCATGAAGAAAATACTCCAGCTCCCCATGTGTCAAAGCAAGGACTTGATTCATGCTTTGACACAAGATTTATAAGTTGCTCAGACTGATCTCCACTCCAAGGCTGTGGTTGGAACCTAACCAGGATAGTAGAAACACCGCTTTCATCAAGCGGGGCATTGTTTAAGGTTGTAATGCAGGATGAAGGAAAAGTAATGGATATGATGCTTTAAAGACATGTCTAATTGCTGGGAGATCTTTCAGGTACTGACCCAATAGATCTGCCCCAATGATTTGTGGGAAGACATTCTTAAATGCTGGATAAGAGTAAGACTTTTAATACGGAAAGGATTGTGGTCAGCTGAGTCTCCTTAAATTCTTCTTAAAGCCCTGAGATGACTTGTTAGGGTGTGTACCTGAGAGAATAAATGCAAGTGTTTCTGAGACTCTAAGACTCTGTAAATACAGGGCTTTTAGGTAGATCCCAAAGAATTTGAAGTAGCAGAAATGGTGGGAGTTGGATAAAGAGTATCACAGGGTGAAAGTCTAAATCTGGTGAAAGTTAAAGATTCTATCTTTCCCTATTTGAATCATATTCAGTTTTGAAATTAGAATTGTGGGACCTTTGGAGAAAACTTCAGGCTCCAGAGCAAGGTATCTGTTTTAATACTCAACATAGCAACTTATTTCTATGAGGAGATAAGTAATTTTTGGATGATTTGGGAGTTTTAGAACACTGTATTTGGTAATCCTATTATAAACTTCTGGATATATATTTCACTCCATAAAATAGCTACAATAATTTGGATTCTTTTTTCCAAAGTCCAGAGCCATTATGTGCTACAGCACTTGGAATTGACTCAATGCTTCACAGTCCAAAGCAATCTCTAGAGCCCGAACCCTGGGACTGATTCCAACAAAACAGGAGGTCAGCCCTGGAAGAGGGAAAAAAAAAAAAAAAAAAAAATCATTGCCTGATTGCCACAAATGGAAACGATAGAAGAGGAATGCTTATCAGGGTAAATGAACTTCAAGTCTTATTATTAATAAGGGGGGCAGTGAATGGGTGGAAGGAGAAATAGGTGCAGGGTGACATTTACCCAACACTTACTTAATGTCCTACATGTCATTAGATGCTTTAACACATGTTATTTTTCATCTAGTCCTCGCTAAATCCTAAAAGTTTTATTTCAGGAAACTGAAGAGAGGTTAAGAAAATTGTTGGAGGTCACACAGCATGCATACTGTGGAGATGTTTTTGAACTCAGGTGACTGACTCTAAAGCATATGCTCTTTCTACTCTGCCACAGAGAGTATTATTCAGATGAGTTGCTATTAATGTCTGCTGCGGATCTATAACTGTTTAGATCAATGTGCCGTGGCCAGGGTGATCAAATCATCCTGTTTTCTAAGGCTTGAAAAAAAATCAAATCTAGAATTCATGGAACCTTGATCATCAGAATTAGCCATACATCTTTGGCTTCATTCTCTCATTCAGATAAATATCTGTAGAGCTCCAACTGCGTGCCACGGGCAGCAGGAAATAAGAGAGATGTAACTCCAGTCTTCATGAGCTTACACTCGAGAAATAGCACACAAGTTAGGAGGTAAACATATTCAAGCCATGAAAACTTTAGATCAGTGAGTGGAACTATAATCCTATTCCAATGTGCCACGTTGCTGCAACAGTGAGATGCACAAGGAAACAGAATGTTCTGGTGATCTACACAGACTTTATCAAAAAGTGAATCTGGCCTCACTGCATGGAAAAACCCATGGATTGTTTCACCTATGTATTAGCTGCTATAAAACGGTCCTCTTCATCGTTCTGAGTGTGTACAATTCAACTTGTTACTCCTTTAATTTTTTTTTTTTCATGGTCTTCGCCTTTGGAGGGGTTTCCTTGATTCCACTGATTACTAAAATGATACTGGGGCACCTGGGTGCCTCAGTTGGTTAAATGTCTGACTCTTGATCTCAGTTCAGGTCTTGATCTCAGGGTCATGAGTTCAGGCCCTGTGTTGGGCTCCACACTGGGTGTGGAGCCTACTTAAAAGAAAAAAATAAATAAATAGATAAAATGATACTAAAACCCTTCAATAGGGTCATGATATCTTTATTTTGGAATGGGGGTAGTTTTTCAAGAAAGGGAATGTGTTTTTCTTGTAAAGGTCACAGTGTTTTGACTTAGAATGCTCTTGAAGATATAGAGATGAATAAAAAAATACAATTTGCAGATTTATTAAAAAAATTCCGTTAAACATGACTGCATATTTTTAAAGGCATATAAATATGCAGAAAAACATCTAGGAGGAGACACACCAGAACTTAGGGAGAAACTTGGGAGGGCAGCTGGTGGCCAAATGGAATTTTGTCTTATTCATGCTATTTTACTTTTTTACCTAGAAAGTGTGGTCATCTATTATTTTTATAGTAAGAGAATTGTGTGAAAAGAGGTAAATTTAATGGTAAATAAATGGTAAATTTAACAGTTAAGAAGCTGTTGTAATATTGCAGAAAAGAGGTGATTCTGATCTGAAATAAAAATCGAGACGGTCTAGCCTAGTGACTACAAGAACAGAGAACAAAGGCTCTGATTCCAGATGGCCTGGGCTTGAAAGTCTGCTCTCACACTCACCAGCCATGTGCCAACTGGGTACATTACCTAATCTATTTGTGTCATGGCCATTTCATCTGTAAATGAATATGCAAAAAAATAGCACCTACTCATAGAGCTGTTGGGATAATTCAGTGACTAGTACATGAAAAGTGCTTCGAACAATGGTTAGTACATCATAAAACTATAAATACTAGCTACTGTTTTTTGGGGGAGAAACAGGACTGAGTTGGGGAAATGGGAAGAGTGATGAATAACTGAAGATGCAAGTACATTCGATACCAAGTTGATGCTGAATTTCTTGTCACGTCTTGTGAATCATCATGCTTTTATGACCATCACTTCCCACTGTATGCTTTGAGGTCACATGGCTTATAATGACTCTCTACTAATTCTGTGGCAGGTACTGGAAGTTGTTTTTCTAATTGTGAATTGCGATCTGGAATGAGATGGTCACATCACTTAGCCTCCTGTCGAGTTCTCTAATTAGTAAGTTGGTAACCATGTCACTTATCTTTAGTGCTGAGATTTTTTTTTGGTAATTAATAAAGGTGACTATACACATTTCAGTGGATATAAAATGCCTCTTCTCCAATTTCCCCTGTGTACTCTATTCCATTTTCAGTCACTGATAAATCTGCTTCTCTGGATAATGTTGTGGAAAACAAGACAGGTCAAAGGAAAAACTTATTACCTCTCAGGGTCTGTTTGTGTGAAAACACAAAGATAAATATCACTTGGGGGGTAGTGTGGGGAAGACTCTGGCATACTGCCTAGCACTGAATTATTTTAAGGATCCAGTGAGGAAAAGTATGCTTGGAGAAAATATAAAGCCCTGTGTACATTAGGATTTGGTCTATTGGCTTTCTGTTTGTCATTTTTTTTTCTATTCCATGTGGAAATGCTATAGAGAAAATTCTAGATGACTGCACTCTAAATAAAGAGCATCCACTGAGTTCATATTCCCCTTTAGTTTTGTCTACTTGTCTCATATTTGAGTTTACTGACTACTGAGTGATTATTTAAACCTTGGCATTTTATTCCCTTCAATTTTTATCCTACACTGGTAGGACAATTGCCGAGTCTTTGGGAAAGGACAAATATTTAATTTAGATGTTATTCTACCTTCTGTACTCAATATATTCCTATACATTTTTTTTTTATTATGACACTAAATAAAGTTTTGATGAAAGTGCTCAGGAGACTCTTGGAGCCTTTCCTGGAGGTCTTAATTTACCTTTTATTTGTCTTAATTTGGATGAGAATCTAGCCCAATGTCTAGCCTCTTTGATAAGTCTACAATAATCTACAAACTATAACCATAATTCTAGTCCTTTTTCTATGGTGATCTATATTCCAGCTCATAATGTCTTCTTTCTTCCTACCATAAGAATAAAAGTGCTTCTGTTACTATTGATTTTCTTCTTCTTCTTTGCTTACCGGCAGTATTAGTTTACATATATCTGGGCTTTTCCTTTATCTTGGCTTTTCTCACTTATATATCAGGAAATAGCTTAATATGTTATCATGAATTTAAAATTTGATTCTCAACTCAGAAGATACTGATATTTTGTAAAATTTGCAAACAATGAATCATGGAACACTGCATCAAAAACTAATGATGTACTGTATGGTGACTAACATAACATAATAAAATAAAAAAAAACATGGTTTTTAAAACATACCACTTCACTGAGGTGTAATTGGCATACAATAAATTATACATATTTTGAATGCACAACTTAAAATCTACTTTTGAATAACAAACCTCAATTCATTTTCCACAGAAGCTCTGTTTTTTAGGTACCAACCGATCTTTCTCCTAGTCTTCAAAGCTAAGCTTGTCAAGGGTACTGCTTAACTCACTTTCCTTAATTACTCATCTTCCAGTAAAGTCCATTCTCTGTCCCTCCCAGTCAGGCTTCTGTTCTCATTCCTCAGGGGAAATTGCTATGGCAAAGTTCAACTGCCAAATCCAGTGGCCATTTTCTAGTCTTTTCTTTGGATTTTTGGTGACATTTGCCACCATTGACCATTGTCTGTCATCTTGCAAAAGTCAACTCTCTTGGCACCCACCAGGATAAACTCTCATGCTTCCTTTCTTACCACTGACATGGTAGCTTCTCAGTCTTCTCTACCTGCCCCTCAAGTGGCAGTAACACCGTGGCTGTGCCCTTCATTGCTCATCTTCTCAATCTCTATAGTCTCCCTAAGTGAGCTTGTGCACTCAACCACTGAGTCATACTGAACGTATGTTGGCAAATCACAAATACAGAGTTTCAGCTTAGGTTTCTCTTCTGATGTCAGATCCATACACATAAACTGCCTAGTGGACATCTCTACCTGCATCTACTAGGGAAATATAAAACTTTGTATCTTAGACACTCATTTCAATATCATTCTCTCACAAACCTTCTCCTCTTTCTCTATTCCTTAGCCTAAGACATAGGCCTTCCCCATGGGGAACTTACTCTGTTGGTTGGTGAAACAAAATCCAAGTGCATGAAGTAATCTCCAACAAGCTGGTGTTGTTAATGTCAGTTAGGTAGAATAAAGCAGCCAAGGACTCAGGGGGACTATACAACCATCATGGAAGAGAAACTTAGCGAACGAAGTCCTGGTGATGGGGAAGACCTGATAAGTGCAAAGAATATTCAGAAAAGTGAGAATGTCAAAGTTGGCCAGGGAAGGTTTGTCAAGGAAGACTTCACGGAGCTAATGCAATTTTCTTCCTTCATTTATTCAGCAGATGCTTGTTGAGGTTTTTCCACGTGTTGAGAACTCAGGTTCTAGAGAAGTCTCAGTGGACCAGTCAGGCTCATTCTTGGTCTCATGGGGCTGATATTCCACCAGGAAGAATGAGACAATGAACATGTAAAACATGAATAAAAATATAATTTTAGATAGAGATAAATACTACGAAGAAGTTAATGGAGTATAATGGACTAGGAAGTGATAGAAAGGTGGAGGGATTCCTTTAGACGCTGAGGTGAGGGAAATCTCTCTGAAATGTGACAGTTGAGCTTTTGGCTGAATGAATAAATGTATCTTTCCTTCTTTCTCAGCTCTGAAAAGAACAAGTTTTACAAACCAAATTGAACCATTAGAAAGAAGCCCATAGAGTGGGTGTGAGCCACTGAGCTTATTAGAATCCCTCTAAAAAATCTGGAACAACTGCTTCTTTGTTCTACTTTCTTTCTTTGACATTTGAGATAAGATGCAGACTTACTGGACTTTTCTTTCTCACCCAAATATTGTGCTTGTGCTTGCAATGCGGAGAAAATAGAAAAATTCTGAGGGAAGAGACCCGTCTCTGCATTATCGGAAGTGAAAAATCCTTATCAATGAGTAAACTTTGGTCTCCTATTTATCTTTAATGTTACCCCCAAATCCTCGTTTCTCCACCATGAGGGAAAAAATATAACAGAACTGTTTTTGCGAGAGGCATCCTGGATGTTTATTCAGGAAATTGAATTCAGGATGCTGGTTTCTGGGAAAATAGCAAAAACTAAGACAAATTCACATAAAGGTCTATCTTCTAGTAGGAAGAAAAAGACAGTAAAGAAGTAAACAGGTAAAAATATAATGTCAGATAGTGATAAATACTATTAATAAATAAAGGGGAGGACAGAAAGTGATGGAGGAGCAGTTTTAGGAGGTGTCTCCTGGGAAGTGATATTTGAGTGCAGACCTGAAAGGTGGGTAAACACCAGCCATAGGAGGGAGAGACAAATCAGAAGGGCAGCAAGGCAGTTGGCTAGGAGTCTGGTTTGTTCAGCGGACAGATAATTTCTCACTTCAATACATTGCTATCTATACCACACTATTTCTACAAACATGATATTAAGACCAGAAAGGGAAGTCCATTTGGCCTACAGACTTCTTATATTGAGGAGAATTACACTGATTTTTCCCCCCTAAAGTTGTCTCATCATTTTGAATAAACTGATGAGCTCAAAAAGGGCATACTCTATTCTTCTGTTGGAAACAAGATTTATAAAGAGTTGGTGCCCTGCCTGTTTAGTTTTGCGATAGCAGCTGCAGGAGGATAAAAAGGACTAAATATAAAACTGGCCTTTTATAGTCTTGTTGAGTTTAAATTCAGTGAAATAAGATGTAAGAACATGAGTGTATACTAAGCATTGTTACAGGGGAGGAAGGAGAATGTCATTCCTCAAAGTTTCATTTCCTCAGCTCGTGTCTCTTTGCTCTGCCCTTGGAAAGCCCACAACTGCACTTGAGGGTTATCATTTTTTCACACGGAAAAAGGAGAAAGAACGAAGACTCGCTACCACTGAAGAGAAACCAGAAGTCATTGGTACCTGGTTTTCATTGTTTTGGGTTTCTGTTTGAAGATGCTTGCTCCTGGAGAACACATAATCTGACCTGGGGAATTTCTGCTTGAGGTTTTCAAATGGTCCAGATGAGGTGGCTGATGAGACAGAAGTTTTTTCTTTAAAGAACATTTTAGGGAGATGATTGGATTTGAAATCAGAGGCTGGGAGTTGAGTCCTGCCATCATTATACTTGTTGTGTGGTTTTCAGCACAGAACTCATCTTTTGGGATAGCGAGGACCCAAGGAGTCTGGTGTTTGGAAGTTGCTAAACACTTTGAAAATACTAGTTATTGGCCATTGTTGTGCTGATAATCATTGTTTTTGTTCTCTTTGTAGATTTCTCTTTCCATTCGTTTTCGCCAACAAATTTACTAATTTGAGCTTTTCCATACCGTCCTGGTTTTGAAGGAGTGTGTTCTAATTACTTAACTCAGTACAGAGATCTAATATGAAAAAAAAGAAAAAAGGAAATTACGTATTAGAAGAGGCTAACAAGAGAAGTAAGACATTATCTTAATGTAATGTAGGCTGAGAAAAGAGCCCGGGGGAGGACATAAACCAAGAGTTAAGGGAACGTAACAGGGTCTGAAGGGTGAGCTCTGTCGTGGAGAGCCGGGGAAAGCCTCCTTGCAGAAGTGGCCGCACAGAGAACGCTCAGGTCATGTGCACAGAGGGAAAACAGGCCAAGAAGGGCCCTGGCCTGGAAGCAGGCCCACCCCCTCTGTCGGGGCAGGCATGGGCCAGAGCGGGCAGGAAGTCCAGAGCAGCACGTACAATCGTGTCTGGGAAGCAGGGCAGCAGGTAGCATGTGATTTTCCAGTATAGCTGTCAACATCAGAAGGCTAAGAGCAGGAAGGAAGGGCAAGTCCCTGCAGGCCCAGTGACGGGGACACAGGAGTGAGGGCTAATCACAGCTCCTGGCAGTCTGGCAGCCGCTGATCAGGACCAGAAAATCTGGCAGGAGTAGCAGGATAGCAGAAAGCTCTCCCACCATCACCCCACCCTACCCGCCCCCACCCCCACACACAAGCTGCCCGTCTCTCTTCTGTTGAAAGTTATAACTTTTTTTTTTTTTAAAGATTTTATTTATTTATTTGAGAGAGAGAATGAGATAAAGAGCATGAGGGGGGCAGGGTCAGAGGGAGAAGCAGACTCCCTGCTGAGCAGGGAGCCCAATGCGGGACTCAATCCCAGGACTCCAGGATTATGACCTGAGCTGAAGGCAGTCGCTTAACCGACTGAGCCACCCAGGCGCCCGAAAGTTATAACTTTTTTTTTAAAGAGAGAGAGAGAGAGAGAACAAGAAGGGGAGAAGGGCAGAGGGAGAAGCAGACTCCCCACCAAGCAGGGAACCTGATGCGGGACTCCATCTCAGGACCCTGGGATCATGACCAGAGCCAAAGGCAGACAGACGCCTAATCGACTGAGCCACCCAGGCACCCGAAAGTTACAGCTTTATCAAGCACAGCCTCTAGAGTCCGAAGGCCTGACTTGATTCCTGGTTCCACCATCTATTGGCTGTGTGACCTTGGGCAAATTGCTCAAACCCTCTGTAATGTGGTCTACTGACTGTGTGGGGTTCCCCAGTGCAGGGGTGCCGTGAGGAGTGTGAGATCATGTGTGGAAAGTATGTACCACAGAGCCTGGCACATAATAAATGCCCGATAAATAGGATGAATGAAAATGAAACCAGTGCGGGAGCCTACACTGGGCTCACATTATGACATTCGAGATGGTCTCGCATAGAGATGTACTTGAACCTGGAGCAGTGGGAATTGTTAGCTAATGCTATACCTCAGAGGGTGGGGTGAGTTACCTTTATGTCTCCCATGCCTGACTCGAGGTGGCTCTATAGATTGGCACAGGGCTGCTCTCCAGGTGGGAGTCAGGGGGAGGGATGCAAGGTCGGGGAACCTGGCAGGTGCAGAGTATGCAGCAGGGCAAATGCACACGGGCCGGTGGAGAAGCCACATGACAAGGGCTGAGGGCTGAGGGGTGTCACTTGGAGGTGAAATCAGGGACCTAGCCGAGAGGTCCCCATGTAAAGTTCCAGAGAGTTGGAGGTTGGCAGGAAAGATAAGCAAGACTGAGTGAGAAGGCTTCAGGAGAGGGGAGACTTGCGTAAACTGTTGACTTAGGAATAAATGGAGGTAAATGAGAAAGAAAGTAAATAAGTAAAAGAGAGTGTGATTGATGGGAAAGGTTTATGGAAGAGCAGAAAAAGAGAGGGATCACGTGGTTAGGTGGAGTCACTTTTGGAATGAAGAAGGCATTCCTCTCCAAAACCAGGAGGGTGAAGATGTAGGGGAAGAGAGAGATGGAACAGAAAGAAGATGAAGGGTCCTTTATCTGGTGGCCTCCGAGTCAGAGTAGGAGACAAAGTCATCTGGCAGGAAGGGAGGGGGACGGGGAGGCAGAGGCCTAAGGAAATGGTGTCAAATAGTTACTGTGGGGAATTTGGTAAGGAGCCAGCTAGAGATGAATCAGTCCACCGTCGTGATTTTGGCGTTTCTGGAACGCACCTACCGAGGCTGGCTTGAATGGAAACTGAAAGTCGCCTATACCTAGGGCCTGAAATAGCAAAACCCAGCTCATCCTCCCCTGCTCCAGTTAACACAAATTGCTCACCTACGGTCCCATCCCCACTTCCTACCGCAGACTCTCCCGTTCACACCCACTCCAGTCTGTAGACACTGCTCAGAGATCGTCCAGGCAACCCGAGCAACTGCTGCCTCCTCTCACTTCTCATTCTTACCGCCGTCCCTAGAGAATCAATATCCTCTTTCTCCCTGAAGCTTTCTCCCTCACCTTCTCCCCCTACGCTTTGCACACAGATTCCTTCCCATTTCTGCGGGTCTCTTTTTAAAAGTCACCAACTCAGAGACAGCTTTCCTGAAACCGTAACAGAAGGTTCTTTCCTCTACTGTGTTCTTACAGAATTCCCCCCCTTCTACTGCTGTAATATATAAAAAGGAAGAAAGAGACCCGTTGCTTTGCTCATTTTCTGGGTCCCCAAGTAGCTCATAAGCTTCCTGAAGCCAGAGATCCAGCATTTAACACGAAAAGGATCACATAGTAGGTGCTCCATAAATATTCGCAGAATGAAAGAATGGACAAATAAATGAATTAATTAACTTTGCTTCACCCCTGTTGTCTTCCTACCTCTTCTTGCCACTTTAGTTTCTTCCCCCTGTCTGAAAGTGGCAGACGGACCCATCTCCACACCCAGGGTCCAAGTGTAAACTTCGGGCTGTCAGTTCCATTTGCTCTGGGGTCCCTTCCTCCTTCAGGCCCCTCTGGTCCCCTAGGTTGTCTTGTGCAAGCATACCATCCAATTCTGTTCTTCCATGTCCTGGTTTACCCACCTTTGAGAACCTTCCCTCATGGACACATCTATTACTCTAGATCCAGAAAAATTTCTTATAATTTCAAATACTTCCTAGAATACTCTCCAGTTTTCCCGACAGACACAAACATGAAACCTAATGAGGGCTAAAAAGATGATCTGATCTAGAGGCAGCCCCGGAAACTGCAGTCATGATGTGTGAGGTGGAAAGCAGACTTCGCTCCAGCGGCCATAATGGTTGGCACGGGGCATCCACGTAGCACAGAATGGTTGCTACTCATGAGTCAGGTGGGGGTTTTCTGGAACTATTTCTCCCAGCCTCAGAGTAAGCTGATAAGGAAGCCTCCTGGAGAGACATCTGCTTAGGAGTGTGGCCTCTGGAGTCAAATACATAGAGGGAAATGCCAACATCACCTCTTACGAGCAGAGTGACCTTAGTCAAGCTGTTGCATCTCTCTGTAGCTATTTTCTTAGCTGTGAACCGGGGGCAGCAACTGTCCTCAAATCATGGGGTGGTTGTAGATGTTAATGACATAGTACAGAAAGCCCTCAGATCTGTGCCTGGTACATCGTAAGTGCTCTCATAGGTTAGCTTTTAGTGATGGGAGAGAGTCCAGTCGTAGCAGAGGGTTGACGAGAGAGAAGTGGGGTAGGGAGCCTGCAGCGTCCAGGTGTGTTGCCCGCAGGGCGGGTGCCTGGGCTCCGTGCATCCGAGCCAGAGACAGTGACGGTGCCTCGCTCCCTGAGCTGCTGGTCTGTAGCACTGGGTAAGGCCCAGAACACGTGTCCTCCGAGCTGAGGTCCCCACCGACGTTCGCCTGAGTTCTCTGTGCACGTTGATGGGTTTCCATGTGGCTCGTGAGGTGCACTCTCATTCCTCACTGGGGTTAGAGCCCTTCCTGGACCCCTAGTGCTCTGGCTGCCTGGGTCTCCTCTTTGGTCAAGACCATACAGGTAAGGATAACATATGAGCCTCCCACGGATTCTGACAGGAGAAGGGACTGGGGGTGGCTCAGAGGTTCCAGTCACTCTACTGAGGAGAGGTTAAAGACAGTCTGTACTGCCATCCTAATCTTCCCCATCCCCCTCTGCTTGTACCCCTTTGTGTCTTATGAAATCAGGATTTAGGGTTATTATGGAATTTTCTGAGTGGGGCCACACCTACGTCTCCCGACGTTTTGTCTATGACCATCATACCAGTATCTTAAATGCCTTCAAAACTTGTCTCTCTGCCATCCCCCAAGCAAATCTGAGAAATCTGTGGAGTCTTTCTCTCCTGAACTTTGGCTTCCTTTTCCTCTGCTCTCACTTATCCCATGGCGAAAGCTCAGCGATGTTCTCCCTTGCAAGGGAGCAGGAAGTCCCCGTGAACATGTCATTGGTTTCTGAAATGAGTGATAGTCCCTTCCCTGAAGTCCTACCTGCTTTTGTTTGGAGCAGCGTGTCTCAGATGTGCATACCAACCACCTCGGGAGCTTTGGTAAAATGCCTATCATGATTCTGGAAGTTCTTTGTGGGGCCCGAGAATCTGCCGACGCCATGGGTCCTCGTGTCAACTCGTGACACTTTCTAATTTTGTCGTGTAGCTTGGTGCTATCTATGCCATTTCTCCCACTGTATTTTGAGCTAGTCGAGGGTGACATCAAAACGTTAATGCATCTTTATATCCTCCTAAGTGCTGAGTATATTTTCTGGTTTCTGGTGCGCATTAAATATCTGTAGCATTCATGACAAATGCTTCAGAGTTCTACCTCATTGCGGACTGGGCTTACAGACAGCACTTCCCTTCTCCCTGACTTTTCCTTGATTGGTATCCCGTGTCACTTCCACTAAATCCTGGAACCTCAGTCCTGGGCCCAGTCTGTCACTAGAAAGAAGCTCCCTCATACTAAAATGTTAACGATTTGAAGTATGACCTATCTCACAAATATCTGACGGAAAAAAGATCATCCGAGAGGTCAGTGTTTAACATACTCGATACACCGTGGTCTATGTGATGTTTCTCGTGTTCCTCTAGGTAATTAATTTTATTGTCTCTTGCTGAGTACCAGCTCTTCTGGGTCTATGTGAACTGTAGGAAACACTTGCCCTCTGCGGAATGTTACTTAGAACTTTCATCAACTGGAGATCTTTAATTACACAGATGTCAGAATTGTTGAGACACTTACTATTCTTCTTCTACCTTTGCTTCTGAATAACCACTCGCCCACGTGGCAACCTGGAATGGCTATTTATGATTCGGGCTTCACACGTGCCTACTATCCTGGCACCTCAGCAAGCATGCTGATTGTAGTTCTCTTCATGGTCCAGCGTGGCATTATATGATAGGTGCAGTCTCGGAACATGGCAAACAAAAACAAAAACAAAAACAAAAAACCAAAAAACCCCCAAACCCCTAAACATTTCTAATCCTTTCCATTGGACTTGCTCCCTCTGCTCTGCCCTGCTTCTCCTGGGAGCTTGAGCTGCCTTCTACTGCAGTTGTTGCTTCTACGCATTGGTGGGCTTGGTGGTCAGTGCCTAGCCAGCTCTCCACCCAGGATTCCATGTCCACAGGTTCAACTGGTGCTGGCGAGGGAGGAAGAAATCAGCTCATTTTAGACGGGAGCTCACTTACCTTCATTTTCTTTACCATCTGGACTTTGGATTGCTGGAGAGACTTTCCGGGCCCTCTGTGGGGCCTCCTTCATCCGCAGGTCCCTTTGCCCACAGCAGTCCCCCAACCTCATGTCCTCTCTGTGGCACATGCCTCTGTGACAGTAAAGGGCATAAAGGACTGGGTTCTCATGCTGGGATTCCAGGACCTTTAACACGGAAGCATAGGACATACTTGAACAGAGCTCTTCCTAGGTCCTTGACCCCATTCCACGTAGCCGATCATTCCCTACACCTACGCCTGAGTTGTGCCCTAACCAGGGCGGGGGGGACACCTTATTGGATGACTCATTACTTTGGGCTCTGCTTTGTCATCATAGCCTCATGTTGGCACAAAAATTTTCTGAGTGGGGCCCTTCCTCAGGTTACAAACAGCCCCTCACCTCGAACTGCTGATGGGTAGAGCTGCGTGAGATGTTGTGGCATGTGGGGCAGCGTGCCAATGGAATGTCATGGATTGAGAAAGAGAGGCCTTCCGCGCTCTCTTCCTTAGAGATTCCCTGCCCATTACCTCAATCCTCCAGTGTCCGCCTTAGTTTTTATTCTGGCCACGTTAGTAATTATTTGCCCTCACACAAAACACACGCATCTTTGTGCATCAACATCATACCTTATTCTCTTCTGTGGTAGAGGGCGAGGCTGTCACTGGCTCATTTAAAAAGAACATGTTCAGGGGCGCCTGGGTGGCTCAGTCGTTAAGCGTCTGCCTTCAGCTCGGGTCATGATCCCAGGGTCCTGGGATCGAGCCCTGCATCGGGCTCCCTGCTCCGCGGGAAGCCTGCTTCTCCCTCTCCCACTCCCCCTGCTTGTGTTCCCTCTCTCGCTGTGTCTCTCTCTGTCAAATAAATAAATAAAATCTAAAAAAAAAAAAAAAAAATGTTCAAGATGTGGCCAAAGGCTCACGTGAAACCCTAGAAATTGTAGGTGGAATATTTCACAGCATGTTTGGGGGAGGCCACTGGGGGGAGGATTATTAATAGTCTGGAACAACAACGATCATGTAGGCTGTTTCAGAAATTAATTTAATGTGAAAATAGAGGTCATCTGACTTGCTTAAGTGTCAGGACAAGGCGCATGTGGGCCCACATTTGGTTTTAATTTCCCTTTGAAGTTAATGGGTGTGGCAGGTGCTTATCTAATCACGGCATTTGGACCAATATGTTTTGCACATTCAGGACTTTGTAATGAGATGCGGTGTTTGTTTATATTCCATACTTTTACCTACAGGCTGCAAAAATACCCTTTGCTCAACCCTGTCTAATCACTGCCAGTGTTAACAGTCAAAGCTAGTGACAGAAGGTAGGTTTATGGGGTAGTAACCCTTCCCAGTAGGCATAAAAGACCTATTCGCAGAAGAAAGGTTTAAGCAATCATGTGAACTTAGTCTGAATAAGGGAGCTTCCGTGGCTTAGTGATTACAAAGTAATGATCTTTTGGTCAGATGAGGAGTGCATACAGGAGTGTGGGGGTAGGTGGGGAAGGTTGCAGCTGATGGTTGTTAAATATATATAGAACATGAGTCTTGTCTCTTTCAAGGTGAAGCTTATATCCCTAAGTCTGGTGTCTCTGTCCACCAAAACACTCACTGGTCACTCCCTAAATTCATTTCTATTTATCCAACATTTACCAGATACCTACTAAATTCCAGGTGTTGGGTTAGCCTTGGAGAGTCAAAGAGTAAAAAGATGTGGGGCTGAGCTTTAGGATTTCTGTATTTCATTCTGAATCCCTACATCACAGTTTGTCTAGAGTGTGATTCCCAAACCTGGCTACTAGTTGGAATCACCAAGGTAGCTTTTAAAATACCGATGCCTAGATCTTTCCCCAGATGTATCAAAATCTGAATCTCTGGGACTGGGGCCCCCAAGCCTGTGTATTTAACAAGTACCTAAGACAATTCTTATGCAGGTCAGCTCTGCAAAAGTCTGCAGATCTCAGTCTGGGGACCACTCACCTATACGGCTTGCTTGATACATAACAATGTTACAGGTCTTTTATTAGTTGTTTCATATGTCAAGCTCCTACAGCCTGATTGAAAATTACATGAAGAACTATGACTTCCTATATTCTCAAAACACATCATAGTATTGTGTGCAGGCCTTGGATAAATCAGTGTTTTTTAAACCTTGAGTGCATATTAGAATTTTTTGGAGAGCTTTTAAAAATGCTGATAGTAGGAGCACCTGCGTGGCTCAGTTGGTTAAGCGTCTGACTCGTGATTTCGGCTCAGATCATGATCTCATGGGTTGGGAGATCAAGCTCCATGTCAGGCTCTGCTCAGCAGGGAGTCTTCTTGAGATTCTCTCCCTCTTTGCTGCCCCCTCAAATAAATAAATAAAACTTAAAAAAAATGCTGGTACCAGGTCCTGATTCCATGCCAACTAAATCGGAAACTCTAGACACTGAGTCCTGGGCAATGACATTACCAGAAAAAAACCAACCAAACAAACAAAAAAAACTCGTGTTGATTCTAATGTGAATCCAGAGTTGAGACCCATTGGAATAAATGTTTGCTGTTGATGAGAATAAACATGTGGAATTACTATCTTCCTGGAACCAGCATGCATCTTTTGATTAATTTTTTACATTTGTGTGGTTATTTTCAGCTTTCAAAGCTTTTATCCGTCCACATACGATGTTGGGAACCACTGGACGAGATGGTTTATGCCAGGGGTCAGGTAACATTTCTGTGAAGGGCTAAGATAGTACATATTTTAGGCTTTGTGAACCTTATGTCACAACTACTCTGATGCTGCTGTAGAATGAAAGCAGCCACAGACAATATGTAAATGAATGGGCGTGGGTGTGTTCTAATAAAAGCTATTAACAAACGAGGTTGGAGCTGGATTTGCCCTCAGGCTGTTATTTACTAAACCCTGGTCCACACCAGCCCTCTAATTTTACAGATGAGGAAACCGAGGTCCAACTGGTGATGTGCTTGGACTCCTATCTTATGGCCAGGGAAAGGCAAAAATGAGCCTGAAGTTTAGGTATGTAGACTTAAAAAACCTAAAATGAACCCAAACGAAGACCCGTAATGGGTGAGTAGTGTTTTTAAAAATGGAAAACATTGCAGTTTTTCTCCTGCTTGCCTTCTGTGTTTGCCTGGCCTCGTTGTGCTATGGTGGCTGTGTCCATGTTCATGCGTGTAGCCAGACTGCAGCTTCTAGACACTAGAGTCTGAACTTGTCCCGTATTGTCCACGAGCCTGGGGCAAAGTAGCGCCCAGTACATGTGAGTGACTTGAATGTATTGGAGCTGAGAATTCGGAGCTCGGTCTCCGGTGTTTATTTCAAGGCTACCTAACCCTGCCTGGTTCACTGACTTCCTTAACTATCTTTTGTTAATGTCTAGCTTACTAGGCTGTGCTTGTGCTCTTTGTAACTTCCAAATAATGTTTACATACGATAGAGAATGTTTTAGGGTTGTGGCCGTCGCTAAAGCAAAGGTCAGAAGTCCAATTATTTTGACCTTCATGCTTTGCCATAAAACTGAATGAAATCAATTTGACCACTATTCTCCATGAAATTGTTTTATCTTCACTTTTTCCTCTGTTCAGGCCTGTAGGACGGTACACATTTAATATGTTTCTCTCATAGATTACATCCAGAAACCTTCCTCCCTCTGCCCTCCACTCCTGTGCAGACTCTCCAGTTTGAGGGAGGGACTGTTTACAGTTGGGTGAACCTTGGACTCTCCCTTCTTGATTCAAGCTTGGCAAATGGGTAAGAAAAACCTGCAGAACCTGTTCAGCAATTTCAGACTATAAGCAAGCAATCCAAAGGGAAGAGGGAGTAGGGATTACTTTACGAATGCAATTGAAGTGTTCTCTCCCTAAGTTGTCTGCACAGCAGGTTGAGTGCAGCCTGAGAAAGGTGCTCATTGACCAGACAGGTTTGCTGCTTAGCATGCAAGCCGTGCCATCCTGGTTGCAAAGTCTGATGGGCTATTCTCCTACGTCCCTCACTTTATCAACATATGTTTTTCACACACACATAATGTCTCAGCATGCAAGACGGAATGTTATGGTCTTACGAGGGAAAGAACTTTTAAAGATGATTTATTCTGGGGAAAAGTGGGTCAAATGCTTGGGAAATAAATGAAGAGGAAAATTTAGCCAACAAATACAAGATATGACTCTAATGTTATATGATTTTCATATCCATTGTACCGAACCCCATTATTTGATTTAAAATTTTGTACCATGATTGATAATTTGGGAGATACAAAAAAAAAGAAAAAGAAAAAGAAGACAACATAGTTTCTGTCCTCTACTAGTTGACAATCATTTGAGGTGAAAGAACAATAAATGTGTATGTTATTGAATGAATAACATACACATTTTTAAAAAATGACGGAGATCCCAGAGGAGTAGACTGGCAACTTTTTACATGGATTCAGAGGAGAGGATGGCTGGGGGAAGGTATTTGATTAAGTCTTGAAGGATTGATTTGGATAGCAGAGTGGAGGGTAAGACACGCCAAGCTAGAGGCCAAACCAACAGAGACAGAAGTGAAGCACGCAATCTGGCTGGGGTAGTTAGCATTTTCCCAGGGTGTGGCAGTGCCTTGGTTGTAGAGTAGGGTGGAAGCGGCTTGTGGAAAACCAAATAATGTCGTGGTAAAATCTGTGGACCTGGATTCAAATCCCAGCTCTGCCACTCTCCATCCATGACGTGGGGAAAGTAGCTTAATCTCCCGGAACCTCCGGTTCCTCTTCCATAAAATGAGTATCTATCTCGTAGGTTATTTGAAGATTAGATGAGATAATCCATGTTAAACTCTGTGCATGCTTAGCAAACAATAAGCACCCAATAATAATAGCCATTGAATTATGGTAGATCTTGAAGGTCAAAGGGAATCATAATTTTCCAGACATGTTGGTACTTGTCTTTTTAGGGCATTTGCTTGTGACCTAAAAAATCTCTTTTCAGACTAGTACTTCTATCCACTCTTATCCCTAATTTAAGCAAGACTGTCCCCATCATAGAGAGCTGCCCCGTGAGATCACTGCAGGACGCTCTGAGACTAAACATTGGACTGGCCATTATGAACCAGGACTTAGGAGTTCTTTTTCTTTTTTTTTTTAGTCGAATATTTTAATGAGGAAAGTTAAGGGGACTTTAAACAGAAATGGACTCAGAAGAGAATCCATGAGACTTAAAGAACAATCATTGCTTACCACAGAGAAGTTGATTTAAGGGGACTTCATTCATAATACATAAATATATATGAACAATTATTAGGCTGAATATATAGACAAGCTCTTGTCCCCCTCTTGTGAAGATAATAGAAGTTGAACTCAAGTGATATTTATAAAAATTAAAAATAAAAATTAATTTTAAAAAGACGATTGATTAAATACATGACACAATATAATTTTTTTAGTCAAAATGAAGTTACAAAGATTGTATTTATTGGCATGATTTTTTTTAATGCCAAACTGTTTATCAAGTAACCATTAAGAGATTATTTCTTCTCTAAATAATTTCCTTTTCTTAATTTCTTAATTATATAAATTTCTAATTTTAGGTACGATAGTAAGCTTTCAAAATATTTTTTTTCTTCAAAGTTTTTAAGTTCCATACAGTGTAATATTAGTTCCAGGTGTAGGATTTAATGATTCATCACTTACATACAACACCTGATGCTCATCACACGTGCCCCCCTTAATACTCTTCACCTGTTTAACCCACCTCCCACTCCCCAATCCCCCCTCCCCCCAGCAACCCTCAGTTTGTTTCATATGATTAAGAGTCTGTTTTCTGGTTTGCCTCTCTTTTTTCCCCCCCTATGTTCATCTCTTCTGTTTCTTAAATTCCACATATGAGTGAAATCATATGGTATTTGTCTTTCTCTGACCTATTTCACTTAGCATAATATGCTCTAGCTCCATCCACATCATTGCAAATAACAAGATTTCATTCTTTTAAGATTTTATTTATTGGAGAGAGAGAGAGGGAGCATGAGAGGAGGGAGGGTCAGAGGGAGAGGCAGACTCTCTGATGAGTGGGGAGCCTGATGTGGGACTCAATTCTGGAACTCTGGGATCATGACCTGAGCCAAAGGCAGATGCTTAACCCACTGAGTCACCCAGGTGCCCAAGATTTCATTCTTTTTGATGACTAAGTAATATTCCATTGTGTGTGTGTGTGCATGTGTGTGTATACCACAACTTCTTTACCCGTTCATCAGTCGATGGACATCTGAGCTCTTTCCATAACTTGGTCATTGTTGATAATACTGATATAAACATTGGGTTGCACGTATCCCTTCAAATCAGTGTTTTTATATCCTTTGGGTAAATCCTTCATAGTGCAATTGCTGCATGGTAGGGTAGTTCTATTTTTTAACTTTTTTTTTTTAAAGATTTTATTTATTTATTTGAGAGAGAGAGAATGAGAGAGAACACATGAGAGGGGATAGGGTCAGAGGGCAAAGCAGACTCCCTGCCTAGCAGGGAGCCCGATGCGGGACTCGATCCCGGGACTCCAGGATCATGACCTGAGCCGAAGGCAGTCGCTTAACCAACTGAGCCACCCAGGCGCCCTATTTTTTAACTTTTTGAGGAACTGCCATACTGTTTTCCAGAGTGGCTGCACCAGCCTACATTCCCACCAGCAGTGTAAGAGGATTCCCTTTTCTCCACATCTTTGCCAACATCTGTTGTTTCCTATTGTTTCTGTTATTAATTTTAGCCATTCTGACAGGTGTGAGGAGATACCTCATTGTGATTTTGATTTACATTTTCCTGATAATGAGTGATGTTTAACATCTTTTCATGTGTCTGTTAGCTAGCCATCTCTGTCTTCTTTGGAGAAATGTCTGCTCATATCTTCTGCCCATTTTTTAAACTGGATTATTTGTTTTTTGGGTGCTGAGTTTTATAAGCTCTTTATATATTTTGGAAACTAACCCTTTATCAGATATGTCGTTTGCAAATACCTTCTCATATTCTGAAGGTTGTCTTTTAGTTCTGTTGATTGTTTCCTTCGCTGTGCAGAAGCTTATTATCTTAATGAAAAGACTTGGGAATTCTGAGTGATATAATGGACACATTCTCTGTACCTTTGATTATCTAGCTGTCCATCTATAAAATGTCCTTTAGTGCTGATACAAGGAGAGAATCAACATCTTCCCACCATCATTTCCACTCCCTGAAAGGTGTAAAATTCAAAGAAAAATATATCTCTTTGTACACTTTATTGCATGTGTGCTAAACCTCACCTAAAAAATTTAAAAGGAAAAAAATAAATAAATTAGGGTAGGAGTATTCCAAAGAACCCATAAGATGTCCTCTAAAGAAAAGGTTTATAGGTGAGGAAACTGAAGAGCACAGCATGCTCAAGGTCACACAGAGCAAATCTCCTAATGTAAATTGGAGGGCTCCTTGTCCATCATACTGATCCTACTTGCTGATTTATTGAAGTATTAACCATTTTATTTTCCCAATAATTAGGACCTCAGTTAGGACAGTGAGTAACACTCATTATTGGGTCCAGAAAAAATTATGCCAAGTAAAGATTATGCATGGAATATTTGTTATGTGAAATGCTGCCCTTCATAAATACAGAGACCCCAGGGGCTGTGTTCCCCTTCCCGGGACTGCCAATGTGTCTACATTGCTGGGAGCGCCTCCCACCAGCCCACATCTATGGGCTGCTCCTTTGAAGGGCCTTTCATGGCTGTTGAGAAGAGAGGTCTGTGTCTTTTTGTTGTTGATCCTTAGCCTCCATGGAGCCCGAGCCTCTGAGGAGTCTGCTTTCATGCCGTGTGCAGAGAAAGGTTTTGCTCAGCCTGAGCTGGTCTGGAGCTGGTTGCCAGGGCCAGCGTGTGCTGACTTCCACTGTGTCTCCCGGCAATGCCGTGGGGTCCTTTTCTTCGTATCTGCCCGCCCCCCACCGGAGCAATTCTTCCTGGAAAGCTTCGTATGTGCTCCCCTGCAGGGCTGTGGGTTGGTGGCTTGGGGTCGTATACCCCGCGCCCTCTCTCCCCTTGCACCTGAGCTGTTTGAATCCGATTTCCAGAGCCATTGCCCTTTGGCTGCACAACGGGGCATCCTCTTGAGGTTACTCTGTCTCGTGCTGTTTGGACAGCCTCGAAAAGTCCCTCAGGAAGCTTATCAGATGGTCTGGTGGGAATGGCAGGTTTTCAACATCATCTTTACTATTGGGTTTCTCTGTAAAAAAAAAGTGTAAGACAAACATACTCCTTACCAAAGAAGTGTGGTTTTATTAGGAGGGTTCAAAGGAGCCTCTCTGGGTAAACAGCTCCTCTCCTACTCTCATGTGGCAACTTCTTTGTTTGCTTTGAACCTGGGTAGGTGAGACTAGGTGGTTTGATCAGCTCTCTTCTCCCCCTTTCGTCTCCCTTGGTTTCCGATTCTCACACAGTGGCCGGGCAGTGCTCAAGAATGGGGTGAGCCAGGTAAGCTTCTAAAGGTATCTGGACACCTGAAGACCCTGAGTGGGCACAATGACGACAAAACAAGAAACGATGTCTGAGAGACATTGACCTGGCCTGAGGTCTGGGAAAACTTGACACAATAATAACCATTAGCAAGGACGGAGCATTTCCTGTGAGTCAGACCAGAGATTAGCAGTTTACAAGGGTCATATTATTTGATGCTCGCAACATTCCAGGACATTGTTTCTTCTATCATTCCCATTTTACAGATGAGAATAGTGTCGCTCTGAAAGGCTAAATGAGTTTCCTGAAAGCCCATAGTTACTGTCAGAGTCAAAATTTGATCTTCAGGGCTGTTGGACCCTGGCGCCTGTAACTTTAACCACTATGTTATAATGATCGAGTTCTGGTGTGTAGAGACACTTGCCAGTTTTAGGAAAAAACTGTATCTAGATATAAATAATGCACAAACATGGGTGTGTCTAGTTCATGGACACATTCCTGTCAAACTCCAAAGGATAAGAGGTTATCCTCGTGACTTCAATAGGAAACAGAAGACAGGTTGTAAAGTTTCTTGGGTAATTCTAAGTATTTGGACACCTGTTCATTTATTCTGGGATTCTGTGGTAGGGTGAGGGGAACACGGGGAAGGTGAGGTCATTATTGCAAAAACCATTTCCTGAGGGTTCGACTTCAGGAAATGCTGGGGCATTAAAAATACCATTTGTGTGGGAGCAGTGGTAGAAGCATGACTCATGTTCAACAATGGTGTCTATAGGTCACAAAAGATCTGGGGAACACAGGGGATATTCATGCAAGATTGTGTTTGTGGGCGGTTCATGGTGACATTTTTAGTAGGTTGAGCAGCACGGTCAAATTTTGAGAAGAGTGACATTTAAAATTTTCTATGGAAATGTGAAACTTGACTCATCCATTTATACATTGATGCATAAACATCAATGGCCCTCCTACTAAGTGCATGGCCTTGCCCTGGGTGCTTGCGGTGATGCAAGAGGGAGAGACAGCATGGTCCTTGCCCTTCGGTGCAGTCTTTAGGAATTGGTGACAGTGAAACAGGCTGTTTTCTCCAATTCTTTTTTTCTTTGCCTCATGACACTTTGATTAAAAGAGGACTAGTTCTTAAAGAAAAACATTTTGTATTACTTTCCAACATAAATAATCTCCAAAAATCTGGTCTGGTGACTCTCAGGTCTTCGGACCAGGAGGCTGTGATTGTCAGGAGGAAAGAATCAGGTGCTCGGCCTGGTTGAGATACTTTTGGTCACTATAGAACGAGGTGGGGTGGAGAGAAAAGGAATTGTTCATTGACTGCTCATGTTCTTTACCTTTGAGATGTGCCCAGAGGATTTTTGTTTTTGCTTTGTCTAATGGTTTAAGATTATATTTTTATATAAAATTTGATACATACTGGAGTATAATAATATAATGATGACACGTGACACCACCATATAACCTAAGGACCAGACTAGTATCAGTAACTTGTATCTCCCTGTGTGTTCCTCCCCTAACTCTAACCAGCCCCTCTTGCCTCTCTTCCCAGAGGTAGCCACCACCTCGGAATCTGTGTTTACTAGATAGAGCATAGACATTTCAAATCTGCCCATCTGTCTGAGATGCTGTGTGTGAGGGAAACAGAGAAATAGCTTAGTGTCCAGGGCTCACTTCGCTGCTGCTGATAGATCTGTGACTGTGTTTGTTTCCAGACAAGGGCATGACCTCCACACAGATGCAGTCCCTCCTGAAAAGACTGCACAGCATGGAGGTATGAGTATGGACCCGAAGTCTGCTAGATCTGGCTTCAACTCTCGCCTCCGTTGGCGGAAAGCAGCGGTGTGACCTCAGGCTAGTAACTTAATCTCACGGAGCCTCAGTCCACTGCAGATGAAGGGAGGAGTACCTGCATCTCATAATGGAGGTGAGAATGAAAGGAGTAAGTGCATGGCAACTGCTTGGTACATGGTCAGTACTCCATGACAGGTAGTCAAAGGAAAAACGAACCCTTTGAGATACTGTGCAGTGACCTACTATTACTAAGAAAATACACAGATTCCAAATTTGGTCATCTATATTATTTCTTCTCTTTTTTTACTCTCCCTTTTTATGGCCTTTCTCTCACTTTCCCCCACTGGGTCTTAACATGTTGGTCGGTATTATCTATAAGTCATCAAGAGAAAAGTAACCGGAACAGTAGCTATTTTAGGGAAGATGTGATATGATGAAATTCAAGGTGAAAGTGTAAATGCTTTAGTAGTGAGCAAACATAATGTAAATTAAATATAACCATAAGGACCAATTTAATCCTTTTTCTGTGTTAGTAGTACCTGATCAACAAAATTCGTTATAATTTTTTCAAGTACGTTAATACAAGTAAAACAATTTTTTAAAAAGTGTCTTTATTTTTCCCGAAGTAAACAAAACTTTTCTTCCTCTTAGAAAAACTTTGTCTCTGAATAATACATATAAAATGTATATATATGTGTATATGTGTACTTATTAAGTTTCCAAGTTCCTTTTTCTAGACTTGACAAAGAAAGGGGTATTCAGCTGTGAACTGCTGCTTATGAATTACCTACAAAAAAATTTTAGTTTTTTTTTTCAATTAACTGAGCTCATTCATTCAATGAAATAGTCAGCAAATATTTATTGCATAATTATGAAACACGTGTATTTTTAGGGGTTGGAAATAAGTCATAAATGCCAGGGGACATAAAACTGTAATGGTTTTCAAGTTGGATTTTAATCACAAAGTAAGTACATTTAAGAACTATCCATTTGTAATAGAAACATTAGAAATTTAGGAATAGAAAAATAGATTTTCTTAATAGATAAATAATGTACTCTGATGGAATTAAAATGTCCTGGGTGTTGTGAGTACCAGGCACTTTATATATGATGTCTCAGTTAGTCCTGTAATGCTGATAAGTGTTCATACCTTGTCTTGTTGATGAAGAAATTGGGGTGCAGAGAAATTGTGGGATTTGTTCTGTGTTTCAAGCTAGTAAGAGATGCCATCAGTACCAAGCAAATGTCAAGTCTTGTTCCAAATTGTCCTTTCTCCTGTTAGAAACTTCCTCTTTTAAATCAGTAAGAAAATAAAATGACCATTCTTGTATATGTTCAATGTTGTTTTTCAAGTTCCGGTCACTGCAAGGGGATATTAAGAAACTAGAAGAATTAATATTTGCAAACAAAATTAAAATGTCATTTTTTTTAGATAATATGATTGTCTTCTTCTTTTTTTTTTTTTTTAAGATTTTATTTTATTTCTTTGACAGAGAGAGAGAGAGACAGCTAGAGAGGGAACACAAGCAGGGGGAGTGGGAGAGGGAGAAGCAGGCTCCCGGCCGAGCAGAGAGCCCGATGCGGGGCTCGATCCCAGGACCCTGAGATCATGACCTGAGCTGAAGGCAGACGCTTAACGACTGAGCCACCCAGGTGCCCCCTATGATTGTCTTCTAACTAAAAGGAATAATCTGAAGAAAAATGTATAGGCATCAAGAAAGCGAAACAATGAATGCAAAACAAGTATCTATAAATCACTAGAGCTCTTTATCCCATGTCAGAATAATCACATGGTGTCTAAATGATTTAAGAATAAGTATTCCTATAAGAGAGTTGCACATCTTATTTACTATAAACAAAAGTGTAAAACTTTACTGAATATTAAAGATGATGAATGGAGAGGCATATTGTTGTCCTTGAAAGTAATAATAAATCAGAAAGGCTTCTATTTCTTTCAATCAGTTTATAGGTTGAGGATAACCTGACTCAAAAATCTTGGTAAGATTTTTGAATTTGATGAGTATATTTTGTATGTGCAGAAACAGATCCTATTTATTCAGCACTTACTATACGGCAGGCACTATGCTAAAGGATTCACATACAGTAAATAACTCATTTAATCATCATAGAAAACAAATACATGTCTTTATTATCCTCATTTTACAGATAAGGAAACTGAGGCCAAGGGAGGTTAGATAACTTGGCCAAGTTCACATGATGACTAATAAGTTGCTGAGCCGTGGTTCAAATCTAGGCTGTCTGTCTCTGGTGCTCATGCGCTTAACACCACCATGCTTGATTAAGAACATTAACTAGTATTTTGCAAAATGGAACATTAAAGTAGAGCTAGGTCTTCCCTGAATAAGCATGTAGATAAATGGGACAGCATAGTTCAGAAATGAGCATACTGTGTTTAAGGATATAATAGATAACAAGAGAGATCTCAAAAGAACAGCAAAGAATTATTTGATACTCTTTATTTAGGATACTTAACATTTTTTTTGGAAAAAAAATCAATTTAATACCCCAATTTCATACCTCCCTGATCAAAATACATTTTAACTGGCTAACGTGATAGATAATAGAAAACTTAGCAGAAAGTAGAAGTTATTGCTGGACAGATATCTGGAGAAGCCATTATTTTTTCTTTTTTTCCTTTGAAGTGACAGAAGAAATCACAAAGGAAAAGACTGACAGATTTGGGTACATAAAAAATTGTAAACACATGTACAACAATGAGAACAAAGTAACTTAGGTCAGCAGATGGGAAAGGATCACATCAAACATGACACACAGAGGCTATCATCTGTGATGAACACCTTCGAAGGAGAAGTGAAAGCAGTAGACCGGTTCTTCTCCACGTGGGGGCCGTGGAGCAGAGGAAGACCCGCTTCCAAGTGGGAGTGGGGTTGGTGTGGTGGGGATCCGCCTGGGATCTCCCCATTGCACTTCCCGTGCACAGGGAGAAGGGGGCTGACCTGACGCTCGCCTCAATCTGGCAAGGCTCTGGGGACTGACGAATTGGAATGGCCCGAGGGGAGGGCAGGATGTGGTCACCCAGGCAATCTGTCTTCTACCAGGCTCCTTTCATCAGAAGGGAGAAAGGAAGAAGGAAGAACAAAGAGGATACAGCTCTGGATGTGCAAAGTATTGGGAGAGCTGTCCTAGAAAATAAGCTCAGTGACAAGGACAGAAATTGCTTCCCCAGGCAAAGAAGAAGACGGGGACAGTGTCTCCCAAAGACCCACTGGAAAGTGGAGGGTCTGCAAGTAGGGGAAACAGAATCCCATGGCAGGTGGATTTTTCTTAGCTGCGAGTAAATTTTTTATGGGGTGGTGACAGGGCAGTGATTTCTGAAGACAATCATCCCAGGACCCAGGAGGCCACATGGGAAGTTGGAGGGAAATCGAAGCTGCAGGGCATCTTATGAGACTTCACATTATGAACTCATGTAATACATGGAAAAAATGACACAAATCAGCAGTTCACACAACTGCAATGATAGGCAGCCAAGAAACACGGACTGGTGATCGCCTTCACATATAACCAAGAACATGAAGCCAAAGTGACACTGAAAATGACTTTATGTCTAGTAAACCAGCCTCCTTCCATGGAATCTAAGCTCCCTGAAGAGAATTTTGGGGTTTGATCACATAGCAGATACTCCATTAAAATGTATTCAATATAAACCACAATGCCTAACTGTCCTATTTGTGACAAAAGCTGGATAACTCAAACATTGCTGATGGTAGGCTAACTTGATTCAATGTTTTGGGAAAACAAGGAACCCATTAGCTCACCCTTGGAAATTTGTTCTGGGAAAATAATTGAACATCAAAACAAAGCTGTATGTATAAACTTCTATAATACTAGAAAAAAGTGAAAAAGAAAAAAGATTAATAAACTACATATACCAATAAAATATTATTTATCCATTTAAGATGATAACGGAGAAGACCATGGAAGTGTGGAGAAAGACTCCACAATAAGTGAATAAAGTGTAACAGTGAGGGGTCTCGCTGCTGCCTCCAATGCTAGTTATTTAAGCAGACCTTCCCTCTGCTCTGAATCTTGCTGCTGTGGGTGCAGAGCCTGTAGACACCTGATGAGGCTTCCAGTGTCACCGCGGTGCTCCTGTCCCCACCAGTGAGACTGCTGGGCTGCTACTGGTATGAGGGGCGCTTCCTGCTAATGCCCCTGAAATCCCACCATGTCAGCACCCACTGCAGGGCCACCTCTCCCACACTGGTCCGCATCTTGTACAACCTCGCCTGCTCAACTGGGTAAGAAAACGTTAAATAGTGAGGAGGTTATGGTCACCTTCTTTCCATACACCATGCTCCAAATCATTGAACTCCTCCCTGCACTGTTGGACCAAAAGTAAGTGTCCACTCTCACTTGTTTAAGAGGGATTTTCTTAGAAGTTCTTTGAAGTTCCTCATGGAAATCAACCCCCAGTGGTTGTGAGTCTGTGCATGCCCCAGCATGTCTGAATCCTACGCTGGCAAGAACGACTTAGGTGCAAATTAGGACCACTGATACGAAAATAATTTTTTTGTTAAGTAGTGAAATGAGATATGTGCTTTTACTTGAACAATGTTCTTATATTTTGTACTTACACTTTAATATAAAATATAGAAAAATGAAAAAAAATCACTGGTATCTGTTAATTTTCTGGCAGTTCTTGAGTTACTATTTTTTATGTTGTTCTTGCAGTTTTTAGTTTAATTTAAAAAAAATTATTAATATAAGGAAGGTTTGAAACCATCCACGGGTTTATAGAGAAAAAGTTGATAATCTTCCCTATTCCATCCAATCCATTTTGACTCCTCTGAAAAATAAATGCTAGTAGTTTGATGGATGCCCCTCCTCACATTTCTTTTTCTGTATGCTTAGACAATAAAACTAAATGCATGTTCTCATATATGAGGAAGCTGTGTGCTGATGAAATCAACTTATACACATAAATTTGACATTTGCTGTTTTTCACTTACTAATTCATCAGGACATCTCTTCTAGCCAGCTAATATAGATCCCACCAATTGCATCTATAGTAGCATAATATTCTGTACTATAAATGATTCATAGTTAATTCAAGTATTTCTCTATTTTTGAACAATCAACCCATTTTTGCAATTACTCAAAAATGCTACAATAAATATTCTTACATATACATATTTTAAATAAATATACAGTTAACAAACACATATATATTTACACATACATAAAATTTTGGTGCTTTTGTTTCTTGCAAGTATGAAATTGACATTGTTTCATCATGTGTTTTACATTTTAAGATATGTTGCTATGTTTCCCAAAATGAAATGGTAATTTACAACTCCATCAGCCACATGTTGAGTGGGCACATTCGTTTCCTTACCTCTTCGCTGAATTTGAACATACCTTAATTTTTGCCAGTTTAATGGATGAAAAATGGAATCCCACCATTACTTTAATTGGCATTTCTCCAACTCTTGCTATGTTGTATATATTTTCATTAGTTTACTGTCTTTTGAAATTCCCTTTCTGGTATATGTATTTGTTTATATATTTTTCCATTTTTCCTTTGGGGCATTAGTTCTCTGCTTGTGATTTTGTAGTTTTTATCCTATATGTTACAGTCTGTGATATAGGAGAGGAAAAATTGTTTCCCTGTACCCACCTTAGGTCTATTGGCTGAGGTCCTATAAATTAAACTGACAAAAGATAGGTTAACAAGAGGAAAAGAAAAGATGTTTACAAACATGTGAATTGCACATACACATGGGAGTATGCAGTGATGAATAACTCAAAGAGGTGGTAAGAACTTTGCCTTACATAGCACCTTAATGAAAGAACAAAAAATTCTTGCAGAAGTGACTAGACAAAGGAAAAGGATTTTGCGGGGGAGCAACTGTTGGAAGATAAATACATGGGTGCGCTAATGGAAGATAGGGGCTAGTCAGTAAATTTTGTTATCTAGATTTCTTGGGTTTTGTCTCTGGACTGATAAGGGTCTGGAGTGTCTCCAATAATTAACTTCTGTCTTTCCTGGGGGGTGGGTCAGCTTTACAAATTTATGTCTTGCTTTTATGCAAATGGGGGAGAACAGAGAGCTTTTCTTATATCTGCTTTATCTCAATTGCCTTCACCTCCAAATAATCCTTATGCCAAAGTGACATATTTTGTGGTGACATATTGTGCTACTCTTCAGTTGTTTACCTTTTAACTTTGCTCAGTGGTGTCACTTGTCATAAAAAAAACTAAAATTCATTATTAATTAAATAATGAATTGTTTAATTAATTAATGAATTGTTTAATTATTAATTAAATAATGAATTAATTAAAATACAGCTGTCATTTCCTTTATGATTTCTGAGTGTCCTAATTTGTTTTTAGGAAGACCTTCCTTTCCTAGATTATTTAAATTGTTGTCTACATTTTCTATTTTTTTGTTTTCCTGTTTACTTTTAAAATGTCCTAATTTGCTTTTAGGAAGACCTTCCTTCCCTCGATTATTTAAATTGTTGTCTACATTTTCTATTTTTTTGTTTTCCTGTTTACTTTTAAAATGTTTTCTGGGAATCCAGCTTCAATTTTCTTCTTCAATTTCTACTCTGTTCTTGGATGATCTCATTTACTCCCACAGCATTAACTCCTGATGATACACTGATAAATCCGTATTTTTATCTAATTCCATAACTCTTACCATATCTCCAGAGCGAGCCGCAACTACTCTCCAGCCTACTGAGCATCTCGCAGGCACCCAACTGAACTCACGATTATACTCGCTATCCTCTCCTGACTTTAGGTTCCTGCCTCTCTAACCATGGATGGCACCACCATCGGCAAGTAACCCAAATTAAGAAACCATGAAGGGAAGTTTCAGTCCTCCTTTTCATGTAACTCAAATGTTCAACAAACCTGGGGCACCAGGTGATTCAGTTGGTTGAGTGTCCAACTCAACTTCGGCTCGGGTCATGATCTCAGGGTCACCATCTCTGGGCCATGACATGGAGCCCTATGTCAGGTTCCATGCTCAGTGGGGAATCTGCTTCTCTCCTTCTACAATTCCCTCTCCCTCTGCTGCTCCCCCTGCTCACTCCCTCTCTCTCTCAATAAATAAATAAATAAATCTTCAAAAAAAAAATGTTCAACAAACCTTCATCTCCTATTGAGTCTTTCCAGTTAATTTCTTTTGAATCTGTCCACTTCTCTTATTTCAACTACCTGGGCTACTGCAACAGCCTCCCAACTGCTTTTCTTAACAAATATTTTTCCCATCTGATTTAACACTGAAACTATCTTTGGAATTATTCTGAAATGCAAATCAGATTAGACCTATATCTAAAATCCTTCACTACTTTCCCTTTTTAAGCAAGGTGTAAATTTTTAGGCATAGCCCCAAAAGCCACTCCTGATAATAAACTCTTTGGGAGTAAGTCCACATCCTCTCTTTTGGTATAGTAAAGTGCTTAGTACATGTTAGTGGGATAAATGAATATATGAACACATTTCTGGAAAAAAGCTATCACATACATGTATTCCATTAGTGTCAAAAGCTAGAAGTAATTTTATATACCTTCTTTGTAGTAATTTGAGTAGTTTTCTATAAAATCATAAATAAGAACTAATGTTATAGTGGATGTAATAAAAAAAAGGAGGCTCAGATTGAGGAATGAAAATAAAATATTTTTTGAACAAATGCTTAAATGTGAAATTATTATGCTGATTTCATGTCTTGAAGGCTTTGATACATCTTTCCAAATTGCTTTTGTGAGGTTTTGTTCATGTTTGAAACACCTCCAGCTGCAAGTTAAAATCTTTGAACCTGAAGTATCATGATGTTTGCAACTAGCTTTCAAATAGTTTAGCAAGAAATTATGCATATTATATGTGTATATGTACACATACATGTATGTATATACATAAACACACAGATATGCATATATGGAGAGAGAGAGAGAGAAAATCAGTGTGGCAAATGATGACGACTGAATATAGTTGATATACAATATTCATTGTATTGTACTATACATTGAAATTTTCTGAAAATTCAAAAATTATCAAAAGAAAATATTAGGAAAAAGAACCCCAGGAGCAGTGTTTGAAAACATGCATTTTAAAACGATTTCAACAGCCATAACGTTATAATAATTTAAAAAAATCTTCCTGATTCAGTAGAAGTCGTATACGATTCTATTTTTTTTACTTCTTTAGCTATAAAGATAAATATTTTTCATATGTTTATAAGAAATTTTATTTCTCCTTTCATGAGTAGTCTTTGTCCATCTTTCTATAGGTGGTTTTTTTCTTATGAGCATTTTATATGTAAGTATATTGATGCTTTGTAATATATAAACAGATAACAATGAAACATGTCATTATGCAAGAATTTCATATATTATAAAGAAAGTACTAGAAACCAATGGAAAAGAAATGAATTGGAAAAGTTGGCGAACTCTCACACACACATAGAAGATTTTTACTGTATCTCACCCTAGGATAAATAGCAAAATCAATGCTGTATGAGTAAAAAGTTGATTGTAAGAAAGTGTGGAATCTTAAAACAGTTAAAACAAGTATAAATAATTATTGGTTGATCTTGGAAAAGAACTTTCCATAAAAACAATGGAAGAAAAGATAAAGGAAAAACAGCCAATATATTCAATTACATACAAACTTAAACAAAAAAAAATACATAGACAAACACAAGAGTTGAAATCCTTAGTATAAATTCCTGAAATCAATAAAAACAATAATGTCACAATAGAGAGAAACATAAAAAAGTAACCAAACCAGGAGGAAGAAAATTCAAGAAAGAAGAAATCTAAATGTCATAAAAGCATATGAGCAGATATTTCAAAACAGAGAATGCAAGGCATTGGTTCAGTTGGCTCAACGCAGTTGGTATGAGTGAGATTAAACCTCAGCTGATGACATCCAGAAAACTGGCAACAATTGTTTCAGAAATGCTAATATAATACTCAACTGTCTTTTAGCAAGAGCACAGCAGGCAAGAAGGGCAGATCCTCTAGTCGTAGTTGGCATTGGTCAGGCCCTTATTAGAGTAATGCAATCAATGTGGGGTTCCACCCTTTAAAATGCATGTGGAGAAACTAAGAGGCACTATCAAAATGATTACAGAGAAAATCAAACCAACTGGGGAAGATTAAGGGGATTGTATTTATTTAGTCTAGTGAGGTAAAAGCTAAATAGTGAATAGTTATTTTCAATTATATAAGTATTTGAAAAAAAATGATTATCCTAAGGAAAGCTAGGTTATTCTATCTATATGATAGACAATAAACTAAGAGGAATATGGTTAAATTGTACCAAGAGACTTTAATTAACATCAAGCCTTGCAAAACTTCAGGGCAGACTAACAAAGAAACAAAGGAACCTCTGTATAACTTTCTGAGCAATTTAGACAACTGCCTATCTTGTGGCTTAGTTATAGAATGGCAGGTGGCTGGGTCCTTGATTAGAATTATAGGTTTATAGAATCTTAGAACTGAAAAATAGCCTCAGTAGATTAAAGTTTCTCATTTACATGTTTTGTAGATTTCTGTTGCCACCCACTCACCAATAACATATACAAAGAAAAGTCTAGGATATGAAGCCTTGAAGGTTAGAGTTTTATCATGGTTGAGTGACTGGAACCTTTTAAAGCATCTGCTCAAATAATGTGAACAGATTTTAGTTATCTAGTATGAGAAAACAAACTGTAAATTAGGGCTGAGGAGGACTTTGATACTTAAGGTTTTTTGTTTTTTGTTTTTTTTTTAAGTTTACAGATAAAAACTAGTCTTTCATTCAAGAAAAATGCATCTAATTACATGCATCCATCCCGGTGCCTAGGCCCCCACATGTAGCGACCAAGGTGGAGGTAGTGGGTAGTGAGATATGGTGGTTAAAAGCATAGCACTTAGACTTAGATCTACATTGAAATAATCCCATTTTCACTTACCAGCCTTACAATCTTAAGAATGTTAGTTAATTTCTCCACTTCTGTTTCCTCATTTCTAAAATGGAAATAACATAGTCTTCATGCAATTTTTTGATAAACATTAATTAACAAAAGGAAATGAAAAAAATTTAAGTAAATAGTTTGCTGTATAGCAGATGCTGTAGAACAGTGTTTTTCCAAATTCAAGTTGTGATCCACTGTAAGAATTTGGTAGTAAAATTGATTCAATGGGTAATGATTGATGTTAAAAAAATGAAAAAGTAAAAAATATTAATTGCACTTAGTAATCCTAAGTATTGCTTTGAATAATTTTTTTTCCTGTTATATGTGTGTTTGTGTGTATGAGAGCATTGTGGAGAACTTGTATATTGGTAGTGATAGATATATAGTATTTCTTATTGCAGATCACGGTCAAAAGATTGTAGTCATTACATGTTATTGTTTTTGTTGTTTTTAATTTTATCCCTTTGTTTTATTTTTCTAGTGCTTTCTGTAGGACCTCAATATACATCCTCCACCTCACCACTGTCTAGTTTGAAATAACATGACACCACTTCATATATAAAGCAACAATGTGTATGTTGCCTACAATGTACCTACACCAGTACACCTCTTACAGCAATATACCTCCATCCACCCTCTCTAAACTTGGGTGCCATGATCCTCATGTATTTTTACTTCTACATGTTAAACCCTAGAATGTACTGCCATCATTTTTGCTTTAAATGGTCAACATTCCACCAAATAAATTGAGAAAAAGGAAACAAACTTCCGTATTTATTATGTCTAGTGAACTTCAGTGTTTCCTGTAGATCTGAGCCTCTATCCTCCACTAAAGGTCCTCCCTCAACCTAAAGAATCTCCTTTGGCATCCTCTGTCCTGTGAATCTGCTGGCAATAACCTCTCTCAATTTTGACAGTCTGAAAACATCTCTATCTCCTCCCCACAATTAAAGAGCATTATTGTTGGTTATAAAACTCCAGATCAACAATCTTATTTCTCAACACTTCAAAGATACTGTTCCATGGCTATCTGGCCTACTGGGCTTTTGATGAAAAGTCAGCAATTATATCCATCATTGTTTTTCTATGCAATGTCTTCTCTTCATTTATTACATATAAGAATTAGTCTTGGTTTTCAGCAATTTGACCATGATGTACCCCAGTATTGTTTGGTTTGTGGGTTTGTTTTGTTTTTGTTTTTTTCCTGCTTGAGATTCATTGAGTTTCTGGGATTCTGGAGTGGATCTTTCTTTCTTTCTTTCTTTCTTTCTTTCTTTCTTTCTTTCTTTCTTTCTTTCTTTCTTTCTTTCTTTCTTTCTCTCTCTCTCTCTTTCTCTCTCTCTCTCTCTCTCTCCCTTCCTTCCTTCCTTCCTTCCTTCCTTCCTTCCTTCCTTTCTTTCTTTCTTTCTTTCTTTCTTTCTTTCTTTCTTTCTTTCTTTCTTTCTTTCTTTCTTTCTTTTTAGTATTTTATTTATTTATTTTGATAGAGAGAGCATGAGTAGGAGGGAGGGGCAGAGGGAGAAGCAGACTCTCCGCTGAGCTGAGCAGGGAGCCTGGGGATGTAGGGCTCTATCCCAGGATCCTGGGATCATGACCTGAGCCAAAGGCAGATGTTTAACCGACTGAGCCACCCAGGTGCCCCTGGGGTGGATATTTCTAATCAAATTTGAAAGTTGCTCAGCTATTAGCTTTTCAAACATTTTCTCTCTTCTGTCCCTCTGAAACTTCAATTACATGTCTGATAGACCAGTTGACTTGATCCTTCAGGATACTCTCTATTCTTTTTCCCTCTCTGAGACTCAGACTGGAAAATCTCTATCGATTTGTCTTTAATTTTACTAATGCTTTCTTCTGAAGTGTACAATCCTCTTGTGTTTGGATCCACTAAGAAGCAGATGCAAAGATGGGATCAGACTTCCAAAGATATATTGGGGAAATGTCTGTGAATGATAAAAGATGAGGGAGTAGGAGCAGGTAGAGAGAACCCTCAGACCATGGTTAAAGTTTGATGCCTGTGAGGGAGGGAAGGGAAAGGAAGTAGGATTATACAGGAAATTTACTTTTGCACAGAAATAACCAGTTTTCCCAGGCTGCTGGGAGTTACTCAATCTAAAGTCACCCATTGGAGAAGTCCAACAACTTACAGGAATGGGCCTATATTGATATCCCTGTCATGCCATTGGCTGGGAGCAGCCTATAGGAAGCATGGTTTTGGTGTGAATGCCAAGATAGATCAAGAGAAACAGTAGCCAGGCTATTAGTCAATTTTACTCCCCATAGCGTGAAATCTGAACAGTACACATTTATAATTAATTTATTGCTATTAAGCCCATTTTTAAAAGAATCTTAGGTATTGTGTTTTTAGTTCTATAATTATTTTTCATTTGGTTCTTTTTTATTTCCATTTCTATCCTAGAAAATCCCATCTCTTCATCCATTACATCTATCTTTTCCTGTAAATTCTTTTATATATTTATAATAGTTATTTTCAAACCCTTTTCTGCTAAGTCCAATAGTTTGGTCATCTGCTGGTCTGATTCTTTAGACTATATTTTCTCTTCAATATGGTCACATTTTCCTGTTTCTTTGCAAGTCTCATAATTTTTACAATTTTTTTCTGGATATTGTGCATAAAAGAAGAGTGGAGGCTGAAGTACAGTATTTTGTTTTGTTTTGTTTTGTTCGTTATCCAGAGAGTGTAAGTTCCTTCTTCTGTCTTTTTTATTAGGATGGGGAAATAATAATTCAGCTCTCTCCTAGAGGGGTGTTGAGCTGGTGCTAGACTGCAGTTTTTGCTAGATTGCATTCAGCTGTGATTAACCACATTCCCAACTTCCTTCAGAAGTTTTTTTTTTTGACCTTGTCACTATTTGAGCTGGAGGAGGTTAGCCTGTTGTTTTACTTTTGAACCAAAATCTGGAGGATCCCTGGAATTTAAGCATCATGAGAATGTGAGAGACTATGTCATTATGTTCTTTTATTCAGCCTCTCCTCCACTGTCTCCTTCTCACTATAATTTGGAAGTTGGGACAAGGAGAGCACTGTCAGGCTGAGTGATTTATTTTTTATCTAGGGCTCGATCAGAGTCTAGTCCTCCCTTCTAGGCTTCATTGTTGAGTAACATCTGGCTGTGTGTCATCCTCTTTGAGAATCTTTTCTAAAATCCTTTAGGGCAGGAGTCAGTAAACCTTTTCTGTAAAGAACCAGAAAATAATTTAAAATTTATGGGCCAGTCTCTGTCATTAATACTCAACTCAGCCAGTGTAGCATGAAAGCTACAGGTTGCAAGTCCTTCTTGGTCATTCTTGCTTTCTTGCAGGTTCTAAGGTCACTACACAAAGAGGATGTAAAGGAATGAGCATGGCTGTGTTCCCACAAAATTTAACTTACTGAAACAGATTGTAGTTTTCTGACATGTCTCCTAAATAATTAGCAGACCTAAAGAATTGTGCTTATCAAATTGTAAGGTGTTTAATTGTTCATTTGGGTTACTTTGAACATGGTTACAGTGCAATGTACTCTTTTCCTAGCACATATGTTGAGCACACAATAATTCTTTGCAGACTAAATGAAAGAAAGGAAGAAAGTATGAGATGACTGTGGAAATGGAAAGAGAAGCGAGTAAGAAAACAGTATTTGATAAATAATGCTAGCCTCTGTAGCATACCCTCCCCCCACCTCCACCGCCAAACCTGTGTATTGACCCAACAAAAATTTATTTCTTGCTTACATCATAGTTCAATGTGGGATGGCTCCACATGGTCATTCAGGGACCCCAGTCCTTCCATCTAATGTCTCCACTAACCTACCCTAGGGCCTCAGAGTCTTCTCCATTCATCCAGGAAAAAAAAGCCAGGATCACGAGTGGAAGGTTCTAATATCTCAGGCCTGGAAATGACACCCATCACTTTTGTCTATGTTCTGTTGTCAAGATCTCAGTCACAGGCACTGCCCTAGGGTGACAAATGGAGGATGAAAAATGTATTCTAGCTCTGTGCCTTGAAGGAAGAGGGGATTATTGCTATTGATGAGTGCTAGCAGTCTAGTTGGAGTTGCATTAACACAAGGCAATGAGGGGATAGAGCAGTTTAGATGAGAAAGCAATCAAGATGACACTTCCCAGAGGGAGGAAACAGCATTTTCAGCGATGGCACACAAGTTAATTTTCTCAATAGAAGCTTGCAGTGCTTGTAAGTGCTATCATTTGCAAATACATAAACTATCTTAGATAAATATAATTGTGTGCCAGTGTAGGAAAAACCTTCACAAAACTATGATTGGCCACACTCCAAGGTACACTAACACACAGTAGCAGATGTATGGGAATGAACCTGTCCTTGGTCTGGGTGAGGTTACAGGTTTTAGGTTTGGTTATTTTAAAGCCCAGGGTACAATTATCAATCTCTGAAAACAATTTTATCCTAATTTTATCTTAATTACATTGAGTCTCTTTCTCAGTAGCTGCAATTATGTCTTTCCAAATAATCCCACTGGACATTTCTCAGAGTTACAAAGAGTGCTTCCTTATCAGGGTTGGTGGGAAATAGTGGTAGGAGTGGGAAGGCAGAGATCATATAGGAAAGCACTTTATAAAGAGCTGAATGAAAAAAAAGGCATTGATAATGTAATGGTGTGCGGTCATTATAATATTATTATCATCATCATTTATTGCAGTTGAATTGCTTATGGAGTTTAAATACCAGTAATGGTACCTGCCTAAGGGAGATTAACCCATGAGACTTTTTTTTTTTTTTAAGTAAGGATTACAGAGAAGCTGTTTCCTGGTGATGCAAAAAAAAAAAAAAAAAAAAAAAAGGATTGTGGGTCCCTTCCAAAATTGCACTACCTTTAAAAATCTGGTTTCAAAGTAGGCTTTCCAGGGCAGTAGATAATTTGGAGATGCTGCAATTTAGCATTCATTCCTAGGCCTGAATTCCTGTCGTCCCTATAGTGGTTCACGGCACAAATGAAAAATATCTGGAATTAAATTCAGGCTCTTGAGCTGAGATAGCTTGAAGAAAGCCACCAAGGAGGTTGGAAGAAAACACTGCCCTTTCATTTACAAAAAGATGAGGCATCCCCACTGAAGGTGCAGTTCCTTAAATCGGCCCTCCACTTTATCCCTGACAGCTCCGCAAGTACCCACACTGCTCTCCCTCAGGGTCTCCAGGAAGGTCGCCAGCATTTCAGCCTTGCTGTCATGACTGTGGCTCCCTTGGCAGAATATGCAAGCCTTCTTACTGCCATAGAGCTTGGGTATATTTGGCTCGGTAACTATGCTTAGAAGTTGGGTAGAAGGGGTTGTCATGACTGGCTTCTGTTCTGTCTTTTCTGGTAGGATGTGAGTTATCTTGGTTGACACTGAAGAATGACTAGAATGCAGACGTAGTAGGGGTGAGTGAAGGCTATGTATTTGTTTTCATGTTTGCCAAATTTTCCTTTTCTATATTCAAGGAATTTGCAGGTACATAAGAGAAGGTAAAATTTACCATTACAAAAAATTAGAATGACATAGATACGTGTACTATAAACTAATGATTATGCTAGCCAAAGAAAGGAAACATCAGCATTAAACAACTGGTTGAGATTTTATTTCACTTTGGAAAGTAGAAATTCATGGGAAGTGGGCGCCTGGGTGGCTCAGTTGGTTGAGCGACTGCCTTCGGCTCAGGTCATGATCCTGGAGTCCCTGGATCGAGTCCCGCATCGGGCTCCCTGTTCAGCAGGGAGTCTGCTTCTCCCTCTGACCCTCCCCCCTCTCATGCTTTCTCTCTCATTCTCTCTCTCTCAAATAAATAAATAAAATCTTAAAAAAAAAAAAAGAAATTCATGGGAAGAATTCTAAGGGATGTGTGTGCTACATTACTGGGCTCTTAGAAATGTAAACTCTCAATAGGTGATAGTCATTAGTAATAATTGTAGTTAATATTCATTGGATGCTCATCTTGTCCCAAGCAATGTTCCAGTAACTCTATAATGTCAGGAGTATGAGTCCCATTTTACAGATGAGGAAATGGAGGCATAGGGGAATTTATGGATGTTGTCTAGGTCCATAAAGTAAGCTTAGAACCAGAATTCAATCTCAGCGAGCCTGATTCCAGATCCTCACCTGATAACCTTTCTTACATTCTATTGCCCACCAACTTGGCATATGAGTTAGCTTTCCTGTGCCTCTTCTCTTTTTCCTGATTTTTCAGGGTATAGTCCTAAGAGAAAGAGGGAATCATCCTTTCTCATGGGTTGCCCATTTTCTGTCCTAGCAGGAGCCCATGCTCCAGGTGGAAAAAGCAACCTACTCACTGAGGAGGTTCTAACCTCTGCAGCCCAGGCTGAGGGTATTTGGAAGAGGTAAGGAGGTTCTAGGCTAATGGGAAATTGGAAATGAAGGGTCTTCTGCTCTCTTCCAAATGTCCCCAAGGGCTCCAGCACAGATTAGCTGGAATAGTTGTCTTGGGGCAGGCTGAAAAAACTTTTTTACTGAGAACAATTAGACACAAATAACTGCCTCACTCCACTATGCCCAGATACACACATTCACACACATGTGCCCATGCACACATGTGCACACACATACACAGTACCTGTTTGAAATTTTATAGTTCAAGCACTAATAAACTGAGATTTGTTGGCATTGTGGCTTCATTGAGTAGTTGAAAATCATGACAGCTCAAATGTTTCTGCCCTTTTTGCACAAGGAAGAAGAGATATAATAGTCTAAGATGTGTAGCAGGAACACTTTCAGCTTTGGCTTCAAATTACCTTATAGAAAAATTTTAGAGAGATACCCATGAAAGTGTAAACTATACGATGTTGGTTATTCAAGTCAAAAAGACTAATGTTCAAGAAGTGTGCCAGAATGTGTTCATATTGATGAAATCAGTCTCTTCCTATAGTAGAAATTAGGAGGTCATGAGTTTTCCAATGTTCTTGCCATGGCTAATCCGATTTTCCTTAAATATTTTAAAGAACCTGATTAATATTCTTTCCAAGTGATATTGATTGGTAGCAGACCCGTGCCTTTGGAAAACAAATTTTATTTATTTTTTAATAGGAGGAAATAACCAGGAGCTGAGTCTGAAGAAAATGTGGGGGATAAAAAAAAAAAAAAAAGTGATAAGACTATGGTGAAACACAGGGTGTGGCTATAATAGTAAGATTAAATTTAATTGTGTAAAGTCGTTGCTGTGAAGGCAATTTCCAAAAAAAGCAAACACTACAACAACAAAAATTGCGCAAATGTGTGGCAGCATTGAGTTTGTGGTGTCTTGATCTAAGTAACTCTGCTCAATCTGACAGCAGCCTTGTGTATGTTTGCATTCACTTGAGGGTGTTTACAAGACTCAGTTTCATATTTTATGGTCACATTATATATATATGAATGTATGTGAGTAATGAATCCAGTATAATATCAATTTAATAATAGAAAAATTAATGTTTTAGACAATAATGTTAATGACAAGAAGAAAAACGAAATTAAGTCAGCATTTCTGATTTAGAGATAATTTTACTCTAGAGCCATGTCTTTCTCTTTTGTATCTCATATATAATTCTTCACCTTTAGGGATATTCCAAATGGGTAAGAGTAATGCAATGTTACTTGGAGCAGAAAATTTATGAACTTCTCTTGGTAGCTTGATATATGACTAGCAGGTCTTTTATTTTTTTATAGCACAGGGGGGAAAATGAACATACTTGAAACTTCTTTAATAGGACTTCATTTTTATTTTTGTTACTAGATTCAAAAATTTCAAAGGGATATTCTATAGTTCTGAATCCTAATTGAAAGCTTCACATTTCGTGCTTGTTCCTCTTAGATTCAGTTTTAGGAACCAATGTTGGTTCCCCAGTGACATGGCAGAGAAGAAAGACCTGAGCTAGGAGTTTACAGACTTGGGCAAAGTCCTTTGCTACGTTTGTTATTACTAGATATGTGATTGTTTTGGACACGATAGCCTGCCTTTCTTGGTCTTCATAATCGCATTGTTAAAATGAATGGAATGAACAAGATGTCTGCAAATTCCACTTCAGGTTCTCACCTTCAGTGACTTGGTTTCTCTAAAGTCACAAATTGGGTATTTTGTGGTTTTGATAGCACAGATATCCTAAGACACTGACTTACTTGGCATCTGGCATTAAAGAAAAGAGCCAGCTCAGCAAATCCATTTTGTCTTCCCTCAAAGTTTGAGCTGGTGTAGGGAATGACCTACCCAAGCACTAACACAATCATCATTCTTATGGTGAGGCAACATAACAACTAGCTTGCCTTTTTCTTGGTTGACATACCCAGAAATTATCGTCATTACATGCTTCATGTATTGCTTAATTGATGGACTGTAGTATTTTCGGAGTGGTGAATTTTGCAATACTCCCTTTCTTTTGATGGTTTTAAACCATAGAGTCATTATGGAAAATCAGCTCTCTTCCGTATGTATACATAATTAGCATTGAATTCTCATGCAGATCAATCTGATTATAACTATTCGACATTGAACTAGAGCAATTCAGATCAAAGAGCAGTTCATCATATTCATGGTCATGAAATTGTAAACCATTTACATTTTTTGTTAGGTTACAAAAATATTGTATATAAAACCCGTTTAGAAATCCCTCAGTTCCTAACTTGGCATCCAGAGCTCTTTTCACTGTATCACAAAACTACAAAAATAAAGCAAAATATTTGCTGAGAGTAACTCAGTATAACTCCTCAGATTACCAGAAAATCTTTGCAAATTCAGACACCATGGCACATAAATTGAACTGTTCCTACTCCTGGTTGAAAATGTGTTTCAGGAACGGAACACTGAAGTGGATAAATTGCATATCAATGCTCGGCTTCCAGCAAGCGACTTGAGTGATTTAATGGTAAGTTTAGCTTTGCACACCTCCTATTGAATATTTTAGAAACTCAGCACATTTAGAGGAAGGGCAGTATTGCTTGATAATAGGGAGTCATAACTGACAATGTGCACTGCAGTTGAAGTTTAGGAATATTGGTGTGTGTGTGTGTGTGTGTGTGTGTGTTTAGGGGAACTGACCTTGGGATAGAAAGCTCATGGCAAAAAGATGATCTTCAGTAAGATAATCCACACTTTAAAAGTACAAGTTCTACATGAAGACAGATTTATGATCCTAGCAGGTACTCAGGGAAAGCTTGAACTGAAGCTGTTCATGGCTGGGCAAGCCTGGGGAAATGAGAATACACTTTGGCATTTCTTAAAAGAAAGTGTCAAAAGCCTTCAAATATAGTTGTTTTTGGAAGGTTTTTCAAACGTTAGAGGTTTAGGGTTAAGAAGTTCTTTTAATATTTTAGAGTTATAAATGGACTAAACTCCTCGAAATAAGAGTATATTTAATTTATCTTTTGATTTCAGTAAGGAACATCTCTATATATCTATTTATATTTATTATCCTCGCATCTTCCAAAGATGGCCATGAGTAGATTTAGGGTAAAGACAAGGAAGAGAGACAGAGAAGGGAAATGGAACAGGAATGGGAGGAGGAGGAGGAGGAAGGAACATTAAGCAAGAACTTGGCCAATCTGTACAAACTCTTTTTGTCTTGAGTGAGTTTCTTTTATACTTCTCTATGTGATGTTACTATTAAAAATGATATTACGACGAGCTCTGACTATTCTTGTTTCTGTATAAATCAGCAGATAAATCTCTTCCCCCCACCCCATTGATTTTCCTAACTAGGAAAGGAAATCCCTGTCTGATTGATAGCAATCTCTTGTTGCAAATTTTCCTCCATATCTCAGATGGGATCCTCTTGGCACTTCCAGCAGAGCTGCAAGGCAAGCTGGCTTCCATATTGTTGAAGTTGGTGAATATAAAAGTTAGCCTACTGGCTTTACTGGTTGAGAATTCCACTTCCTCTTGATGGCATTTATGCCTTCCTGAAGCTTTGCACCTGGAAAACACTGATGGACGACTCACCCAAATGGGAATGACCATTTTTTTCATGAGGCGTATAGCTCTAAATTTGAGTCAAATGATATATAATTTTTGTGAAGGAAAGTGTATCGGTCATCTTTCCCTGGGTTAAGCCACAATAACAAACGACCCTCAAATTTCAGTTCCTTACAAGAATAAAAACGAATTATTTTTTATAGCTCGTGTTCCATATTGGTTGAGGTAAACTCTGGCTCCATCCCTCATCCTCTTCACTTTGGGATCCACGTTGATAGAAGATTCCCATCTGAGAACATGATGAGCCTTGGGTCAGAAGGAAAAGGTGGTGGAACCTCACGATGATTCTCAAAGCATCTGCACCTGTCACTTCCACTGCCATGTCACCTGCCAGAGGCAACCACATGGCCGAATCAGAGAGGAACGTACAATCATCCCATATGCAGACATAGTGAATATTTTGAAGAATAATAAAATCTATCAGAAAGAGTGTGAGGCAAAACTGTTTAGAGTCTTGGTCTCTGCTGGGGGACTAAAATGCCAGTCTGATCCTTGTCTTCCCAGCCTTTCTCATAATTCATAGCTGTATCCTTATGACAATAAAACAGAAAAGCTGAGGAGCAAGACTTGCGGGGAAAATCTTTTGTTGGCACTCAGGGTGCCAAATACACTTCAAAAAAGAAGTGTCATTAGAGACCTTTCAACAATTAGCAAAGGACTCGGTGCTCCAGGAGGCTTTCCTAAATTAGCCCAGAAGTCTCCTACTCACCAGTTTTTTAAAAGAGAGCCCCCTTCTGGGCGCCTGGGTGGCTCAGTTGGTTAAGCGACTGCCTTCGGCTCAGGTCATGATCCTGGAGTCCCGGGATCGAGTCCCGCATCGGGCTCCCTGCTCGGCAGGGAGTCTGCTTCTCCCTCTGACCCTCCTCCCTCTCATGCTCTCTGTCTCTCATTCTCTCTGTCTCAAATAAATAAATAAAATCTTTAAAAAAAAATAATAAAAAAAAAGAGAGCCCCCTTCCACTGTCCTTACCCCATCAGTGAGCCGTTCTCTTTGTGGCAATTTAAAATAATGATGAAAACATGTTTTGCTGCTTGTTTCTCCTATTGGATTAGAAGTTATCTAAGAGCAGAGGTTGCTACACAGCACAGTAAAAGTCATTGCTTAAATGTAAAGTTCCTCAAAATCATAGCAAATCTTAACTTGGCTATTCTGTTCATTTCTCAGAATGAGAAAATAATTTAGTTTCAAGATCCTTTACCACTTAATTTTTTCTTTTTCAAACTACAGAGCAAAGCATAGGCACTATCCATTCATTCATTCATCCATCCATCTATCCATCCAACAAATATTAAATGCCTATTACAGTCCATGCACTAAGTCAGATACTGAGTTGTCATACCAGATGCTCACAGTTTCTGCCCTCGTGAATTTTACCTGTTAGTGGAGTGACACAGACAAATCAAATAACCACACACACATTGTTATAAACTGTGATAAACATTAGGGGAAAAACTTAAAGCATACTTTAAGAACATATAGAGGACTGACTGACTTGGTGTCTTTGTGAAGTCTTCTCTGAGAAAGTGACAGTTGAGCTGACATCTGGAGGAAAAGTGACAGTTAACTACATAAAAAATGAAGACAAAACAATTCAAAGAAGCTGCAAAGGCATGTGCAAAGGCCCTGAGGTAGGAGAAAGGAAAGAAAAGCCAGTTAGGAGAGAGTACAAAAAGCAAAGCAGCTCACAATGTGAGAAGCAGGTGGGGCCAGTTTACTCAGGGACTTTCATTCATTTTAAAGGTTTAGGTCTTTCTTCACTGAAAGGTTTTTAGAAGGGACATGCCAAAATTCAAGTTTTTAGGTGTCACTCTGGTTGGCATGTGAAGTGGGTTGGAGAGTGGCAGATGGATGGCAAGATATCAACATAAAATCTTTTGCAGTAACAGAGATAGGAATTTCTGCTCAGTGCAAAACTAGTCCCTCAAAGCTGGATAACACACTATTGATATTCTGGATTCTTAGTTCTAACAATTTTTTAAAAAAATTAGACCCCAGTTTGGCAGGAAAAAATCTAATTTAGGTTAGCTCATGGTTCATGACTTACAACACTATTCAAAATATATCTCTGAGCTAAATAATCTCCACAATACCACAAGTGTAGGCTTATGACCCTCTAGGATCTCAGTGGATGGCCTTCAGGGAATCCATGGAGCTTCTGAAATGCCATGAAAATTATGTGTGCTTATTCTTATATGTTTTTCTAGGGAGAGGGTCTATCAATTTTATCAAATTCATGACCCCAAAGTGATGAAGAAATACTGGTTTACCTTACCACTGGACCAACTCATAGTTACTCTAGCACCTCCATGCAGTCCTGGGAAATATGTCTTGGACTGGTGGAAAAGGTTAGCTGACCGCCAAAAGTTTGAGCTCCTCTTCCCCAGTGCTAAGGGGGTGCTGGGAAGTGGCTGCCCAGTCAGAGACTTTTTATGCCTTTTTACATGGCACCTGTGTGTGAAGTTGGGTATGTATCTGATAGGCCTTTCCCATAATTTTTCCACCTCCTCTAGTGACCTTGGAGGTCATGTTTTGAACCTGACAGCACCACAAGAGGGAAGAATCCTCAACTGCTGAGTCACGGAGTCAGCCAGGAGAGCGGTCCAACTATGAACACCTGCATCGGATTTTAGTGATTAAGAAATTAATTTTTATTATCTTGTGCAATGGAGATTTATGGTTATTTGTTACAGCAGTTAATCCACCTGGCATAGAAAAAAAATAACATCTCATACAGGAAGATACAGTAATATGGGTGTGTTGGCTGGAAAAAAGTCCTCTTTGGATTTCTTCCTGGAATAAAGAAACAGCACCGTCTTGCCGGCCATAGTTTCTTCATGTCATTTTGCAATGTGTAAATTACTCTGAATTCCAATTTCTCATAACCCAGGTCTTGGTTGGATGGGTAGCTACTGTAAATGGCTTTTAGCCACATGAGAACAATTTTAATAAAGTAAAAGAGAAACGTGTTTAGGGGGTAGAGATATCCATTCATTCATTCATTTAACAAATATTTATTGAGTTTCTTTAATGTGTTTTATTTTATTTTTTTTAAAGATTTTATTTATTTATTTGACAGAAAGAGACACAGCGAGAGAGGGAACACAAGCAGGGGGAGTGGGAGAGGGAGAAGCAGGCTCCCCGCAGAGCAGGGAGCCCGATGTGGGACTCGATCCCGGGACCCTGGGATCATGACCTGAGCCGAAGGCAGTCGCTCAACCGACTGAGCCACCCAGGCGCCCTCTTTAATGTATTTTAAAATGTACCTGAGATTTGCTTTGATCAGGTATGGTAAGATAAAAGCCACAGAGGTAATTCTTTTTGAAAAAAGCTTTTTGTTTACAATTCACAAGAAGATGAGACATGTTAAGCCATGCAAAGCCACACGGAGCAGCACCAGGGTTGGTCAGGAGGCAGGAGTGAGGGGAAAGCATGAGCAACAGTGTTTATGTTGGTTTTCTCAGGAAGAAATGGGCAAGGCAGGGTAAGCACCTATGCAGGTTTAGGATTAAATAGTTTGAATAATTTTGACAGGCTAGAAGGCTGGTCTCTAGTTGTCTAGTGATTGGCCTTGGGATGATTAAGGGCACAGGATAGAGTCCCAGACCACAGTGCCTGATAGAAGGAGGTGGATGAGAGTATGGATTCCGGAGGGGTTGGCTTGCATATGAAAGCTGTGCTTGCAGGCAAATTGTTTAGTATCTCTAGGAATTAGCGAATCCTGGATGGAGTCCTTCCCGGATGTCAAACCACCGCAAAATATAGGAAATAAAAAAAATGATTAATGTATAAAGTACCAGACATATTTTAAAAAATAAGGCACCAGGGTCTATGTGACTAAAATTGACTACATAATTACAAAGACACAGACTTACTAACATTTAATAGACATAATTAGTGTCTTATTATACCATGGAGGTCATTTTTTTTTTTAAGATTTTATTTATTGATTTGACAGAGAGAGACACAGCAAGAGAGGGAACACAAGCAGGGGGAGTGGGAGAAGGAGAAGCAGGCTTCCTGCTGAGCAGGGAGCCCGACTCGGGGCTCGATCCCAGGACCCTGGGATCCTGACCTGAGCCGAAGGCAGACGCTTAATGACTGAGCCACCCAGGCGCCCCACCATGGAAGTCATTTTGACCACTGAACATTTTTACCAAAATTATTCACTTATATATATACGTCGAGTTGTTCAAAATTAGAATAAAGTCATGCGTATTTCAAATTACTAAAAGGAGGTCCATGATTGGGGAGGGTATGTACTATGGTTAGCGCTGTGAATTGTGTAAGACTGATGAATCACAGACCTGTACCCCTGAAACAAATAATACATTATATGTTAATAAAAAAATTAAAAAAATAAATAAATAAATAAATAAAAGGAGGTCCATGAAAAATTGTCTAAGTACTTTAGGGTTTAAATTAGACTTTATATTGAAACATGAACCTGGAGTTCAGAGTTTACCTTAGTTCTGGAAGGTAAATACAATTCCCCCTTAAGAAATACCTCAAGTTCCCACACAAGACCCCCCCCCCCCAAGAACAGCCTTCTAGAATATAGTCCCATGCCTAAAACTTAGCAGGGGTTCCCCATTGCTTATTGCCAACATTTTCAAACGTCAATCATTTATAGACCACCTTCTCAACTTTTGCTATATTTTTATAACACCCTTTTTAAGGTATTTTCTTAATTGTTTTCTACAGATCAACTCACCATGCTACTATCTATGTTCGCCTCCTCTTAAGCAGTTTTTATAGCTGTATAAAGTGCTCATGTATTTCTGAGTTGCACGCAATAAACATAGAGCTACTAAAAATCTTTAAAACAGCATTTGTGAACCACGTAACAACACGCTGGTAATGGTCAGCGGTGGCATTGCTACCCCGGGGGAGGTGAGGGGGGGAAATCCCAGCTGGGAGGACAGTTCAGTCCACTGAGCATGCTTTGCAAGGCTCCTCGTCGTAGAGGCCCTGACTCTGCCTTTTCTACCATCCTTTTCACTTGTCTGGGCGTCGGTCATGAGGACTGACCTTAATTTCCTGACAAGTTGTACTTTTCGTTTCCACCCTGCCTGAGCAGGGTCTATGCCTTTAACACTGCCCTCCCCCACCGCAGACAGGCCTTTAGGCTGCCTCTAAGAATCCCCTACAGCTCTGTGCAAAGGCTTCTTTGCAGCCTCTACCTCCTACTCACGGCCTCAACCCTTTGCTGCTTCCAGCTTCGCTATCGCTGGGTTTGTCTTTTCTGCTCCGTCCCTTTAGGATGCCGTGCGGGTGTGATTTTCCACTAGGTTTAATTCTACCTCTATCCCTGAATGCTGCCTTTGGGGGCTCCTTGCTTTCAAACTCTGAACCCCATGAGCCAGTTCTGTCCCATTCCATTCAGTTTTTCATCCTAGGTTCTTAGAACGCCAATCAGAATTAAGATATCACAGACTTGTCCAGTTACCCAAGGGGGAAAACAAGGCTTTTTCCATGGCTCTTCCCTTCGCCTGTCATGCTCTTCCGCTCCTCGGTCTCCTGGTATGCTCCCACTTAGCTCACAAAACTCAGTTCCAGTATCACCACTCCCTAAATGTCTTCCATGCCCTCCTAGGCAGCATTATTTTTTTCCGGTTCTGCTGTGGCATAGAACTCTCTGTAATTGCTGGGATTGTCGGTCTGGATACCTGTCTCTCCTATTTATTTGAGGATATACAAGGCAGGGGATATATTTTAGTTACCTTTAATTCCCCAGCACTTAACACAGTGCTTCGCAGGATATTTATCGAAGGCATGAATAAATTAATAAACTGGAAATATATGAATTAATATGTACTTTGGAGTAGAATTTTGAGATTTAGTTCCTGGATAGGCAATCAGAATGGGAAGAGAAGTGTTCTTACAATAAAATAATGTCAGAAATACTTGTCATTGAGCTTCCCCCCCATCCCCCACTCCGACCCTCTGAGCCCCCACCCCACCCCCACTCCTGAGCACAGGAGACCCATGGGACAGTGAGAACTTTTACTTACATGTCGGAGCAGGAAGTGGCCTCTGACCCAGGGGTGAAATGTCACGTTCACGCCCAATCCCCAGAGATCCACTAAACTAAGTCCTGTGAAGAATTTTGTTAAGACTAAATACTAGGAAAAACACTGAATATTTACACAGTACATTTTTCCCCCGTTTAAGCTGAAGAAAAAAAAAGTAAAAAGGGGGGAAAGCCAAAATTAAATAAGCCAGCTGGTTTAACTTCTCTTTTTACATATTTTCCATTGCAATCCTCTCTTAGTCATAAAGTCTTTCTCAACCACTTTACTGCTTTTCATTTGGCTGAAAATTTTCAGGTTTTTTCTACATTAAAAAAAATACACAATGAAAGGTTGAATGGATTTGACTTTATTCTCTCTTTCCCTTCTCTTCCTCCCCCTTCTACTGAGACACACACACGCACACACACGCACAGAGTCCAACTGTGTTTAGTTAAAACCGGTTTCTGGTAACAGCTACCCAGAAACAGGATCTCTGCTCTTTTTGAGAAATAAAGCCCATCATTCCTGAGGTGCAAAAACTATTCGATGTTACTCCTCACTGCCCCGCATGCCTGTGCCCCACTCCATCCCCGAGTCTGCGCTCAGGCCCAGCTTCAGAAGAACAGCTGCTGAGCAACAATTGTTCCTAACCGAGCCAGTCAATAGACAAGGCCTAATTTTCCTGACCTTTTCCATCTCTGCTCCATCCTCCGAATAGTGTTTTGATTCTGGGCTGTGAGGGGGAAGGGGAGGAGGATAAGGGGAGGCTCCTTTTTCACTTTGTCTTTCTCTGTCCTCAAAAATAAAAGAGAGAAGTGTTCATCGGGAAATTTTGCTTAGTAATTTTGTTCCCAGTCTTAAAAAACAACCAAAAAAAAAAAAAAAAAAAAGGTTACATGGTGCGTGTGTGTGTGTGTGCGTGCGTGCATGTGTGGATGGGTTTAGCAATTCCATTCGAAGAGGCTGGGTGATTTGCTCAGTGGAGGAGACTGAGGTAGGTCACTCCACCTGGACAAGCTGGCCAACGAGGGGGACTTTGGACCCTGCTAGCAGTTCAGCATTTCCAAGTAGGGAAAAATAATGTTAATTCTTCCAAAGAATCAAGTAGGCATCCGTATGCTCTGTTCAGCTCTCAGACAAGGACCACCCAATAATGCCTTTTGCCGTGTGATAATGAGGCATTTCTTTCAACATAGAAGAATGCTCCCAACTCTCTCTCTCTCTTTTTAAAGATTTTATTTATTTGAGAGAGAGAGAGAGACAGGCAGAGCCAGAGAGAGCACAAGCAGGGAGGAGAGGGAGAAGCAGGCTCCCGCTGGTCTCTTCTTACCAGGTTGGGGACACTTTATCTTTATGGAGCTCAAATGAAACCCTGGCTTGGTGGCTGCGAACTTGATTCTGGAGACGCCAGTCACCCCAATCATTGCCATCCAAGCTTCCAACAGAGCAGCCTGACGCGGAGGATCCTTTTTTGTTTTTTCCTTGAAAAAGTCAGCAAGTGAGAAGTAAATCAAAGCTTTGAGCTTTGCCTGGGAGGCGGCCCATGTGTGTGAAGCTCAAAGGAATTGCTTCTCTCCCTCTCCCCCTTACTAACAAAAGACCCACTAATCCTGATTCTCTTACACAAAAGCAAAGTGTAAAACCAGCCTAGGGACTGGAAATAAAATGAATAAATGAATGCTGTGGGAGCAGCTGGCTCGTGAACGCCCCCCCAAAGCCCTCGCTGCAACCTCACCCTGAAACCCAATCACCCGGTCTCCGTGGGGGCTGAGGAGGGATTTAGTTTTGCTAAACTAAAGGCAGCGAAGTATATTTAAACAAATAAACGCAATTTTGGCAGAGTAGAGGCATCTTTAGCCAGTAAACGCTTTATGCACCCGCTATCCACCCTCTGTACCCCTGCCATCCTCCGCCAGCTCCCCCCTGCCCCGGCCCCCGCCGGGGGAGTAAAAGCTGCCCCGAGACGTGAGCGCCCACAAACCTGTGAAATCAGAAAAGAATAGGCTGTGCCCCCACTGGACAACCAAATCTTACTTTCCCTTCTGATGAGCCACTGCCCGAGCAAGCCTCGGTATTTTTATTTGCATTTTCTGAAGTCTCGAATGTTGCCTAATAGCTAGAAAGGTTTGCCCTTCAGCACCATTTTCTGAACTCTGCCTCTTGTTGGCTTCACCTTTTCTCAAAGCAAACCCAGTCCAGACTTTCTGGGAAATCGAAGTGCCAGATCTTCAAGGCAGGGTAGAGAAAGAGTTGTATTTGGAGGAGCTACCTCGGCTTTCCCCAGCTGCCTTGGTGTCAGTGTGGGCTGATTCTGCGGGGCCCGGGCTGAGCAGGGGTGAGGAACGCGGCCAGCTGGTCTCGGCCACGGCCCCCGCTGGGAGTTCGCAGCTGCTGGGGGGTGGGGGTCCTCGGGGGAGACAGATTGGGAATGAGTACGCTTTAGTTAATTCCAACAGCTCGTGAAGTCACATGCCACTCTCACCCAAGGGTCCAGATTCTCCCTCGGAGGGAGAAGTGAGAAGGATCTGCTGAAAGCAGGAAATGCGAATCATGGAAGAGGAAGACCATTCACATGGGATTCGGGCTGCCATCAGGGAAAATACCAGAGAAAGAACCCCTTCTGTTTCCGAGGGCCACTCCCAGCTCCCCATGGCTCCCAGCCTCCCTTAATTGAGGTCTGAATGGCAGGGTTTCCCGAGGCTGCTGAGTGTGATCACACTTAATTTCAGGCAGCAAAGTCCATTTCAGCCCATCTTTTCACACTGACGGGGTGCATCTGAACAATAGCTGCATTGAGGCTGGTTTTTGAGTGACTCGCCCAGACGCTATGAATGCTACTTGCTCAAAAGCGAATGTGTTTCATAGCTCAGGAACAACCTTTTGCGGACCCCAGAATCACCTCAGGAATCCTGTCAAGTGCAGCTCTGTGAAGAAGCTGGTCTGGAAGGATGATTGTCTCCCAGTTCTTCCTCTCAAGTCTAACTCACTCTCTCTCCACTGGAAAGTTTTACCTCAGCCCAGCATAAACCCTGTCAAAATCCCTGGCTTCTTTTCAATTCCCTGAGACCTAGGCTTCAGAGCCTAACTTGATTTTCTTTGTCTTCCTGGCGTCTGACTAATCCTTCTCTGTGTTTCACTGCATTTGTTTTCTCCTCCAGTTCTCTGCATCTGAAGGATTTCCCAAGGTTTGGTTTCTGGTTATCACAGGATGCTTGTGCCCAGTGAAGCCTGACACTCCAGGGGCCCAAGATGGCAGAGCTGTCCCAAGTTTCATGTCAAGACAGAGATGGAACAACTTCCAGAAGAAAACAGGAGGCTATCTTCTCTCAAGCCTCCTTAGGGGCTTCCTAGCCAACTTCTTAAATCTAATTGCTTAGATTTGTGTCCCGTGGCCTAACGGAGATGGGAATGACCATCATTGGCTTAGACTAATTAGGACCCACCTTCTGGATCTGAGAACAACTTCAAGTGAAGCTCATGGCTGAGGGGAGGTAGGGTGATAACTAAGAGAAAATTTCACAAAGAAGGTCAAGGTGGGGAACAGAAGTTGAAAACCCATGGGGCACCTGGGTGGTTCAGTTGGTTAAGTGACTGCCTTCGGCTCAGGTTGGGATTGAGTCCAGCATCAGGCTCCCAGCTTGGTGGGTAGCCTGCTTCTCCCTCTGACCCTCTCCCCTGTCACGCTGTTTCTTTCTCTCTTTCTCAAATAAATAAATAAAATCTAAAAAAAAAAAAAAAGAAGTTGAAAACCCACTGAAAGCAGTTTACTACACTGCTTGTCTTCATCTCTCCTTGGGAACTCATTGACTCTCAAAGTTTTAATTGCCTCTATGCAGACTTCCCTATTTCTGTTTAGGTAGGACCATTCTCTTTACCATTAGGCTTCTTATTTATTACCTCCCTTCCCCAGGCTATGCTAACTTAGTCTCTAAAATCCTGTTGATTCTTCTTTGGGGGGGATCGTTCTCATCCCTTTCCTTCTTTCCATGTACCTAAACAAGCTCTTCTAAACAGGTACCTCTTCTTTCAGTGTTTTCACATTTACACAGACTTCAAACAAACCTTCCAAAACAACACTTCCATCATATCATCCCTTTACTAAGAAAGTCTCTATCTTTATTATCTAAGATTTAATAAAAGCTGCTCAGGCTAATGTTCAAAGTGACCTTCCTCAATCTGATTCCAACCTACCTTTTCAGATATTTCTCCTATTACTTCCATATATGAACACTTAACCACTCATAAAATTCCACAAACACATCTTATACTTAGAGATGAAGTTAGTTTGATTTCACAGTTTGCCCCTTGCTAGCCACACGTATTTAGACACATTACCTTGCTTTTAGGAGGCTTGGATTTTTTATCTGTAAAATAATTTTTAAGTGAGGCATAAATAATAAGAATATTCCTACACTGTTTATTACTTAGGCCTATTTAATAGGAAGGATTATCTCTGTACTTATCAAGTATTGGTCAGTGTGTTATTATCTATTGCTGCATAACAAATACCACAAAAACTTAATGGCTGAAATAATATTTATCTTACAGTTTCTGTAAATCAAGGACCTGGAGGTGATTGGGACTCAAGGTTTCACTTAAATTGTTGGCTGGGACTGAGGTCTCATCCAAAGGCTCAACTGGGGTGGGGGGATCCACTTCCAAGCTCATTCATGTGGTGTTGGCAGGTCTAGATCCCTCATGACATGAGACTCTACACAGGGCTGCCTCATAACGTAACAGTGGTGTTCTCCAAGGTCACTGACCCAAGAGAGAGCATAAGAGAGGACACTCAAAATGAAAGCCACAATTTTTTTATAACCTATTCATTAGAAGTGAACCAGTAAGTTCAGCCCATAGTAGAAGGCAGGAGATTATATAAGGACATGAATACCAGTAAACAAGAATCATCAGGGGCCATCTTGGAAGGTACCTACCACAGTCAAAGACTCTTGGTTGACAGAGAGTGAACTCAAATTACTTTAAAAAATAGGACATTTATTGGAAGAATACTGAAGTATCTCACAGAGTTGAAAAAAGAAATGCAGAAACAAAGGGTCCCAGGGACTGCATATAGTACATAGTTAATTTTCTCTTGAACATTTTCTTCACATTACTTCTAGAACGTCACAGCCCCCTTGACTTTTCTCCTACTCACCTAGATGGTTCTTCTCAGACTTCTTTGCTCATTTTCCTTTTTCCTGATTTTTAAATGTGAAGGACTTCAGGGATTAGGCTTCACCAAATTACTTCTTTTTTTTAAAGGTATATTTATTTATTTGAGAAAGAGAGAGAGAGAAAGAGAGAGAGAGAGAGAATAGAGTATGGGAGCAGAAGAGAGGGAGAGAGAAACTCAAGCAGACTCCTCACTGAGTGCACAGAGCCTGAATTGGGGCTCAATCCCACAACCCATGATCACAACCTGAGCTGAAACCAAGAGTCAGATGCTCAACTGTGCCACTTCTGTGCCCCCCAAATTACTTCTATTCTCCATCTAAACCTACTCCGTAGGAAATGTCTTATAACCTCATGTTTTAAATGGCATTTATATACGAAATAATTCCTTTATTAAATGGCTACTATAACAAATTCAGAAATATGCTCTGATTAAGCATGATGGACAGTTATTTATAACTGACAGAAGGTCCAAACTGGAATTTCTTTCTTTCTTTCTTTCTTTCTTTCTTTCTTTCTTTCTTTCTTTCTT